>NC_088368.1:22072573-22090073 GCF_034508935.2 Berghia stephanieae | reverse complement strand
ATAAAGAGAGATAATGAGATAATTATACTACGGATATTGACTATGACAACTTATTTTGTGTATTGGATATTTAATACTCAATATTACTAAATAAACAAATAACTAATAATGTGAAATTGAATGTAAGCTTCAATTTGATTACAAAAACAGATCAAATGAACGTCTATAGATAGAATGCGCTTGGCCAAGGAGTTCACAACATTGCCATCCGGAAGTATAACGGACCAACACACAAACTCTGTGTAACCATGAACTTTTATAGTCTGGTTAATACAGTTTAGTGAGAACAACTCACAAACGCGGATGGCAAAAACAATAACAAAGGTCTGAGTGACGTCATCTGCATACTATCTATAGTGGTGTTTCATTCATCCTGTTTTGTTGATAAAGGGGAAACCGAAACGTTCATTTGATCTGTTTTTGTAATTAAATTGAAGTTTACATTCAATTTCACATTATTATTTATTTCTTCGAGCTTCGAGCAGCAACATTTACATTAAACAAACAAAGAATTTTGTTTATATAATTTTGAATAATTGTATCTATATATGAATGTTATACGGAGTTTTTAAAGGTTTTTAGAAACAATGAACTCTTAGACGATACGATACATCATTGGTTATAATGTTAATTTGTTATTGTTTTATCAGCTGGAGATGGTGGGTATGAACATAATTCACTACCTTCTGGTGTAAAAAACAAACAAACAAACAAAACCAAATAACGACAACCAATCCTGTTGAAGACAATATATATAGATAGTATGCGTTTGGCTAAGAAGCTCATAGCATTGCCATCCGGAAGTATAACGGATCAACACACAAAACTGTGTGTATCCATGAACTTTTATAGTCTGGTTAATACAGTTTAGTGAGAATCACTCACAAATGCGGATGGCAAAATACAATAACAAAGGCTTTAGTGGCGTCACCTTCATTCTATCTATACATATAGATAGTATCCGTTTGGCCAAGAAGCTCATAACATTGCCATCCGGAAGTATAGTCTGGTTAATGCAGTTTTGTGAGAATTACTCATAAACGCGGATGGCAAAAAAAAACAATAACAAAGAGCTGAGTGAAGTCATCTTCGAACTATCAAAAAAGGATATTGTAAGGGTGTTTGTACAGAACAGATAAATGGATAAATAGATAGGAATATATAGAAAATAGGAGGGCGGCTAACGGGCGATCAGTACTATATTATCTAATAATAAAACAAATAAATTTGTTTTGTTATGGACTTTGACGGAATTAGTGAAACACTTTAAAGTGCAGTGACCAATTTTAAAACACGGGAAAGCTCTTTAACGTTGTTTTTTTTTTTTAAATCCTCAAAATGATTAATTTATTAATTATTCTTTATATTTATTCATGCCTACATCCATCTCGTAGTATTTACTAATCAACACTCTATCTCATTATTTATTTCATCCATTAATTATTTTGTTTGTTTATTTATTTATCTGACATATCAATCAATTAATCTGTTGTATAATTGATCAATTTATTTTACCCTGGTGCAACGACAGAAAGTAGCGAAGCCACCAAATCATGGATTTATTTATTTATTCATGTATTTATTTATCTATTTTTTCATTAGTTTATTTACTTATATATTCATTAATTTTTTAAAAATTCTATCTATTTATTATTTATTTATTTATTTATTTATTTATTCATTTATTTATTAAATCATTTATCTAAATATTTACTTATTTATCTTATTATTTTATCAGTTAGTTAAATATAGTATGCACTTGGCTAAGAAGCTCACAACATTGTCATCCGTAAGTATAACGGACCAACACACAAAACTGTGTGTAACCTTGAACGTTTTTAGTCTGGATAATACAGTTTAGTAAGAATTACTCTATGTGCGGCTATGTGGTCTAGTGGTATGACACTCGCGTCATGTCTCGTCCTACATGTTATGTGTTGCTGTTGGCCAGGGACCCCTTGTAAAGCGCTTTGAGCACGTTTAGTGGATATTGCGCTATATAAAAGCTCACGTTTTTTTTGTTGTTTTTTTTTTTCTTAAATTTTTTATTTTACTCATAAACGCGGATGGCAAAAAAAAATAACAATAACAAAGACCCGAGTGACGTCAACGTCATTCGATCTCTATAATAATACCATTTATATCTCCTCAACCAGCCACAATGACAGCCAAAGACCAGGACACCAAGTCACTGCCTACGGCATCTGACGGTTGGACAGATTTCGACTTCCAGGGAGTCTTCAGAGAACTCCATGACCCCAAAACGAGGCCGGCAGTATCTAAAGCACAAGAGTTGATGGGCAAGGGGGAATGGGGAGAGGCGCAGAAGATTTTGGAGGGAAACGGAGAACGATGTTAGTGTTTGTCTCGTTGTTGTTGGTTTTGTCTTGATGTCAATGTTTTTGGGTTTGTTTGCATAGATGACACAGGAATGGACATCACCAGGGAGCTGCGTACGTTTATGGAGGACAGGACAGAATGGCGAAGACTTGTGGCTCATGTTGGGCGCCCCAAGGGGCGGCCTAAGTAAGTTACATAGCTTTTTTTGTTTGTTTGTTTTGTTTGTTTGTTCGCTAGGTCATTAGTTATGGGCCGACGTGCTCATATTTTCAGGTAAGATAACCGAACGTGATTGTGGGCTTGTTTTAACATTGTTGTAATGGACAATATTTTGCGTAGGTTTAAGAGCATAATTTCCATTACAACAATGAACCCATGACAATTTGGCTTATCAGACCTACAAATAAGTAGGTACACGTCGGTATGGAATCATTGTTGTCATTGAAAATTACTCGCAAAATAAACTCCATTACAACAGTGTTAAACCAAACCCCAAAAATGTGTTTGGTTTTCAGACCTACACATGTGTGCACCTAGATTTACGAGGACATTTTCTTTGTATAGCTATTCCTTTTTTTTTAAAAAAAATTCTTTTTGTGTGTGTGTGTGGGGGGGGGGGGGGGCTTTTTTGTGTTTTATTCTTTTCCTGTTTTCTCACTAGTGGGGCACGTCAAACCATCGATCATCTGCAATGCCCAATAACAAAATTGGAAAGGGGGTACGAAACAATCTTTGAAGCCGGAGATGACCTGACATCATGGATCGACAAACGTAATTTGGAGGTGTAGCCATACGCTACTACTACTATTGTTCTTCTGTCATACTTTACGAACCGAAAAAGGATCGACCACTTCACTGTTGATTCCCACTTCGTATGTTTTTGGTATTTACTTATTTAGCCTCTTTACTACTATGTGGTCAAGTGGTATGACACTCGCTTTCGGATCGGAAGGTCCTGGGTTCGAGCCTCGCGCTCGGCGCATAGTTGAGTCCTTGGAGAAGGCTCTTTACTCACATTCTCTCACCGTACTCAGGTGTAAAACGAGTATCGGGCCGTTAACAGCGTTGTTTTTGTCCCAAAAAAATTGTAATATCGCCTGACAGGCGTCACGTCCCGTTCTAAATGTTACGTGTTGCTGTTGGCCAGGGACCCCCTGTAAAGCGCTTTGAGCACGTTTCGTGGATATTGCGCTATAAATAGTATGCAATTGTCTTGGAAGCTCATAACATTGCCATCCGGAAGTAAAACGGACTAACACACAAAACTATGTGTAACCATGAACTTTTATAGTCTGGATTATACAGTTAAGTGAGCGTTACTCATAAATGCAGATGGCACAAAACAATAACAAAGACCTGAATGACGTCATCTTCGTTCTATCTATATAAAAGCTCAAGTTTGTTTTTTTTTACTCTGGAGCACATGCCATATCATACGAATCCCCTCCATCTTCTCAGCTTCTCTCTATGTTAAGCCTTCAGTTTTTAGACCCTCCATTAATGCCCTCTTCCTATGTCACACCCTCTTTTCCTCGTTCCCTGCAGATTCCATGTAAGAACCTGCCTGGTAATATTATTCGTTTCAGGCCTTCTCAGGATGTGGCCCAGCCATTTCCATCTCCTCCTCTTAATTGGATTCAATAGTCTGATGTACAGCTGGGGCGACCATCCCCAACCCAGCGCGTCCACAGGTGGCGGATCGTGGAACGGCCTACAGATCCTGATCTATAGGTTAGCTGTAAAGCCGCGGACCAACTGGCGATAGTCGTGGAGAGTGAGGTTGGGTAGTCTGGCAGCACAGCTACACATACAAAATGCCTCATATACTCTATGAAGGGACTATCAAGGTGAATGGGAGGCGCCTTAAAACCTGCCAAATGCTCCCACTGCCTTGTGGGTTATGACCGGGAGGTCAAAAGGCTATGGAGTAAACCAGATAAAAATCCGTCAGAAGCCAACGGGAAACCACTGACGTATCATCCCAAGATCGTCATGATGTCCGTCCAAGCGAATCTAGTCAACGACGTCAATGGATGTTTTTCGAGCAACTCGATTACAGCCTCGTCCGGTAGAGATAGTCATGCAGGTGAACAGGTGACTCTCGACCGTCATCCAGCTACTGTGCACCACCAAACATTACGAACAGCAACATGGAATGTAAGAAGTCTGTACCAGAAAGGAAAATTAGCAAATGTAGTTATGGAAATGAAGAGATTGAATATCAATGTTTTAGGATTATCAGAAGTTAGATGGAAAGGAGCAGGAGAACTTAATTATGATGACTGTAAAATTATATACTCAGGAGGAGGAGAACACCAAAGGGGAGTTGGAATTATACTAGATAATAAAACGGCGCGAGCAGTCAAAGGATTCTGGCCCATATCAGACAGAGTAATGGCAATCAAACTACAAGCAAAACCTTTTGATTTTGATATTTTACAAATATACGCCCCAACCACCAGTCACGATGATGAAGAAGTGGAAAATTTCTATCAACAAATAGATAAAGCAATGCATCAGTTTAAGTCTTCAGACATAAAACTCATCATGGGCGATTTTAATGCCAAGGTGGGCCGAGAAAGAATAGAAGATATTGTAGGCCCACATGGTCTGGGAGACAAAAATGACAGAGGTGATCGTCTTATTCAATGGTGCCGTCAACATGATCTGACAATCACAAATACTTGGTCAACAAACCACAATAGAAGGAAGTGGACATGGAAAAGTCCTGGAGATGGAGTGAGAAACCAAATAGATTACATACTCATCAGCAAACGTTTCCGAAACTCGGTTTTGTATGCCAAATTTATGCCGGGGGCTGACTGTAACAGCGATCATATACCTGTGCTATGCCCCATACAAATTGAAAATCTGCAAAAGAGCAAAGGCTAAACCTAAATACCAACTAGACATTCTCCGGGAGGAACAGAAGATACAAGAAAAATTTGAACTATCAGTAAGAAACAAGTTTGAAGTGCTTGGAGAACTAACAGATATAGAAGAGAAATATGAGCAGTTTAAAGACAGTGTTGCTGCATCATTAGAAGAAAATGTTCCAACCACACTTAAGTTGCAGAAGAAGAAATGGATTACTCCAGAGATATTAGAACTAATGAATGAGAGAAGAAAGGCCAAAAATCAGGAAGAAAAATACAAGACTCTGAACAGGCAGATAAAAAGAAAATGCAACGAAGCTAAAGAAGACTGGATAAATGAACAATGTCACTATATAATGTCCTGCAAAGAAAAAAAATGGCAAATTCTTCCATCAGAAAATCAAAGAAGTGACAAACAAAACTAAATCAGGTGCTAAAAGTGGATGCATCAAAGACAAGCGTGGAAACACCATCATGGACAAAGACTGCATTCTAAACAGATGGTCAGAATATATTGAAGAACTTTTTTTTGATAATCGAGGAGAAATGCCTATGATAAAAGAACTGGAAGGGCCTTCTATAATGAAAGATGAAGTTAGGAACGTCATGAAAAGCATGAAAAATGGAAAAGCTGCAGGACCTGATGCCATAACAATTGAAGCCTTGACTGGCCTGGGTGAATGGGGGATTGAATTCATCACAAACCTTCTAAATCAAGTGTATGACACAGGAAAAATGCCAACTGATATGAAACGATCCATTTTTATAGCACTACCAAAAAAGCCAGGGGCAGTTGATTGTGAACAACACAGAACTATTAGCCTAATGAGCCACCTCACAAAAATTCTTTTGAAGATAATTTTACTAAGAATAAGAAATAAAATACGACCTGAAATTGGGGAGATGCAATTTGGTTTTGTTGAGGACAAGGGTACCAGAAATGGAATATTCACATTATCAATGCTGATGGAAAGATGTATTGAAGTAAATAAAGATCTGTATATGTGTTTCATCGACTATTCAAAAGCCTTTGATAAAGTACAACACGAAAAACTATTCAAAATTCTATCATCCTTGGACATTGATGGTAAAGATTTAAGAATATTACGGAATTTGTACTGGGAACAAGAAGCAGCAATGCGTGTTGACAACGAACTAAGCAGTTTTACACCTATTAGAAGAGGAGTTAGGCAGGGGTGTGTTTTGTCTCCAGATTTATTCAACCTCTATAGTGAAATGATAATAAGAGATATCAAACATAAGAAGGGGGTGTGTATTGGAGGAAAGAATGTAACAAATCTGAGGTATGCAGATGATACGGTTCTACTGGCAGAATCTGAACATGAACTACAAGAATTACTGGATGTTGTAGTCAGGAGTAGTGAAAATATGGGACTGGAACTGAATATATCTAAAACAGAATGTATGACGGTATCTAAAAATAATAACCCACCAGCCTGTGTAATAACAAGCAGAGGACAAACAATACAACAAGTTGAATGTTTCAAATATTTAGGCTTCAATGTAACATCCAATGGAAAATCAGATTGTGAAATAAAGAAAAGAATAGGTATGGCGAAGAATGCATTCAACCAGCTGCATACAATTATGAAAAACAGGAATATTAGCATGAAAACAAAAATCAAAGTCCTGGATTGCTATGTACTGTCTGTGCTGCTATATGGTTGTGAGAGCTGGACCATAAACAAGACCATGGTTAAAAGACTGGAGGCAGTGGAAATGTGGTTTTACAGAAGAATGATGAGGGTGTCATGGATGGAAAGGAAAAGAAATGAAGAAATTTTAGAAATGGCAAACAGAAAAAGATCACTGATAACAAAAATCATCAAACGCCAAATGGAATTTTTAGGACACATTATCCGCCACCCTGGTTTGGAAATACTCGCCTTGACTGGAAAGATGAATGGAAAAAGAATAAGAGGAAGACAAAGAATAACGTATTTGAAAGGGATAAGAATTTGGACAGATGAAGCTGAGAAAGGTGGCGCTGCTTTAATAGAATTGGCAAGAGATAGATCAGCTTGGCGGAAGATGACCTCCGACGTCTGCTTCAGATATGGAACTACATGAGATGAGTCTGATGTCATGTCGTCCAGCAACGGCGGCCATCGTGGTTCTAAACAAAGAAAATCTGTACTTTTTTATTCTTTATGATGGCTAGAACTTTTCATATGTCTTGTGATCAGAATGTGTAAAAGTCAAAACATGATCAGGTTTATAATGGGTTTGTTTTTTTTTTTACCTCTGGATACGCTTTTATGCTCGTCGGAGAAATACTTCATACGGGCGTCCGCCATTGTTCCGATAGTTTAGAGCCAATTACTAAGTTACCATACGTCATTACGAGGGAAGTGACGTTACGACTGCTGAAGCGTATTTCTGCCTCTATTTCTTCTTGGCCTGTCATTTCCCATAGATTTGCATTCCTAAATGTTGTCATGGCATTTAATTTGTAGTATTCTTTTCTCATACATTTTATGACGTGTGTTCTTTATGGTGTTCCCATTAATTATCCCATCTTCCCTAGATGAAGCTGCTTGCCTTCGTTCACTCTTCAGTTTCTTCTGATCCCTACAAGTTTTCACCAAATAAATATGTAAACAGTTAATAATAGATGTTGCACAATATGAACATTAATTTATAAACATTCCGTTAAAGAGAAAAAAACAAAACAATTTTTACATTACATTCACCTGCTTCTATAACCCTGTTGGAACATACTAAAACGAGATGAAATAATTGATTTATTTAAATCAATTATTTTTTAAAAATAACTTGAGCTTAAATTTTGCGCTTTATCCACGAATTATTGCATTCAAATCGCATTTCAAGAGGACCCAAGCCGACAGCAACACTAAACATGTAAGACAACGCTGCTACTGTCCTGTTGCTCGTTTTACACCTGAGAATATTATGAGAGAATGTTGGTGGAGATCCTTCTTCATGGCTCAACTTTTTGCCGTCCACAGCCGGATTCGAACAAGGGACCTACAGGCCAGAAGTCGAGTGTTATACGACAATACTGTGAAGCATTCATTTATTCAATCATTTATTTATTCATTCATCATTCATCTATCCATCCATTCATTCATTTATTTATCATTCATTGTACATTCATTCATTCATCTATGTAATCATTCATTTATTAATTCAGTCGTCCACTCATCCATTGATTCATGTATTCATTCCTACATTTATCCACTCATTTATTTAGCCATCCATTCATTCAATCATATTCATTTATTGATTCATTCATTTTTTCATCTTCCATTCATTTACATTCAGTAATTCACTCATTCATTCTTCCATTCATTCATATATTAATAAAATTATTCTTCATTCATTCAGTCATCCATTCATTCACATGTTTATTCATTCATTCATTTATTCATTCATCCATCTATCCATCAATTTATTCTTTCTCATTAATCCATCCATCTACCAATTCATTCATTCATTCATCTATTCATTAATTTATTAATTCATTCATTCCACTCATTCATCCATTCATTTGTTTATTCATTCATTCATTCATTCATTCATTCATTCATTCATTCATTCATCAATTCATTCATTCATTCATTCATTCATTCATTCATTCATCAATTCATTCATTCATTCATTTATCTATCTATTAATTAATTAATTCATTCATTCATTCATTCATTCATCCATTCATTTGTTTACTCATTCATTCATTCATTCATTCATTCATTCATTCATTCAGTCATCAATTCATTCATTCATTCATTCATTTATTTATCTATTAATTAATTAATTAATTCATTCATTCATTCATTCATTCATTCATTCATTCATTCATTCATCAATTCATTCATTCATTCATTCATTCATTCATCAATTCATTCATTCATTCATTTATCTATCTATTAATTAATTAATTAATTAAGTAATTCATTCATTCATTCATTCATTTTTCCATTGACCAACCACAGGCGGCAGCTCGGGGTTCCACAGACCCCCATGACATCAGGAACATCGGCGTTGTGATCAGAGAGGCCAAACGATTCCAGACTCAGGATATCCCGGCGGGCACCAAACCAGTCAAGCAAATCCAATGGGACAAGGTGCTCAACAGGCAGGTCAGTGATGGCAGTGTTTGGTGTTGTTGGTGTGGTTGTTGTTGTTGTTGTTGTTGTTGTTATTGTTGTTGTTGTTGTTGTTTTTAATACTGCTATTGTTGTTGTGGTCGTTATTGCTGCTGCCGCTGTTGTTGTTGTTGTTGTTTGTTTTACTTTTCTTTTTTTGCTGTTGCTGTCTGAATCATCATCATCATCATCATCATCATCATCATCATCATCATCATCATCATCATCATCATCATTATCATTATCATCATCACCATCATCATTATCACCACCACCACTACCACAATCATTACCATCATCAGTACTACCACAATATGCTTCAACAGCCATGGCGTCACTTATCTCGTAACGACGCATGGTAACTTAGTAACTATCGGAACAATGGCGGACGCCCTTATGAAATATTTCTCCGACGAACATAAAAGTGTATCCAGAGGAGAAAAACATTATAAATCTGATCATGTTCTGACTTTTATACATTCTAATCACATATGAAAAGTTCTAGCCAGCATGAAGAATAAAAAGTACCCATTTTCTTTGTTTAGAACCAGACTGCTCGCAGTTCCTGGGCGACGTGACATCAGACTAGTGAATCCAATTGCCGTCATTATCATCGCCACCGTCCCCCCCCCCCCCAATTGATCATTACGATCACAATTGTCATTTCACCATCATCATCATCATCATCATCATCATCACCATCATCATCATCATCATCATCATCATCATCATCATCATCACTACCGCCGCCGCCACCACCACCACCAAATTTGTCCTGTTCAATGTCCCTTTCCACCAGGCCGTAAAGCACATTGAGGCAATCACCGAGATTCCCCAGAGTGTCTTCATCATCCGGCACGAAACGCCCCACGGAACTCACTTCCTTGCCGGTCGGAGAGTTTTGTCACACCAGTACCGATCTTCAAGAATCAGAGAGCTCCACTGTTCCTTGGTAACAGCATCCATGTTGCTAGGGCCTCTTTCAGATCAGCGGCTTAGCGAGGACGGCATTGTGATATATTATAAGTAAGTGAACATCGACATGTCTAGTAGTAGCCGCCCTGATTCCCGGTTTACTCATGTGATCAAACATCTCAACACTGTTTCATGTCTGAGTGAATTTTAAGCTTAATTACTTATAAGATCTGAGTTTGAATTAGGTAAAACTTTGTTGAGAAGAGTGAATTTTGTTTCTTAACCCTTTCCTTACCAACCATAGAAAAATCCTCACATTCGTTACGATTCAACCAACAAATTTCTCATTCTGATTTCTTTTCTACATCACATCATTTAAAGAGAATATTTTGTTATAGCTATAAAAACTTGACACTGTGTTGAAGAGAGTATTTTGCAGAAGAATATTATATATAGAATATGCTTTTTGCTTTTCTGTTTGAATAAATAAATCTATTTTTATTTAGGGTGGGTGTAAAATTTTGGATAAAATTCTGAAAATGTACGGTAAGGAGAGAGTTAAACAGAAAAAAAATAATAATCTGAATTCTTATAATTTTGGCTCAGAATATATTATTCTCTTCGGGGGTGTAGATAGCTCAGTTGGTAAGACGCTCGCTTCATTATTAAGGGACCGAGATCCATCCTGGGTGTAATCGAGATATCCTCCGTCCATCCGGCAGTGATTGAGTAGTTGAGTTGTTGCGGAAAGTAGTTTGCGATAGACAAGCGTCCTATCGAAAGGGTAGCAATCAATTGCTATTGTCCCTTTCACTCTATAGAAACCGGGATTAATTCCAGCTCCATGGGCATTGTGGCTCTGAAGGACGACTTTGTGTGTTGTTGTTTATAATTTTATAATTTACTATTTACTATCATTTTCTTAGTTATCTACATAATTGCTGATATATAAATTTACTTATCTATAGGGAATGAGATTAGCGGAAGAGTAGCGTCCCTTGATTGGACGTCACCTTACAGAGAGAACGTCAAAATGGTTTTGCGCATGCGTCTCTCTCGTCCTCGCTTTCGGTGAAGTGTCTCATGCCGCTTTCGCCGGAAGAGAGGACGAGAGACATGCGCACAACCAACATGACGTTCTCTCTCTAATAACTTCTCCGCCAGTGACGTCCAACCAAGGGACGCTACTCTTCCGCTTATCTCATTCCCTATTTATAAATTTCGTCCCACATTATACATTTCATCTCCAGACCTTTGACGAATGAAGAGAAGTTGGCTGTGATGGCCGGGGTGCTCACGGAAGACTTTAAACAAAACGAGCTGGTATTTCCGTTTCCTGTTCTTCGAGACGGTTCCTTCAAGGAATTGGACTGTCCGCCCGGCGGTTGGGAAATAGACGAGCCTTTGGCTGAACAGCTGGGACATGGCGAGGTGAGTCAAATATGATAATAATAATAATAATATAATAATAAATAATAATAATATAATAATAATAATAATAATAATAATAATAATGAATAATGATAATAATAATAATAATAATAATAATAATAACAATAATAATAATAATAATAATAATAATAATAATAATAATAATAATAGTATAATAATAATAATAATAGTAATAATATAGTAATAATAATAATAATAATAATAATAATAATAATAATAATAATAATAATAATAATATATCTTTATTGTCCCCAAAAAAGTGGCAATTTGTCATTTGGTTACACATTTATAACAATACAGTATTGACATAGACACACTCACACAAGATGCACACTAGTAACATAGTAGTTGTCGTAAAAAAAAATAATTAAAAAACCAAAAAAACCGGCATCAACAACAACATCATCATCATCAGCATCGTCGTCGTCATCATCATCATCATCATCATCATCATCATCATCATCATCACCATCTTCATCATCATCATCATCATCATCATCATCATCATCATCATCACAACAACCGTCCTAATATTTTCGTTACAATCCTTCACTTTCACAATTTCCCTATAACGCCATCACCATCTTCATCATACTCCATATTATTATATTATTCCTGTAACAAGCTATGAGAGGGAAAGCCTGTGGTCCTCCTCACTCTCTCTCTCTCTCTCTCTCTCTCTCTCTCTCTCTCTATCTCTCTCTCTCTCAATCTCTCTCTCCCCCTCTCTCTCTCTCTCTCTCTCTCCCTCTCTCTCTCTCTCAATCTCTCTCTCTCCCTCTCTCTTTCAATCTCTCCCCCCCCTCTCTCAATCTCTCTCTCTCCTCCCCTCTCTCTCTCTCTCTCTCCTCCCCCCACCCTCTCTCTCTCTCTCAATCTCTCTCTCTCTCTCAATCTCTCTTCCCCCTCTCTCTCTCAATCTCTCTCTCCCTCTCTCTCTCTCTCTCTCTCTCAATCTCTCTCTCCCTCTCTCTTTCAATCTCTCTCCCCCCCTCTCTCTCTCAATCTCTCTCTCTCTCTCTCCTCCCCTCTCTCTCTCTCTCTCTCTCTCTCTCTCTCTCTCCTCTCTCTCCCCCCCCCCACCCTCTCTCTCTCTCTCTCTCTCTCTCTCTCTCTCTCTCCTATATGAGTAGATACAGTCAATCCTGAGACTAAAATGATTGAAAATGAAATTTAGAGGCTCCTTCTGTATGTGGGTATTCAATTCAATGTCAAGTCGGTAAACATGGCATTTGTGTCTATAGGGAATGAGATTAGCGGAAGAGTAGCGTCCCTTGATTGGAAGTCACGAGCGGAAAAGTTATTAGAAAGAGAACGTCATGTTGGTTGTGCGGCAGGAGACATTTAACCGAAAGCGAGGACGAGAGAGACGCATGCGCAAAACCATTTTGATGTTCTCTCTGTAAGGTGAAGTCCAATCAAGGGACGCTACTCTTCCGCTAATCTCATTCCCTAATATAGTGTGCATTTGGCTAAGAAGCTCACAACATTGCCATCCGGAAGTATAACGTACCAACACACAAAACTATGTGTAGCCTTGAACGTTTATAGTCTGGTTAATATAGTTTAATAAGAATTACTCATAAACGCGGATGGCAAAATACAATAACAAAGACCCGATTGACGTCAACTTCGTTCTATCTATTGATTATATGTGTTTAAATAAAATACACACCATTTCTTACGGCTATATTAATCGTACAAATACACAAAAGTAGAAAGTCTGAGATAATTTAATGAGAAGAAATCACATCTGAATATATTTTAGAAAGCAGCGAAGACCCGTGCCATATTTCTATTGTATTAACCAGACTATAAACGTTTAAGGTTACACATAGTTTTGTGTGTTGGTCCGTTATACTTCCGGATAGCAATGTTGTGAGTTTCTTAGTCAAGCGCATACTATCTATAGTCTGGTTAACACAGTTCAGTGAGAATTGCTCATAAACGCGAATGGCAAAAAGCAATAACAAAGACCTGAGTGACGTTAGCTTCATTCTATCTTTTCCTGTCCGTGTGGATCAGACTCTATGCATGCTGTAGACTTTTGAAAGCCGTTCCCATTGATGCTATGCGTTAAGTTTAAAAAACTCATAACATCCGCCAGCCGGATAAAGCCTACAAACACACAAAACTATGTGTAGCCTTGAACATTTATAGTCTGTCTGATTGATAGAATTTAGAGAGAACCTCATAAAAATGGCTGGCCAAAAAAAACAAAAAACAAAGCTGAGTATTGTTAATTTCGTTCTTTCTAAGATAGTATGCGCTTGGCTCAGAAGCTCATAACATTGCCATTCGGAAGTATAACGGACCAACACACAAAACTGTGTGTATCCACGAACGTTTATAGTCAGGTTAATACAGTTCAGTGAGCATTACTCATAAATGCGGATGGCAAAAAACAATAACAAAGACCAGAGTGGCGTCACCTTCGTTCTTTCTATCGACTTCAGGTATTATTTAATTTGATATTTCTCGTCTCCTATACCAGGTCATTATACGTCAGTACTCGATCACATTTTTGTCAAGTCTCGGAAAAGATGACCTTATCCTCTACGACCCCGCCTGTTCTACTGGTCAGTTCTTGTCCACGATGCGCCAGGCTTGTCCCAAGGCAAAACTGATAGGGCAAGACCTAAGTCCTCACATGGTCCGCTATGCCGCGAAGAGACTCGATGAGTCATACTGTGGGGACGCTCTGTATCCGAAGGTGAGGAAAAATATGACTTTAGAATAGGTCGCAACAGTCATGACGTCACTTCCCTCGTAATGACGCTTAGTAACTTAGTAACTGGTTCTAAACTATCGGAACAATGGCGGACGCCCTTATGAAATATTTCTCCGTCGAGCACAAAAGTGTATCCAGAGGAGAAAAACATTATAAATAGGATCATGTTTTGACTTTTATTCATTCTGATCACATGACATAATATGAAAAGTTCTAGCCTGCATGAAGAATAAAAAGTACCGATTTTCTTTGTTTAGAACCACGCTGCTCGCATTTGCTGGGCGACGTGACATCAGACTATTGAATCCAATTAATTACACATCCCGATAGTTCAGTGGTAGAGCACATGCCGTTAGCCGTTATTGGATAGCTCAGTCTGTTATATAGATAGTATGCGCTTGGCTAAGAAGCTCAAAACATTGCCATCCGGAAGTATAACGGACCAACACACAAAACTGTGTGTATCCATGAACGTTTATAGTCAGGTTAATACAGTTCAGTGAGCATTACTCATAAACGCGGATGGCAAAAAACAATAACAAAGACCTGAGTGACGTCATCTTCGAACTATCTTTATGACAGAGAGTATTCTGCAATAGACTAAAGCAGAGCTGCTTACTTGAAGTTTTAAAAACTCGTAGTTTCCAAGGAAAAGAAAAGAAAAATCACTATTAATAGATTTACAACTCAATAGGGAATGAGATTAGTGGAAGAGTAGCGTCCCTTGATTGGATGTCATCGGCGGAAAAGTTATTAGAGAAAGCACGCCATGTTGGTATTACGCATGCGTCTCTCGTCCTCGCTTCCGGTGAAAGCGGCTTGAGACACTTCACCGAAAGCGAGGACGAGAGAGACGCATGCGCAAAACCAAATTGACGTTCTCTCTGTAAGGTGACGTCTAATCAATGGACGCTACTCTTCCGCTAATCTCATTCCCTATAATTTGCCATCACCATGACCCACAAATGCACCAAAGTCCTGAATGTAGGATCTAAGGAACTAAATTTTCCTTTTCAAGAAGATTTATTGAGTCAGAGTGAGGCAAATGCAGCTCTGTAGCTATAATTAAAAATTCGTATTTCTACGGATTTTTCGTAGTACTAGGCAGGTCTGGACTAACGTCCTACCCAAAGGATGGCAAGCATATTGTAGGGCGATAGAAATGATGTATCTGAAGCAATGCTTTTTAGGGCTAGTCTATGAGGGTTTGGGTGTTATACAACCACCCACTCACTGCCCTATGATCAAGATTTCTCTTTAATAATAACAACGATAATAATTAATATAGTGTGGCTATGTGGTCTCTTGGTATGACAACAAATGGCAACAAATGGCAACAAATATGTAGGGAGGCCACCAACATCAATAGTTACTACCCTGATTCAGCTCTCTCTACATATCAGCCCTGAAGAACTAAGAAATACTGCATTGCCCTCCGTACTTAAGTCACAAGATCTTGACAGCCTGAAAACTCTGGCCCAGAACCGTGACTAATGGAAACAATAAACAACATGGATGGAGAGAGCCGCTATACTTATCGACCATGACTGAACCACACAATTCTCAGAAAGCGTCATTCGGACTGCGAGGCTTACTTCTACTACTACTGTCCTATAATCAACATTTCTCTTTAATAATAATAACGATAACATTATAGTGTGGCTATGTGGTCTTGTGGTATGACACTCGCTTTGGGATCGGAAGGTCCTGAGTTCGAGCCTCGCTCGGCACATAGTTGAGTCCTTGGAGACGTCTCTTTACTCACATTCTCTCACCGTACTCAAGTGTAAAATGAGTACCTAGCCGTTAAAAGAGTTGGAGCTGTCAGAAAGAAAATGTATTATCGCCTCACAGGCGTCATGTCTCGTTTTACATGTTACGTGTTGCTTTTGGTCAGGGACTCCTTGTAAAGCGCTTTGAGCACATTTAATAGATATTGCTCTATATAAAAGCTAAATTTTATAATGATATTATAGATTCCTAAAGGTTTTTAATTCGTACAATAAGAAAAAGACAAATGCAATTTTTAGGGCACCTAAATCGACATAAATGTATTGAACATCTTGCTCTCACAGGAAAGATAGAAGGTAAAAATAGTAAAGTTAGACCAAGAAAAACATATTTGAATAGTTTGAACAGCTGGGTGACAAAGAAAGAGAAGAGTAATATTAATTTTCTGAGGTTATCTGATCAGAGAGATGAATGGCGTACCATGATCACCGATGTCTGGCACAGACTTGGTACTTGAAGAAGAAGAAGAATTAGATTCATTGCTTTCGTGCAAATCTCAATGACTAAGTTACGAAGGCTTGTGCATGTGTCACAGTCCTGATTCCCAGATCAACGCTCTGTAAAGAAGACTTATTATTTTGTTAGTCATTACAATTGATAAAATTCTTATACCCGAAGTTCATCTAAGTTCCTGTGTCGTTAAATGAAAAAATAACAATTGGTTTTGACAGGACCCCGACATAATACCGTTTTGAGACAATTGGTCACATTTTAAATAGAAATGAGTGCCACAGTAGTCATTAAGCCCATAGAGTTTATCCCGGTCTCTATAGCTTAAAACGGACAATAGCAATTGCTTGCTACCCTTTGGATAAGGCGCTTGTCTACCGCAAAGTACTTTCTCCCCCGGATCTAACAGATCCAGCTACCCAATCACTGTTGGGTGGATAGGAGGGTCAAAAAAAAAAATTATCTCGTCTGCACCGGGATCGATCTCGGTCCTTTTGATTGTGAAGCGAGTGCTCTACCAGCTGAGCTATCGGGACCCCCAAATGACTGCCATATCTGAATGCAATGATTTTCAAGATGCAACATTTCAAGTTATGTATTACTTTTTATCAAAGGCAAGCATTCAGTTTTGACGCTATTTATTTGTGCGGCTATCATGGTCTAGGGATTGAGTCCCGCTCTGACCGGCGCATGAGTACTTGGAAAAGACTCTTTACTCACATTCTCTCACCGTACTCAGGTGTATAATTAGTACATGGCCGTTAACAGCGTTGTCTCTGTCCGAGAAAAAAAGGAATGTAATATTGTCTAACAGG
>NC_088368.1:22062573-22067573 GCF_034508935.2 Berghia stephanieae | reverse complement strand
AGAGACGCATGCGCACAACCAACATGACGTTCTCTTCTCTCTCTAATAACTTTTCCGTCGGTGACGTCACAGACTATGGGTGACGTCCAATCAAGGGACGCTACTCTTCCGCTAATCTCATTCCCTATTCCAAAACGGTAGAGTGTAAGAACTCTTTTATTCTACCCCGCAAATGATGCCAATTTCTTCATCTTTGAATAAAAGACATGTATTACAAACGTTTACATGATGCTTCTTTTTTAAGAATCGAATTTATTGAATTTGACGCTTGACTTGATAATCTGACTTCACAAATTGTTATTGTAAACTTGGTATCATTAGGCGATATGCCGCTGTGTACATGTGTGCAGGTCTGACATCCGAACCCACTTATGGGCCTAGTTTAACATTTTTCAACAATAAGCCCATAGTAGTAGTAGTAGTAGTAGTAGTAGTAGTAGTAGTAGTAGTAGTAGTAGTAGTAGTAGTAGTAGTAGTAGTTGTAGTAGTGGTAGTAGTAGTAGTAGTAGTTGTAGTAGTTGTAGTAGTAGTAGTAGTAGTAGTAGTAGTAGTAGTAGTAGTAGTAGTAGTAGCGTATGGCTACACCTCCAAATGTATTTCGTCAACCCAGCTTCTAAAGTCTTCCTCCGCCCATAAGGAATTGGGTTATCAGACCTGCAAATACGTGCACGTCGGGCGATACTATTTATGGTAGGGGTGGAATATGTTTTAAAACTCATAGACCTAAATACTCACCAAGATAAGAATGATATCGATGATAAGGTCAAGGACGCCCCCCAAAGGCCCTTCTGTCATTCTTTTGGCCATAGGACGGGTGCGAAGGAACTCTTGTACTGCTAAATTTCCACGCCAGTCGACACGTCCGGCTTCCGTTGACTGTAATGCGCATGCCAAGACCAGAGTTATGGCGCAGGCGATGAGACAAATTCTGATGCTGTTCATGGTTGTAGTTTGGTGCTTTTCTTTGGATGTTTTTTTTAATTGGTCTGGAAAGATGATTTTAACAACTGATTAATGTACCAATTGGATTCAGTAGTCTGATGTCACGCCGCCCGGCAACGGCGGCCATCTTGGTTCTAAACAAAGAAAATCGGTACGTTTTATTCTTCATGATGGCTAGAACGTTTCATATGCCTTGTGATCAGAATGTGTAAAAGTCAAAACATGATCAGATTGATAATTTTTTTTCTCCTCTGGATACGCTTTTATGCTCGCTGGAGAAATATTTCATACGGGCGTCCGCCATTGTTCCGATAGTTTAGAGCCAGTGTTACTAAGTTACCATGCGTCATTAGGAAGGAAGTGACGCCATGACTGTTGAAGGATATTATAGAGTACATGCAAGAGATGTTTTTCACAACCCATAGCTAACTTAAAACCCAAGTCAAGATCACAAGACAATTGTTTTTAATGTTAAATCACAAGACTTTTATTCTATTGTGAATGAATTTTTTTTAAATGGCAAAATGTCTTTCTTCGCGCGGCTATAGATAGTTCGAAGATGACGTCACTCAGGTCTTTGTTATTGTTTTTTTGCCATCCGCATTTATGAGTATTGCTCACTGAACTGTATTAACTCGACTATTAACGTTCATGGATACACACAGTTTTCTGTGTTGGTCCGTTATACTTCCGGATGGCAATGTTATGAGCTTCTTAGCCAAGCGCATACTATCTATATGGACTTATGGTATGACATTCGCCTTCAGACAGGAAGGTCAAGGGTTCGAGTCCAACTTTTGGAGGAGTACCGTTGAGGGCTTGAAAGGGGCTCTTTACTCACATTCTCTCACCGCACTTATGTGGAAATTTTGAGTTCCTGGACATTAATAGAATTTTCTCTGTGGTGGAAAAAAATACCATATCGCTTAACAGGCGCCATAACTCGTCCTGCAAGTAAAGTGTTGCTTTTGACCCCTTGTAAAAAGCTTTGAGCACGTTTAGCGGATATTTCTCTATATAAATGCTAGTTTTTTTAATGCCTTTTCTCCATTTATATTTATATAATTTCATGCATCTCTTTCTCATTCAACATTATGCTTCCGATTCATAATATTTGTTAATATGTCGATTTGATGTATCTTTACAGGTTGTTCAACTCTCTCCTTACCGATCAATTTCAGTATTTTCCCAAAAATGGCAGGCTTATCCAGCAGAAAAATTGATTTCTAAAACTCAAACAAGCTCTCTACAAAACAACTTGATGTTCTTATTATTTAAACAAAGATCATTGTGATTTACAGAATAAATCTGAATTTTTAAAAATGTATATTGTGTCGTAACAAATGTGACGATTTTGCTGTAGGTGGTAAGGAGAGGGTTAAAGGCCATTTTGTCTATTTAACCCTTAAATTGTTATATTTAAAAAATTAACAAATTATGAAAGTATCATAATGCCTACATTCTGAGGTGGAACTACCGTGCTTGAGTCTTGTATCAAAATCATAGAGGGGGGGGGGGGGGGGTGAGAACAACTATTAGAGCATTTTTTATTGAGAAATATCCACTAAACGTGCTCAAAGCACTTTACAAGGGGTCCTTAACCAAAAGCTATAATGAACATGTAGGACGAGACTTACAACGCCTGTTTTTTGTTGTTGTTGTTTTTTTGTTTTTGTTTTTGTTTTTGTTTTTTTTTTCTTTGTTTTTTTTTCGGAAAGAGACGACGCTGTTAACGACCAGATACTCACTTTACTCCTGAGTACAGAGAGATAATGTGAGTAAAGAAACTATTCCAAGGACTTAACTATGCACCGCTTAGAACGGGGGCTCTAACCGTAGCCATCGTTATGTAATAGCCTGACACTGAAATCCAAAAGGACTGGCAGTTTGACGTCATTATTTGGTTTTTGCACCGCCTAGTGAGTTGTCGTTAGTAGAGCTCATGGAAACAAGTGATTCTATTGGTTGAACTATTGAATACAACTCACGATTTGTTTTCTTTTGTGGCAAAAGACTGGCATTTTGACGTCATTTTTTGGTCAGTATCAGGCCATAACTTTACGAAGGCCACGCTCTAACCCTGGACCTTCCGATCCGAAGGCGAGAGTCTTATTATTGGACCTAGTAACCACATGAGGACTCAGCCTGATAGACTAACTGGAGTCCAGCGTGGGGGTATAGATAGTTCGAAGATGACGTCACTCAGGCCTTTGTTATTGTTTTTGCCATCCGCGTTTGTGAGTTGTTCTCACTAAACTGTATTAACCAGACTATAAAAGTTCATGGTTACACAGAGTTTGTGTGTTGGTCCGTTATACTTCCGGATGGCAATGTTGTGAACTCCTTGGCCAAGCGCATTCTATCTATTGATGCGATGCGTTTAGTTTAACAAAACTCATAACATCCGCCAGCCGAATAAAACGTACCAAAACCATGTGTAATCTTAAACGTTTGTAGTCTGATTAATACAATTTAGTGAGAACTACTCATAAAAATGGCTGGCTGAAAACAATAATAAACAGCCGAGTGACGTAAATTTCATTCTATCTATACAATTTAGTGAACTGCTCATAAAAATGGCTGGCTAAAAACCATAGCAAAGAGCTGAGTGACGTCAATAATTTCGTTCTATTTAAACAAGTTAGTGAATTGCTCATAAAAATGGCTGGCTAAAAACCATAACAAGGAGTTGAGTGACGTCAATTTCGTTCTATAGATAGTATGCGCTTGGCTAAGAAGCTCATAACATTGCCAGCCGGAAGTATAACGGACCAACACACAGAACTGTATGTATCCATGAACGTTTATAGTCGGGTTAATACAGTTCAGTGAGCATTACTCATAAACGCGGATGGCAAAAAAAAAAAAAAAACAACAAAAAAAAACAAACAAAAAAACCCAAAGACCTGAGTGACGTCATCTTCGAACTATGTATATAAAAGTGAAACAATCTGACAACCTGAAGTCGACATAATCAAGCGACTGGACGGTGTCTTACAAAATAAAAGAGAATAAAGCTTGTTTTTGTTTGTTTGTTTTTAAGGGTTTTACGGCGCTTGCAACACATTGAGGTCATACCAGCGCCAGTAAAAAGGGAGAAAACGGGATAGTACAAAGTTATAGAATTACAATCAAGGCATCCAAGAAAAGGTATGACAAAGGGAATTTATTCAAATAGGAAACAGATATAGATTCCAAGAGCACACTATCAAAGTACTTAGTTTGAGATCACCTAAAAGTCTCATCTAACACAAGCACAGGTCCCCATTACAAGGAATACACTCAAATGTTTACAAATCATATATAAACAAAAGATAATACAGCGCATGATAATAGAGAGATGATTTACAAGACAAAACATATCATCTCTCAAAACTCTAACTATACATTTGACTGTTTCCCTCCCAACTAGGATATCCGCCCAGGACCAGGACAAAACAAAGTAATCTCATCTCAAAACAAAGAAAGAAAGAATGTTGGAAAACAGATATAGAGAGATAGAAGACAAAGTACGTGCCTCCCTGCCCACTATGGGAGGTCAGGGACCCCACCAGGAGAATAATAAAGCAATAGGACATAGGCTATCACCACAAAATATTTTTCAAATATCCTTCGAATTTTAAAAAATATGAGAAAAATTGCATGCTGTAAAAGTTTTGTATGACTATTAATGCGGATCTAATCATATATCAAAGCACAGTCTATTGAAACGATAAATGAATATGAACACTCATATAGCACATTTCCAAGGATTCACAATGCTCATTGCGCTTAACAATGTTTCGTTTTTTCCCCAACAGGCTTTATGGAACCATAATATTTCCATTTCATACAGTACCAGTTACCTGCTGTCATGGTCTCAAGTGAGTAAAGAGCTACTCGACTATGCATAAAGATATATGTAGAATGAGGCCCCAGAATTTACTAGTTACTATAAATGAAAAACAATTAACGATTTGTTTACAATGAAATAAAAATAATGATGGAATTTAATTAAAAGAGATAAACAGTGATCGTGGCAGTTACAAATAGAGATATGAATATTTTACGTAACTTAT
>NC_088368.1:22055073-22057573 GCF_034508935.2 Berghia stephanieae | reverse complement strand
AATGTGTTATTTGACAAGAAAGATATTCTGTTTAGCAAGAAGGACATTCTGTTTGACAAGAAAAGATGCTGTTTGGCAAGAAGGACAGAATATTTGACATGATGGACATGGTGTTTTGACAAGAAGGACACGATGCCTGGTTACAAGATACGATGTTTGGCAAGAAGAAAATGCTGTTTGACAAGATGACCCTGTCATTTGACAAAATGTTTTTGCTGTTTGAGAAGGTGAACATTCATTTGGTTTAACAAGATGGGCATTCTGTATTAGAAGATAATAAAAAGAAAGTAATATTTGGGAAGATGGATAATTTGTTGACAAGATGAGTATTTTCTTTGATATATTGAATATGTGCATGCTGTTTGAATAGACGGACGATCTGTTTGACAAGATGGGCATATTGTTTAACAAAATGGAGATGCTGTTTGACAAGACGGCCATTTGTTTTATGTGATGGACATGCTGTTTGACAGATTGGTATGCTTTTTGACAAGATGGGCATTTGTTTTATGTGATGGACATGCTGTTTGACAGATTGGTATGCTTTTTGACAAGATGGGCATTTGTTTTATGTGATGGACATGCTGTTTGACAGATTGGTATGCTTTTTGACAAGATGGGCATTTGTTTGACAAAATGGAGATGCTGTTTGACAGATTGGTATGCTTTTTGACAAGATGGGCATTTGTTTGACAAAATGGATATGCCGTTTGAGACAATCGAGAATATTCTCGTATTTGAGAGAATGTGTTTTTTAGAGGACAAGTGTTCTGTTTTATTAGTTGAACATCCTGTTTGAAAATATGTATAGATGTGTAGATGGAAAAGATGTTTTAGAAGAAGGAGACGCTAATTGAGGGGATGAAGATGCTATTTAAAAAGATGAACATGCTATATGACAAGGTGGACATTTTGTTTAATAAGTTGGATATGCTGTTTGAGACGACTGACTTGCTGTTTGAGAAGATGGACATTCTGAATTCGAAACTGGAGTCAAAGGCTGGTTGTTAGAGAGAATTCACGGGTAGTTGAATGAGAATTACATACCATTTGAGAAGACAAAGTCGAAGAACTATGACATTTTACTGGGAAAAAAACTACTCGTTCACCCCATATGACCCTTCTGGTAAAAGTACATTTTTTGTTGGTAACTATAACATTTTATTGCAGAAGAATACTGGTTCACCTCAGATGACACCAAGTACTTTTTAAAAATTTTGTTGACCAGTGTATTGAGTGAAAGTATTTTATAATTTATTGAATAATACAGCCCGTTGATTGGTAATCACTTAATAATTACGAACACATTAGCACACGGGACGAGAGTCTGATTTTATGACTGTAGTTTACTGATAGAGATCATTGAGCCCTTAGAAATATTGTTCACAAATGAATTGTCCACGTAATAGTGGTCATATTGTTTGACATAAACAAGGGATATAATCAACTTCAATAGCATTCACCTTATAATATGTGACCTATGACCTCAATATGGTATAATGTCGAAGTGGAGCAAATGTTTAAAATTAAACTGTATTAACCAGACTATAAACATTCAAGGTTACATTCAAGGTGTGTTGATCCGTTATATTATCGGATGGCAATGTTGTGAGATTCTTAGCCAAGCAGCAGTATCTCTTGGAGTTTTTGGTCCATCCCTATAGATAGAACAAAGATGACGTCACTCATGTCTTTGTTATTGTTTTTTTTTCCATCCACGTTTATCATCATATCGTGTCGCGCCAGTGGTGGATCCATTAGATGACTTCAGGGGTGCAGCCTCTCAGGTCCATGTCACTGATATGTGGTCCAAGTTCGCACTCGTGAAGGATGTGGTCCATGTTTTGAGCCGTGTGTCCACATTGACATCGGCAGTCTGAAAAAAGTCCCCATTTTTGTAAGGCTGTTTTGGTCTTCCCCACTTTAGACCTTGCCCGGTTCAGTGTCAACCAATCTTTCCTGGGGAGATTTACTCCGCTTGGCAGTTCTTCTTTGGGTTCCTGAATGGCATCATTTGGGCAGCAGTCCCATTCTTTCCATGAATGCACTCTGTATATGGCTGCAGGGTCTGGGTGGATGCCTTCAGTTGTCAGGAAGCTTTTCCTAGATTTCAGTCTCCTTGGCACGATGTTATGCTCATAAAGAGGATGTCTGGTGTCACTTTCTTGTTTGTATTTCTGGACTTTGGTCTGTGCGTCTCTGCGGATTTGTGGTGGTGCTATCCCCGCTAGTCTATAGATGGCTGGTATGGGGGGTAGGTCTCAGTGTCCCAGTAATAATGCGACAAGCATTGTTTAGTTCATGGTCTATCTTATTGGCGTGGCTTGACCTAGCCCAGACTGATGAGCAGTACTCGGCCGAGGAGTAACAAAGTGCCAGGGCCGTTGTCCTTAGGGTTTTCGGGTCTGTTCCCCATCTTGTGTTTGCAAGTTTCCCAAGCAGGCTGTTCCTGGTGGCCACCTTCCCCATAATCTTCTTTGCATGTTGAGCAAACGATAGT
>NC_088368.1:22047573-22052573 GCF_034508935.2 Berghia stephanieae | reverse complement strand
TATATATATATATATATTATATATATATATATATATATTATATATATTATGGGCGTATTATTTATTTATTCGTTTATCTATTTATTTACTTTTTTGTGTATCTATCTATCTATCCATTTACTTATATTTAAATTTGATGGGAGATGTCTTGATTATTAATTCCTAACTGACTGAAAGGAGCGCCCGGAAACGGAAATAGGTACAGTACAGACAGTAGACAAAACGAATTTTCCAAATCAATTAATTTGAATTATGTTTCTCCGCAGGTAGACAGACATTTATTTGTCTCTCACACACAAAAACAGGTGGATTTTTATTTATTTTTCTTTCTTTTTTTTTATCTTTAAAAAAAATAATTTTTATTTTTTTATTTTTGTTGTTTTGACCAGAAAACATTCACTTCATTCAAATATCCATGGATGAAAGTGACCCTGAACTTTCTTTGAGTGACCCTGAAGTTTCTTTGAGTGATAGCTACTTAGCTATTAAAAGCTATGGACAGATTTGTTTTCCCCCGTTATTTTGTTGTTGTTTTGTTGCGGTTGTTGTTGTTGTTGTTGTTGTTGTTTGTTTGTTTGTTTGGTTGGTTTTTAAAAAATTGTTTTCTATTTTTTTTTGGGGGGGAGGAGGGGGGGGGGGTTAGGGTTAACGTGTTACATTTAAATCTGGTTTGACAATATTGTGTGTGTTTTGTTTTTGTTTTTTACTGTTTGTGTGTTGTTTTGTTTTTTGTTTGTTTTGTTTTTGGTTTTGGTTGTTTTGTTTTTTTCTGTGTTTTTTTTTTTTTAATCCAAGACGAAGGTCACATTAATCGATCGATATTCGAAAGACGAGTTTTCTGTCCAAAATGTTTAATTCGCATTTGTTCAGAGTACAGCAGTACTGTATCCTTTCAAAGCCAAAATGTTAAATTTAAAAAAAAAAAAAGAAAAGAAGGGAAAATAAAGAGAGAGAGAGAGAGAGAGAGGAGAGAGAGAGAGAGAGAGGGGAGAGAGAGAGAGAGAGAGAGAAGAGAGAGAGATAGATAGAGAGAGAGAGAGACAAACACATACACACACAGAGATAGATAGATAGATAGATAGAGAGAGAGAGAGAGAGAGAGAGAGAGGGGGAGAGAGAGAGAGAGAGACAAACACATACACACACAAAGAGAGATAGATAGATAGATAGATAGAGAGAGAGAGAGATAGATAGATAGATAGATAGATAGAGAGAGAAAGAGAGAGAGAGAGAGAGAGAGAGAGAAATAAAAACAATTGATGTCTTTTGTCTCTAACTCCAAGGATTGGTTTGCGTCGTGAAGGTTTGATTCACCTAGTTGTTAATATTAAGACACTAAAAACACATCAAGGTGATTAGTTATTCACTGTGACCTGCTTTCACATATTATTTAATATATTATATTGGGATAGCCATTGTGACGTGGAGGCAACTCATAATTTTTAAAATGATATGTCACATTTATTCATGCGTATTCATTCGTAGCCATCGTTATGTTATAGCCTGATACTGAAATCCAAAAGGACTGGCAGTTTGACGTCATTATTTGGTTTTTGCACCGTCTTGTGAGTTGTCGTTAGTAGAACTCATAGAAACAAGTTATTTCATTGGTTGAACTATTGAATACAACTCACGATTTGTTTTCATTTGTGGCAAAAGACTGGCATTATGACGTCATTTTTTGGTCAGTATCAGGCCATAACTTTACGAAGGCCACGGTATCAGGCCATAACTTTGCCACGATTCATTAATCCCCCCCCCCCCCCAAGAACAAAAACAAAAACAACAACAACAACAACAAAAACCGGTGAACAGAACACCAGGTTCTTAGCATTTAAGTATTTACATTTGGAAATATTATATTATATTTATTGATTAAAATTTTGTTGTTGTTGTTGTTGTTTTAGTTTTTGTTTGTTTATTTTCAAGAGTATGTTATGAAATCGTGAGTTAAGTCGTGGCCTTCGTAAACTCGTTGCCTGACAGTGACCAAAATATGATGTCAAAAGACAAGTCGTTGGCCACAAAAGAAAACAAATCGTGAGTTGTATTCAATAGTTCAGCCAATGAAATCACTTATTTCCTTGACCACTGCTAGGCGCTGTACAAACCTCAAAATGACGTCAAAATATTGGTCTTAGTGGGTCATAGCGTAGCCATCGTGTTTTTTGGGGGTTTTTTTAATGACTACTATGTTACTAGTGTGCATCTGTGTGAGTGTGTCTATGTCAATATTGTATTGTTATAAATGTGTAACCAAATGACAAATTGCCACTTTTTTGAGGACAATAAAGATATATTATTATTATTATTATTATTATTATTATTATTATTATTATTATTATTATTATTATTATTATTATTATTATTATTATTATTATTATCATTATTATTATAGCCTGATACTGAAATCCAAAAGGACTGGCAGTTTGACTTCATTGTTTGGTTTTTGCACCGCTTACTGTCAGGCCATAACTTTATGAAGGCCGCGATTCATTACCCCCCCCCCCCCCCCTTCCCCAAGAAAAAAAAAAACAACAACAAAAAACCGGTGAAACAAAACACCAGGTTCTTAGCAGTTAAGTATTTACATTTGGAAATATTATATTGATATTTATTGATTAAATTGTTGTTGTTGTTTTAGTTTTTGTTTGTTTATTTTCAAGAGTATGTTATGAAATCGTAAGTTAATCCGTGGCCTTCGTATACTCGTTGCCTCAAAAATGACGTCAAAATATTGGTCTTAGTGGGTCATAGCGTAATTATTTGGTTTTTGCACCGCTTAGTGACTTGTCGTTAGTAGAGCTCATGGAAACAAGTTATTTCATTGGTTGAACTATTGAATACAACTCACGATTTGTTTTCTTTCGTGGCAAAAAACTGGCATTTTGACGTCATTTTTTGGTCAGTATCAGGCCATAACTTAACGAAGGCCACGGTCATAGCGTAGCCATCGTTAACTTATAGCCTGACAATGGGAAAAAAATTTCGTCAAAAAACAAGTCTTTTGTCGCAAAAGAAAACAAATCGTGAGTTGTAATCAATAGTTCAACCAATAGGATTACTTAGAGGTCTTTTAACGCCAACTAACTAGACGCTGCAAAACTTTTTTAAATGACGTCAAACTGTAAGTCCAAGAGGGTTCTAGTGTCCGGCTTAAGGTACCGATAGCTGCTACGGTTTTAGCGTTGAACCGTAGCCATCGTTAACTTATAGCCTGACACTGACCAAGAAATGACGTCAAAATGTCAGTCTTTGGCCACAAAAGAAAACAAATCGTGAGTTGTATTCAATAGTTCAACCAATGGGACCACTTGTTTCCATGAGCACTACTAACGACAACTCACTAGGCGGTGCAAAAATCAAATAATGACGTCAAAAGACCAGTCCTGTTGAGTTTAAGTATCAGGCCATAACTTAACGATGGCTACGGTAGAACCCTTAAGGACATCTTTTGACAACATTTTTTTTTAGGTTTGTCCACCGAGTTGTCCTTAGTAGAGCTCAAGGAAACAAGTGATTCCATTGGTTGAAGTATTGAATACAACTCACGATTTGTTTTCATTTGTGGCCAAAGACTTGTCTTTTGACGTCATTTTTTGGTCGGTTTCAGGCTATAAGTTAACGATGGCTACGGTTAAGTTAACATTGACGTCATCAGCTCTCTGTTATAATTATTCTGAGAAAGCCATTTTGATGATTCTTACTCACTAAAATCTATCAATCAAACTATAGATAGAATGCGCTTGGCCAAGGAGTTCACAACATTGCCATCCGGAAGTATAACGGACCAACACACAAACTCTGTGTAACCATGAACTTTTATAGTCTGGTTAATACAGTTTAGTGAGAACAACTCACAAACGCGGATGGCAAAAACAATAACAAAGGCCTGAGTGACGTCATCTGCATACTATCTATTGATGCATTGCGTTTATTAAAAACAAAAACAAAAAACGCCTAACACCAGCTGGTTTTAACGTCCACACAAAACAATGTGTTATCTTAAACGTTTATTGCCTGATTAATAGATAGTTCGAAGATGACGTCACTCGGGTCTTTGTTATTCTTTTTGCCATCCGCGTTTATGAGTAATTCTCACTAAATTGTATTCACCAGACAATAAACGATCATGGTTACACACAGTTTTGTGTGTTGGTCCGTTATACTTCCGGATGGCAATGTTGTGAAATTCTTAGCCAAGCGCATACTACCTATAGGGCAAGGTGGGGGAATTCCACACCCAACTTTTTCAGTTTATTGTCATAAAGTTTCTATTGATGAGGTGAACACACAAACAGAATACAAATATCCAACAGCCATTCACACTTTGATTCTGTACAAATAACACGTTTAAAAATAAACGCCAATTCATAAATTCCAATTTTTCTCTTTATTCGCTTATTCAACATTTTGGGGTAATTCCACATTCATCATGACAAGCATACAAAAACGAGAATGAAACAATCAGGAACAATAATTAACGTCTGAAATGAACACAACAACAATCTTTGTAGATTATGACATGACACCAATAGGCCTAGGCGGGAGTCCCGATTGCTCAGTTGGTAGAGCACTCGATTCACAATCAAAGGGACGGAGATCGATCCCGGGTGCAGTCTCGCGATTTAAGTAAGGCGTAAGTATCTTCTCCTATTTTACTTTATCGTTTCTTGACATGGTCACGGATGTTCCTCAGTTTAGATTGTATAATCCGGCAGCACATTTGCAGCCCATCCCTCCAGATTTAATGAGATCGATCCTTTCACCATATCTGCATTGTCATACGACACCGTCTTTTCTTGTATTCAATCAACACGATTAGCCAATCTCTATAGAAAAAAGAGAAAAACATGAACAGAAATCGCTTCTAAATCCAGCTCTAAAGTATGGGCATTCATAAGTAACATCATCTGGGTTCACAATAAGGCTTATTATTTAAACAGGATTAATAGGCTACACACATCCAAGACTTTTGGATTAAGCGATTTTCTAAGAAA
>NC_088368.1:21932573-22045073 GCF_034508935.2 Berghia stephanieae | reverse complement strand
ATTATTATTATTATTATTATTATTATTATTATTATCATTATTATTAGTTGTTGTTGTTTTTATTTTATATTTTGTTTTGGGGTTTGAATTTTTTTGGTCCTTGATATTATAATTATTGTTGTTGTTTGATCTTGTTTGCTCATTTACTTCGAAGTCATTTCTTGATTCTTGCTCATGCTTTCCGACTAGAAAGCTTATGTTATATATTGTTATCTTCTACTATTTACATTCCTGTTTTGGGAGACCTTCCATAAGCTACTACATCCCAAGCATTCTTGTTCTAGTAGGGGGTTTGGGAGGGGGGAATCTTTTTTTAAAAGTCTCCCCCCTCTCAAACCCCCTACACTAGAACTTCTAGAAGGGGGAGACTTTAAAAAAAAAGTTTCCCCCTCCCAAACCCCCTCTATAACATCGGAAGAAGACTTGGGATGTAGTGGCTTATGGAAGGTCTCCCCCCGTTTTTCTTTTATTTATATCATTATTTTAATTTGTGAAGGGTGGTGGTAGTTAACCGTTTGTTTGCCAGACCAAGGAGATGACGGAAGTGTACCGTGATGTCTCCAAGCTCCGATTGACGTTGGCATGGCATGTTATCATGGTCTCGCCTCACGTCAACCTTCTAATCCACTCAGCGATCATTACTTTGATAGGTATGCATAGTGACTGACGCAGGCAATTCACAACCAGCGGGCGTAAAAGAAAATAATATGAACTCCCTCTGGATAATATAAATCAAATCCGTGATATTTCTTGTTTTCATTTCAGTGGCGAGCAATCATATCACAACATCAATAATAACCGGATGTAACTTAAAATGGCAACGACTAAGCCTTTAAAAAGTTATCTTGTTCCGGGAGAGACTGGGAAAATCCCGAAACGAAATTATGATGATTGATCTTATGATCATCGACAAAATAGGGAATGAGATACGCGGAAGAGTAGCGTCCCTTGATTGGACGTCACCTTACAGAGAGAACGTCAATTTGGTTTTATGAAGTGTCTCAAGCCGCTTTCATCGGAAGCGAGGACGAGAGACGCATGCGCACAACCAACATGACGTTCTCTCTTTAATAACTTTTCCGCCGGTGACGTCACAGACTATGGGTGACGTCCAATCAAGGGACGCTACTCTTCCGCTAATCTCATTCCCTATATGATAAAAGGCGGGTCAGTACATTAGTTCGCCCAAGCATAAACTTGGCGTCAATAGCCAAGTCGGTACCGTATGTCATTTTGTTGCATAGTCCATTGACATCGAGCTTGGTGAGTTACCGGGTGGATGACCAGGAATGCAAACTCTCTAGTCCCGATCTTGTGTCCTTGGGTGGGATTCTTTACACCAATTATTGTTTTATTCATTTGTGTCTGCAGGAACGATGTGCCAATAATGATTATAAAATTGTTTTATTTTTGTTTTGTTTTGTTTTTGTTTTGTTTTTCGGGGTTTTTTTTAAATATTTCTTTTTACTGGAGCATTTATATAGCGCAATATCCACTACACGTTCAAAGCGCTTTACAAGGGATTCCTAGCCAACTGCAACACTTAACGTGTAGTACGAGACATGACGCATGATAGGATATTTTACATTTGTAATTTAGATGTAAGAATGAATACCTGGATACAAGCAGTGATGGATATTTTTGAGAAAAAATAACGTTCAACAAGACATGATAAATATGTACTATTTGTGCGGCTATGTGGTCTAGTGGTATGACACTCGCTTTCGTATCGGAAGGTCCTGGGTTCGAGCCTCGCTCGGCGCATAGTTGAGTCCTTGGAGAAGGCTCTTTACTCACATTCTCTCACCGTACTCAGGTGTAAAATGAGTACCTGGCCGTTAACAGCGTTGTCTCTGTCCCAAAAATTTGTAATATCGCCTGACAGGCGTCATGTCTCGTTATACATGTTATGTGTTGCTGTTGGCCAGGGACCCCTTGTAAAGCGCTTTGAGCACGTTTAGTGGATATTGCGCTATATAAAAGCTCAATTTTTACTATTTATGTGGCCAAAGCTATCCATTTGGTGCCAAACTGCACACATCCCTTCTATTTCCAGTTAACTTTTCTCTTTGTTGAAGGCTATGCATCCGTACACTGACAAACGGTCTTTGACACTGAAGCATGAACAACACGAGGCTGAGTCAGTGACACTGCTTATTACTTGAAAACGAATTGAATCATTTCCATGCATCATATTATATCAAATTAAAGTTTAGAATTCTACTTCTCAACCAGGGGCGTGTCTATATTGGTTGATTTGGTGCCTGGCACCACATCCATCTTTTGATAATGGATTACAGCATTAAATAAAAATAACTTGAGAAATGGTAAATTACCGCCTGTTTCTTATTTGAGTACTTCCGGATGGCAATGTTATGAGTTTATTAGCCAAGCGCATACTATCTATATCAGACTCGGGCCTTTGCTATTGTTTTTGCCATCCGCGTTTGTGAGTTGTTCTCACTAAACTGTATTAACCAGACTATAAAAGTACATGGTTACACAGAGTTTGTGTGTTTGTCCGATATACTTCCGGATGGCAATGTTGTGAACTCCTTGGCCAAGCGCATTCTATCTATAGCATGTTTTAAGTCATTTTCTTCCGATTTGTGGCACCACCCTATAGTGGAAGCATGCCACACCACTGTTCTCAACACAGCCTCCGCCTCTCTCGATAGCCACAGTCCACATTTTTGTAAGGGCATGTATCCCTTACTCGTAAAACTGAGTTGACTGAACTTTGAGCCAAATTTTCACTACTGTCTTGGCTTCTTCTTCATCTTTAAAGCGATGTCCCCTCATTGCCTCCTTCAGTGGAGCAACAAGAGGAACGTCCAAATGTGTCAAGTCTGGTGAATACGGAGGGTGAGACAGCGTTGGCCATCCAAATGATACAATTACCTCCCTTTTCCTGGGACGTTTGTGTGTAGACGGGCATATTATAGGGAATGAGATTAGCGGAAGAGTAGCGTCCCTTGATATGACGTCACCCATAGTCTGTGACGTCACTGGCGGAAAAGTTATTAGAGAGAGAACGTCATGTTGGTTGTGCGCATGCGTCTCTCGTCCTCGCTTCCGAGAAAAGAAACAGTACTCGTCCCATCTCCAAATCCGGTCTAACTGGACAATTTTTTTGCGTTTAGTTACTTCATCGTTTATACTAGATATATGTACCGTTCAGTTTTTTTGGTTGTGTTTTTTTTTGTTAATTTTTTTTTTTTTTTTACAATGGTAGGAAATCAATGGTGATTACACCTCTAATGTCCCAAAATACTGTTGCCATACGTTTCCCAGTTGATTTCTCCGTTTTGAAGTTTTTGGTCTTTGGGGAAGAGGGATGTCTCGATTCCAATGTTTGTCTCTTTGACTCAGGTAATCATATGATGAACCCAGGTTGCATAGTGATTATTTCACCACGAAAGCTGTCATCTCTCCCACTTAGCCGGTGTAGCACGCCAGAATGACTCTATCGCCAAAATGACTCTAGAGTTAAATTGGCGTACGCGAGACAGACTCTAGAGTTAGCCTCGCGGCCGCGAGACCAACTCTAGTATGCAGTGGCGTGGGGCCATTGGATCGAATGGTGCCAGGCACCGCACCAATCTTTTAAAAATCATTAACAGCATAATTTAATTAAAAATAACACAAATTTTAACTCCACTGTCTTTCGCCAACTCGCCAACAACATACTGCCTTTTTAGTCTCCACTCTATTCAAGATTCCGAATCACGCACTGCGCCGACTCGTGTGTTGGTGACATCACAGCGCGAATTAGTAACGGAATCAACACCGTGGTGCAAAGCAATCCAAGCTCCAGTTAATGCTCTATCCATTAGTATCGCTACAGCTGATAGAGCGAGAAACTGGGTCGAATTATACTATCTTCAAATAGCGGAAAACCCCTCGACTTGTGCCAGGATCTGAGAGCTCCACCGTTGGACTGGAGGGATGCGCACGTCATAATTAGGGTAACTTCGGCCATCCAAAATATTACATTAACTGTCAAAAACACTGATCATTGTCAAGTTTATTTGTAAGTAGCAAAGAAAAACAACATAAAACTTAAAAATATGACATATTAACCCCCCCCCCCCCCACCTCTTTTTCACGATTATTGAATAAAGTAATTCTTTGCAACGAAGCACAATGGACGAATTTACCAACATTTTTCTTGCTTGTAGTGCCGAGTTGATGGTGACATGTGTATGAGTGTTTATTTGTGTGTGTGTGTGTGTGTGTGTGTGTTTGTGCGTGTGTATTTGTGTCAGACAGAGAAAGAAAGCGAAGATTGTCAACAGTTATACTTTGGTGTGTTTTTTTTATTTCTTAAGTACTTAAGTGGAGTGATTTTTTCTTTGTGATGCTTTAAGATCTGAATCTACCTTTTATTTGTGCAATCATTAATCGTATTCCACTGATTTCCATTATTTGAGATATACTTTGAAGTTTTGTTTTGTTAAACAATGAATTGCAATGAATCAAGTTGACTCTTTGCTTCACCGACCTTTTGGGAGATTGACACTAGATGACAAATTAGAAATAAAAAGACTAGTTCCTCACCAACCAAGTGATTTTGAATTAACACAGGTGTGGAAATCTCGAAAACGCTCTTTTTCAGTGACATGGTATGACAGACATGAATGGCTCACAGTTAGTTTAGAACAAAATACGTTTCTTTTGTTTTTATTGTCTACTTTTTACAGATACAACAAACACTGACAAATCATGGACATCTATAGGCTATAGTGACCTTAACCACTTCCATCGTATTTCTTGACCTCCTGAACGTTGTTTTAGCACCCTTAAAAGAGTGAAAAATTTCTTGCGAAATTCAACGAAGCAGGAGCGGTTAAATTCGTTAATGATTCTGTCAATTCACAAAGCTGAAATAGATGCCATTCCAAATTTCAATAAACAAATTATAAAAAGATTTGCAGATTTTCTTTACAAGTATTAAAAGTAAGTAATTTCTGTCATAGGTTTCTTTTCTCTTTTGATTTACATTTATCACTTATTGATTGCATTATCTACCAAATCCAATCCTTTCACACGGGACTTGTATCTCAGTGTTCTGGCTTGTTGTTTTCATGAATTATTTGTTTTTGTGAGTTTTGTCCAGTCGCAGAAACCATCGACCCTCCCCCCACCCTTCCAAAAAAAAGAGAGTTTTTAGCATGTGCTCTCTCCTCTTAATCGTGTTCACTGTTTTAGAATTTTTTTTCTTCTTCTAATCATGGCACCACCATATGCCGTCAATACGCCACGCCGCTGCTGGTATGTGCCTCGCGTAGGCCAATTTAACTCTAGGGTATTTTTTTTTTTTTTTGGTAGAGTCATTCTCGCGTGGTACACCGGAAAAGCTCTGAGCAGCAATTCACTCATTCTCGCTCTTGATCAGCTGCATGGGTAGCCAACAAGCGCAGACCTTTAAGAATCCCAAGGATTTGACGAGTTGATGTACTCTTCCATGACGAATCTCGTGAAATCTCACCAAGAGATGAACGAAATTGACGTCACTCAATTACTTCTCACTAAATTATATATAGATAGAACGAAGATGACGTCACTCAAGCCTTTGTTATTGTATTTTGCCATCCGCGTTTGTTAGTAGTTCTCACTAAACTGTATTAACCAGACTATAAACGTTCAAGATTACACACAGTTTTGTGTGTTGGTTTGTTACATTTCCGGATGGCAATATTATGAGTTTATTAGCCAATAATCATGGTTACACACAGTTTTGTGTATTGGTCCGTTATACTTCCGGAAGGCAATGTTATGAGTTTATTAGCCAAGCGCATACTATCTATATCAGACTATAAACCTTCGAGGTTAAACACAGTTTTCGTACGATATAGATAGTATGCGCTTGGCTAAGAAGCTCATAACATTGCCATCCGGAAATATAACGGACCAATACACAAAACTATGTGTAACCATGATCGTTTATAGACAGGTTTAATACAGTTTAGTGAGAATTACTCATAAACGCGGATGGCAAAAAACAATAACAAAGACCCGAGTGACGTCATCTTCGTTCTATCTATAGATAGTATGAAGAAGCTCACAACATTGCCATCCGGAAGTATAACGGACCAACACACTAAACTCTGTATAACCACGAACGTTTATAGTCTGGATAATACAGTTAAGTGAGAATTACTCATAAACGTGGATGGCAAAAAACAATAACAAAGACCCGATGATCCATGTATATGAGTAATTCTCACTAAACTGTATTAGCCTTTTCCTTACCACCCATAGGAAAATCGTCACATTCGTTACGATGCAAACGAAAATTTTCTCATTTTGTTATCTCTTTCTCTTTCTCACAAATTCTAAAGAAATGCTTTGATTACAGTTATAAATACTAAACACTGTGTTGTAGAAATCATAAATTTTGCTGAACAACATTCTGTATAGATAGTATGCTCTTGGCTAAGAAGCTCATAACATTGCCATCCGGAAGTATAACGGACCAACACACAAAACTGTGTGTATCCACGAACGTTTATACTCGGGTTAATACAGTTCAGTGAGCATTACTCATAAACGCGGATGGCAAAAATCAATAACAAAGGCCTCTGTGACGTCAACTTCATACTCTCTATAGAATGCACTTGTTACTTGTTTGATTAGGAAAAGTCTATTTTTTGTGTCGGGAGGGTATACATTTTCGGGGGAAATTCTAAAAATAGCTGGTAAAGAGAGAGTTAAGCCGTGGCCTTCGTAAAGTTCTGGCCTGACACTGACCAAAAAATGACGTCAAAATGCCAGTCTTTTGCCACTAAGAAAACAAATCGTGAGTTGTATTCAATTGTTCAACCAATGAAATAACTTGTTTCCATGAGCACTACTAACGACAACTCACTAGGCGGTGCAAAAACCAAATTATGACGTCAAACTGCCAGTCCTTTTGGATTTCAGTATCAGGCTATAACATAACGATGGCTACGGTTAAGCAGACTATTAACGTTCAAGATTGTCTTTTTTTTTTATTGAGCATTTATATAGCGCGATATCCACTTAACGTGCTCAATGCGCTTTCCAAGGGGTCCCTGGTCAACAGCAACATTTAACATGTAGGACGAGACATGACGCCTGTTAGGCGATATTACAATTTTTCGGACAAAGACAACGCTGTTAACGGCCAGGTACTCATTTTACACCTGAGTACGGTGAGAGAATGTGAGTAAAGAGTCTTTTCCAAGGACTCAACTATGCGCCGAGCGAGGCTCGAACCCAGGACCTTCCGATCCGAAAGCGAGTGTCATACAACTAGACCACATAGCCGCACATCCACCCCCATCATAGAGTCTTGTGTGTTCGTCCGTTTTATTTCTGGATGGCAATGTTGTGAGTTTCTTAGCCAAGCACATACTATCTATAATGTTCAAGGTTACACACAGTTTTATGTGTTCTTAACGTTATATCCGCATGACGGATGTTGTGGGTATTTTACCTAAACGCATAGTATCAATAGATAGTTCGAAGATGACTTCACTCAGGTCTTTGTTATTGTTTTTTGCCATCCGCGTTTATGAGTAATGCTCACTGAAATGTATTAACCCGACTATAAAAGTTTATGGATACACACAGTTTTGTGTGTTGGTCCGTTATACTTCCGGATGGCAATGTTATGAGCTTCTTAGCCAAGCGCATACTATCTATAAACCAGGATAAATGTCGGTTCCGTCGACATTCCGGCCTTATTTTGACCTGCTCTTTTTTCTCTGTTCGTCCTTTCTTTTGAGAGCTCTTGTCATGGTTACCGCACAATGGGAGCGATCTATATTCATGTTTTCATCCAACCTAGTCATCGATCACATGATTTGTTGCTGTGCAACGATTGGGCATTTCTTAACAATTTCCAACACGCTGCTTTGTTTATGAATTTTGTAAACATACTCATGTGTCAAGCTGAACAAAATGACCAATCGTGATGTTAGATATTTCCAAAGCTGTGAACACTTTTTCACAATGTGGGTCATTTTGAGCACATATTCCAATGTGATCAATTACCTCGAGCACATAGAAAGTTAATATAGATCATCCCCATTAACCAGTAGATTTTTGACCAATCAAATCATGGAATTTGTAACATACTTGCTTGGACAAATATCGTATGTTGATTATAAACAATAACGTGAATGAAATCGACCTCTCTCTCTCTCTCTCTCTCTCTCTCTCTCTCTCTCTCTCTCTCTCTCTCTCTCTCTCTCTCTCTCTCTCTCTCTCTCTCTCTCTCTCTCTCTCTCTCTCTCTCTCTCTCTCTGATCATTGTTCTTGTTTTTATACCGCCAAATGGGTGACTAGTTATCACACGATTTCTTGATCATATTATAAACGTTAAGTTTACACATAGTTTTCTGTGTTAGTTCTATTGATCAAGTGGTAGAACAGTGGGTATTTTACTTAGACATATACCATCGATAGTAAAACATGTGTAGTTTGCAATGGTAACCAATACTCTTCAACAGTCATAACGTCACTTCCTTCCCAATGACGCATAGTAACTTAGTAACACTGGCTCTAAACTATCGGAACAATGGCGGACGCCCGTATGAAATATTTCTCCGGCGAGCATGAAAGCGTATCCAGAGGAAAAAACACATAAATTTGATCATGTTTTGACTTTTACACATTCTGATCACCAGACTTATGAAAAGTTCTAGCCAGCATTAAGAATAAAAAGTAATGATTTTCTTTGTTTAGAACCAAGATGGCCGCCGTTGCCGGGCGGCGTGACATCAGACTACTGAATCCAATTACTGCCATTGTTTACATTATGACAACTGTCTGAGAGGCGTGGTGAAAGTAAGCTTGTAGTGGCGTTGCTAAGGTGTGTGATTTTCCTACAAAGGCACCCAGAAACCGATTTTTTTGTAGTGTTTTACGAAGGTTGCTAATGCATTAAAAACTTTCATAAAGGTTTAAAGCAACCAGCTGGGACTTTATTTTTTCACTTCACATAGACTGTTGCGTTTGAGCTTGGGTGATTTTCCTAAAAAGGCACCCAGAAACCGATTTTTTTGCAGTGTTTTACGAATGTTGCTCATGCATTAAAAACTTTCATAAAGGCTTAAAGCAACCAGTTGGGACTTTATTTTTTCACTTCACATAGACTGTTGCGTTTGAGTTTGGGGGCAGGACACGTATCTAAAATTTTGGCAGTCCCAAGTTTGAATTTTTTCTGCAAGATGGGGGTCATTTAAATCGATATTTGAAGGACGAGTTTTCTGGCCAAATTTTTTAATGCTGTTGCATCTTCTTATTTTGCACTCGGCAACATCTTGTCGTTTCAAATGGGTGGTCGTGAGTGTTTACCCTGTTACGGTATTTGCTCTTGTTACTTATTGTGGCAAGTCATTCCAGACGAATCATTATTATCATTGAGAGCATCAATATAAAAACTTGAGCTTTTATGTAATGTAATATCCAATAAACGTGCCCAAAACGTTTACAATAGGTCGTGATATTATCATATTATCCTATACTACTATAACATTATATGAAAATGACATTTTATTAACTATGCTCTTTTTCTCCTCTTCCTCCTCCTCTTCTCTCTTGTTCTCCTTTCCTCAATCTCCTCATCTTGCTCCTCCAGAGAGAGAGAGAGAGAGAGAGAGAGAGAGAGAGAGAGAGAGAGAGAGAGAGAGAGAGAGAGAGATTGTTTCATATCTATTTATCACGCCCCCCTTTTTGAAATCCACGTTTTCATGATAAACAATCCCAGCATTCTTTTGTTATTATTCATTCAATATGGCGTTGAAGGAGGCTGTTCACGATAGTAAGGGAGTTAGAATTTCGTTTCTTGATTTACAATGTGTTGTTGTATTGTATAATATGTCATATCCGAAAGTTTTCTCGTATCCTCATTACGATGCTACGGTATCCTAAAAGTATTTGACGATGATTTGAGTTGTTTTAAGCAACTCTTTTCTGAGATGTAAACGCACTCAAACGTCCGTAGCAATAGCAGTCAGTCAACCAGCCGCAACCCAAGGCAAAAATCTCAATGTTCTCCCACTCCCACTCCCATCATACAATATTGTCATTGACTGTGTTTGCTGTTAGCGATTTTGATTAAAATCACGGTTTTTAGACTTTAAATATTGTTCCATTGCTAGTCAGAAGTTGTCGCACATGTCTTGAAAGTGGCAAATGCGTTATAATTCAATAAAGTTGAGAGATGGGGAATGGAACTGGAATTGAGTTGCAGATTTACAATCGTTGTCATTGCATGCATTGGCAGTCATTTACAAAATTAATGTGAATCAGTGAATCCTTGTCATTCTCGTGATGTCCATGACAATTTTTAAGGGTGCCATCCCACCACTGTCGTGAATAGTTTTAAATCTCGTTCAGGATAGGGAATAAAAAAGAAATAAAAAAAATAACAAGTGAGGTAGCAATAGCAGCAAGTACAAGGCATGTAGATATCATCTGTCAACCAAACTGAGGGTGGGTTTGGGATTGAATGGATCCTGTGCCCTTTGCCTGTTGTCAGTAGTAGTGGTAGGCGAAAAATTGAAACAAAGTTAACAATTAATTTGTCATATTGAAGACTGAATGAGAGCAAATCAATGTTTTTATTCCTGACATAACAACAACAGTGAACGAACTCTTACTTTAGAGGCAGGAGTACATCACATCACGAAAACAACTCACAACAATAACAATAACACGCAGCTGGGAACAACAACAAACCAGAATCCGCAATAATTTCCCCACACCACACCATAGCCCCTCTCCCTATGTAGTTGCTAACCTTGAACTGAAATTTTATTTTATCCAGAAAGAAACAAATTGGCACTGGGTGTTACAACCTTTACAAAATTAGACACTCTAACTCTAACAATTGGTGAAGCAAAATTTATAAAATTCAATTCAATTTGAAGAACTAGTGAGGGATGGTGGTATGGAAGGACTCCCCATTTTTAGCCAACGGAAAGAGTTCTAGGCTGACCAAGAGTCTAAAAAATGACAACTCATATTTTCTTTTGTGATAAAGAGAATATGACTGCTCTGTGGGTGTGTGTGTGTGTGTTTTCCGTTTGTTTGTTTTTTTTCTTCTTTTTTAAATTGTAGATGTAGTAGACTAACATATATTGTTTTCTTTGTTCAAACTATTTTGTTATTTTAAAAATATGCTGACTGGTTTCCCTTGCTCAGTGTATTCTCAATAATAAAATTAGGTGGCTTTAAAATAAAAAAAATCATTTGTATTGTATTAATTATAAATATTTTAGGCTACGAGAGGGAGATAAGCAGCACCCCCACCCCCTTCCCTCCTCCATTCCTGAAAAGGGACATGAATGAAATCTGAGAGAAACTCCAAACCTTAGACTTAGAGTGACAAATCTCCCAAAATGAGTTTTGGGTTGTCTCATTCGTGATAATTAATTCAGAAAATGATTTGTGACTCATACGCATCATTTCTGTGCTTTAACCTTCCTACCTCCATCCAAATGCCAGAAATACTTATAGTGTTAGACTATTTTGTGTTTTACGATAAGAATTTACAGGAAAACTTGACCTTTGCTTTTTGTTTTTCTTTCACCAGAGATCATCAACGACATTATCCGTCAACAACGGAAACAAGGAGAATGGAAGGTGCTCGTGGTGGATCATCTCAGCAAGAGGATGATTTCGGCTTGCTGCAAGATGCACGAAATCATGTCCGAGGGGATTACTTGTCAGTAAAGACTTCTTTTAAATGTTGTTTTTTTCAGTTGTCGCTAGCCAATACTTGAAGAATGTAAAAGTTTAATCATAAATCATAAGGACCAACAATGGTGTCAATATTGTAATGCAAGTGTTGTACTAAATAACCAAATTTAAACTTCACAGCAATTCAAATTTTGAGAAATTGGAGATATTGAATCCGACTGTAATTATTTGAATCAAATGACATTTGTTATAAAGAGCTGTCCAGTCATAACACTCTTGACACTTTTCACAGCTGAACTCGATGGCCAATTTTAACTTGAGTTTACTTTTAAGTTGTGATTTATCTGTTAATGAAACAATTAATTTGTCATCAGATTTTTATGGACATATATGTTGAAAGGAAACGATTATAAATGATTTCAGTTATTTTTATGATTTTTTTGAAGAGCTCATTTGAACACTTTAAAACACAAGCTTGAATGCAGTGGAGACTATTTCTATTGATGAATACAATTATGTCAATAATAAATAAATAAATTCCCTTTGTTCATCCCAAAGGGGAAAAGTTTTCTTTTGGACCTATTCCAAGGGAAGACTGGAATAACCCAGGCGTCAGCCGCAATGCAGTGCTGCAAAGTGAGCTAAGGCAGCAGCTTCTTATGGTTCACACTATTATGTTATGACGATCGACCCAATCAGCAAAGTCCGGTCCGCATTCGTGCACCGTCGCGAACCCGCCTGGTAGCATCGTCACAACACACCTTTCGACTAGATGCTCTGCCGTTTCGGGTTCTTGTCCACAGCGTGGACATAAAGGACAGGAAGTTAGACCCCACTGATGTAACGCACCGGCCGTTAGGCAGCTCCTCGACCGAAGCCGATTCGCAGCTACCCAGTGTCTCCTCTTACTGGTATCAAAGCCTGGCAACTTCTCACCAAGCTTAGAGGAGTGTAGGTCCCCGCCCCCACGAGGGATTGAATTCGTCCAAACCGACTTCCATCTCGTATGTGCAGCTCTGTCCGTAGTCAGGGATTCTGCGTACAAGGGTTGCCGGGACTTATTTCGGCTCGAAACGGGGGCACCGTTCATTATGCGCATGAGAGGGGTATCCCCATTCCCTCTCTCTTTGATCTTACTCAGCCAGTTTCCCGTAATGGTCTCTCTCCGGACATCGGGGGGCTGGATCGCTGCCATTACCGGGCCCCATTCTCTAGGGGTTGTTGCTAGCGTTCCCGACACTATGTGCATCGACTTGCGAAGTTTTACATCCACCTTCTCAACGTTTCTGCTTCTACCCCACACTGGAGCGCAATACTCCGCGGTGGAATAGCATAGTGCCAGGGCGGATGTTCTCAGGAGCGCTTGGCTAGCGCCCCAAGTCGATCCCGCCAGCTTCCTCAGAAGACTATTCCGCTTCTCTATCTTCCGGGCAACCCCTTCGAGATGAGCCCGATAGGTAAGGCTGCGATCCAACGTCACCCCTAAATATTTTGGACGCGGCTCATATGGGAGTGGCTGGTCCCCGACTAGGACATTCAGTTTACGGGTGTGCCAACCACTGCATAAGTGAAATGCAGTGGCCACGGTTTTTGAAGTGTTCATCTTCAGGTACCACTTGTCAAAGTAGGATTTGAGTCTGGTGACGTCCTCGCTGAGTACGCTCTCGAGACGGGTCCACACTTTACTCTGAGTAACGAGTGCCCAGTCGTCTGCGTATCCCAGCCTCAGGGAGGAAGTGTTCGGCATATCGCTAATGTAAACGTTAAACAACATTGGCGCAAGTACCGACCCCTGAGGGACCCCATTCTTCAATTTCCTTACTTTGCTCGTGACGTCTCCCAGCGCGACGTGGAATTGCCTTTCCCCTAAGATCGAAGAGAACAACTTCAAGGTCTTTTTGCACCTTATGATTTTTGCAAGTTTGAGCATTAACCCATCGCACCAGACCGTATCGTACGCCGCTGATAGGTCTATAAACACAGCACCTGTTTGCTGTTTTCTCTCGAACCCATGCTCAATATGCTCTGTAAGGGCAATGACCTGCTCCGTGGTGCACCTCCCTTCCCTGAAGCCTGCCTGCTCTGGTGGCAGGGCAGCGTCTAGGACCGGCCCCCATCGGTTTAATAGAACACGCTCCAACAATTTGTAAAGACAGCTCAGCAGCGATATGGGTCTGTAACTGTCTGCCTCCTTCGCCGGCTTCCCTGGCTTCAGGATGGCAACTATCTTCGCGTGCTTCCACACTTGTGGAAGCTTTCCTTTTGCAAGGACGTCCGACATTGCCTCTGCTAGCCAGGCCCGTGCCCTGGGGCCCAGATGCGTCACCATATCGGGATATACACCATCTATCCCTGCTGCTTTGCCGTTCTTTACTTCGCTAATGGCTGCACCCACTTCTCGGGGACTGAACGGGGCCGTCCAGTCCGACTCCTCCGCAGGTAGCGAGTCCAAAATCGTTCGGTACGCCTTGCGGACACCGCGCTCAAAAGCCTGATTAGGGACCCGCTTACTACGGTTCTTAATATTCTTGGCAATTGTGTCTGCCTCGCATTCCGGTGCAGCCTTCGCGAAATTCCGATCTGGGTCCAATTTCTTTATCAAACGCCAAGCGTGGCGGCTGGAGTGTGTAAAGTCGAGACTTTCCACGGTTTCCTGCCACCGTTGCTTCCTTCCCTCTGCCAGAGACTGAAGTAGTCTATCGGCTGTGTCCTGAGACTGGGTCTGCTGGTACTCTCGGTACAGCTCTTCCGACTCTGCTGTCCAGCAAGGGGTGTAGAATTTCCGCTTGCCCCGTGGAATAGAGCGTTGAGCGCTCTTAACCAGTAGCCTACTAAATCTGGTTATATTCTTGGACTTGGGAGGAATGGCAGGGCAGACCTGCTCGATATAGGAACTGAATTCCTCCCAGTCAGCCTTCCTGAAATTCCATCTGCAAAGTGGGAGAGACTGCACCCTCGGTATTGTCACCCCAGCTGTGACAAGAACCGGCCTGTGCTGGCTATGCGGAAAGTCCCCGAGGACTGTCCGCTTCACCTGCAGCGGTTCACCGTTCGCGCTTTTCGTTACGAGGGTGAGGTCTGGAGTGTACTCCTTCTTATGGCGGGTACCCCGGAAGGTACCCTTGGCTGTAGGATCGTACACTAGGTGTAGATCATTACAGTCCATCCATGAGCGGAGTTGTCTTCCTGCCTCGTTGCAGTCTCGGTAGCCCCATTCGTGATGGTGGCTATTAAAGTCTCCCAGACAGATGGAAGGATGGCTGACCACCGGTACCGGTGGTGTAGTCCAAGTCGCTCTAGGTGGTTTGTAAATATTATGCAAACACAGTCCACCTACTTCCACGGAAATTCGGTTCACCCCATTGCTGTCCGTTGCGCTCTCAATGACCCTTACCTTCGATGGCTCTTTAGCGTAAACGCTGACCCCTCCTTTGAGCCTCGAAGTGTCCTCGCGTTGGACCACCGTATAGCCTGGGATCTGGAATCGGGAAGATTGCGCGCCTGAATAAAGGTGGGTCTCCTGTAAAAGGAGGATATCAACGCAATGAACGGCCAATAGCTTTGATAAAAGCTCATTTTTTGCCATACTCTGGCTCTCGACGTTCAGGGACAATATACGCGTCAGTTCGCCATCCCCGCCGTCGCATTTTCCAATCGGCAGGCCGCGAATCGATTGATGCATGGGACGTTCGCTTTTTTCTCGGACGTGCCGACGACCCGGGCGACACGAACGCGGTATTATTTGGCTAGGCGGCAGACCGCTTCGCCATTGACGGGACTGGTTGGGACTCGACATAAGGACAATAGTGTGGCGCCCGGGATAGGGCTGCTATTCGGGCACCGGGTTTGGATCAAATTTAGTCACACACCGGGGCGAGCAGCTCATGTGGCTCGTTGGCTCGATACCCGGGATGGTCTCGTGACGGTCGACCGGGATTTACACCTTTGCCCTCCCGTGTGCCTCAAGCCCCCTCACCAACTGCAAGGTAAAGATCCACGAGGGGGAGCTAAGGCTAAGTGACTTGCTCAAGGCTACACAGTGTGACGGGTGGTTGAACTCTGTACCTTTCGGGTATGAAGCAAAGACCATACAGCCATGCTTTCCCAATGTCCTTTTTTAAGCAGATGATGATGATGATGATGATGATGATGATTTAGAATCTACCTTTTCCATTGTTATCTTGTAATTTTATACTCGCCAAATTCCATTCCATATACAATGTTCATCAATATTGTTTCACAGCTTAAAAAGAGCTTATCTGTGCCATAAATTGGGCTAACTTTTACTTATAGATATAGTAGATGCTCTGTTAACTCTTGTTGACTTGAATTTACCTGAAAAGTGTGTCTTATGACTTGCTGAATATGGTGATACCGACATCCAGGACAGTTTTTTAAATAATTCTAGCTTCTGCTACCCTTTTGAATCATCAAAGATAGTAGTGGTAGTAGTAGCGTATGGCTACACCTCCAAATTTATTTCGTCAACCCAATTTTAAGTTTATCAAAGATAGACTTTTGCTGGAAGAATCTCTGTTTTGTGAGATGGAATGGAAGATGGAAGGCAGGGTGGGGGTGGACCGAAAGGACATTGTTTAATATATGATAATAAGTTGTCCTTCAATAGAGCCTTATGAACCATGGAACCTAAGTTCATCCCCATTGAATTGAATTGGTAGTGATAGTTACTTGCTGTCAGATAGGATGCAAACTGATGGACATTGATGGGATGGCGAGCAAACCTTGAGGCCTTGTATATTATTATTATTATTATTATTATTATTATTATTATTATTATTATTATTATTATATTATTATTATTATTATTTATTATTATTATTATTACTATTATTATTATTATTATTATTATTATTATTATTATTATTATTATTATTATTATTACTACTACATTGCAAAGTAATTTTCATTAGGTCCACCTTACACTTACACACAACTTGATAAACTCAAGGGTCCGAGAGAGAAAAAAAATCCCAAAAAACATGACTAGGCAGATTTGAACCTGACTGTTTGGATGTGGTTGAAGTGCACAACAAGTTTTATCTGCCAGGATTCATATTTATAAGTCTTTTAAAGATGATCTATTTGTTGTTTTCTTCTCTCAACTACAACTTCTTTTCATTTTGCATTTTTATTATTTTGAATTTTCAGTGGTTGAGGACATCAATAAGAGGAGAGAACCTTTACCCTTGTTGGAGGCTATTTACCTCATTACACCCACTGACAAGGTAACCAAATAACATTCTTTATATCAATTCTTTATTTATAGGTTCTCAAAATTGTTAGAGAATTGGACACTTTCTGTTTTTCTGTTTAGCAGTGTGTAGCAGTGTGTATATGAGAGATACCATTAGATCAATATCAAATGTAGTCCTTTCAGGGCCATTAGACCCATGGAGCTGGAGTATTGCTTGCTACCCTTTGGATATGATCTATTGCTAATAACTTTCCATCAGATCTAACATCCAGCTACCCAATCACAGCTGGGTGGACAGGGGAAGGGGGGGGGAATGAGAAAAAAAATCTCTACTGACTATTGTGGGATTGATCTTGGTCCCTTTGCATTTGAAGTGAGTGCTGTTCCAACTGAGCTATTGGAACCCCCAATATCAAATGAAGTCAAATACTGGCGTCCGTCATCTTCACTTTAAAATTTTTTTTTCCGATTACATTTTTGCCCATTGAAAATTATATCAGCGGGTATAAAGCTTCTAAGCAATATTCAATCTTATATTGAGAACTTCTATGCGGAAAGGACCGTCATAAAAATTTTATTTTCAATTTCCACACTGATGTTGATACTCAGTCTGCCTTGAGTCAGTGAGGTTATTTGACGAAGATAAAAGAACAAACGACACCACTGTTACTGTTATGTTGATATCATCATCATGATATTGAGGCAGAAAGATACTGTTGGCCAGGTTCAATGATTATTGATCAAAGATATTGTCTTCTTTTTTTTTTTTTTTTTTTTCTTTTTAAACCAAAGCTGTTCTATCTCCTATCTTCAAGGAATGCATTGGAGATAAATAGTTGTGCATACCTTTTATGCTTATACTGCATGAAATAAAAGTTTGATTCCAAAAGTCTCTCAGAATATAAATAGGTACACCGATTCTTTTGAGTACTGCACTTAAGTTTAAACTTCAGAATAACTTTTAAATTATTCAGATATCTTCATTAATTATGACAAAACACCCTGCATCGTATTTTAAAGGTATTAATGAAGAAAAGAAATCTTAGGATCGAAAGAGTTTTAAGATTTTTAAGTGTCATTAAAATACAAATAATCTTATGTGATCTTTCTCTCTTTCTCTCTCTCTCTCTCTCTCTTTCTCTTTCTCTCTTTCTCTCTCTCTCTCTCTCTCTCTCTCTCTCTCTCTCTCTCTCCTCTCTCACTTCTCTCCTCTCTCTCCTCTCCTCTCTCTCTCTCTCTCCTCTCTCTCTCTCTCTCTCTTCTCTCTCTCTCTCTCTTCTCTCTCTCTCTCTCTCTCTCTCTCTCTCTCTCTCTCTCTCTCTCTCTCTCCTCTCTCTCCTCTCTCCTCTCTCTTCTCTTCTCTCTCTCCTCTCTCCCTCTCTCTCTCTCCTCTCTTACTCTCCCCCCCCCCCACACACAGTCAATCAAGGGCATGATGGCTGACTTCCAGAATCCAAGCAGCACCCAGTACAAAGCAGCTCATGTCTACTTCACCGAAGGTAAAAAAAAAGAAAAGAATAAATTTTTTAAAAGCCTCAAACTTTATCAATTGTATCAGTATTTTAGAAAAATTGGATTAGTTGTATTTGGAGATAAAGATAAAGGGAGTAAATCTGAGTCATGAATGAACAACACAAAACAAACGACGTTTCGGCCCTTGGCCTTTATCAAGTAAACACAGAATACATATATATTTATATTAGATTGTCATAATAATATAAGCGATAATTTGTAAATGTGCGTTTCCGTGTGTGTGTGTGTGTGTGTGTGTGTGTGTGTGTGTGTGTGTGTGTGTGCAATGGAAGAGAGAGAGAGAAAGATTTATTAGTTGCATTTAACTGTCCTTCTTCATTGGTATTCCACTTTCACAAAAAATATTAATAAAATATTGTTGCCAGGTGAACAGAATTTTAAAGAATAATTTCAATTGTCACAGACTCTATTTCAGCTCTATTTCGTGTTTTTAAAATGGTTTTTCATGTTTGTAAATACAATATTTGTTATGATTGGAGATCACTAAATAAAGGCAACAACATGGCAAAATCATGTTTTTAAAATTATTTTGATTTAATCATTTACTTTTCCTCTCTTACTTTTTTTATTAACCAGCTTGCCCCGATATGGCTTTCAATGATTTGTGCAAATCAATAAGTGCAAAGTTCATAAAAACACTGAAAGAAATCAACATTGCATTTTTGCCATACGAGTCACAGGTATGTGTATTAGTATAAGTCTTTTTATTTGTTTCCCAAACCAAGAGCTGACAAGTGGGTGGTTGGATGGGAGCATCACCCTTGAATCATATACCTATGATGTTCGCATGGGTGTACGATCCGATAGTGATGTCGTTTATTCTTCTCTTTACTAGCCTATCCTGCTTCTTTGGTTTGTGATTGTATTTTTGACAGGGGATATTTTTTTTTTTGTTTGTCCTTGGTTATTTATAATTTAGCTTATGATATCTTTAGGTTATGATTTTGATTTACATTTGTACTATTTTTGTTGGATTGCTTGTTTTTTTTGTTTCAGCGGTCTCTCATATAACCTCAATTGTGTTGGAAGAGACCTAAAGCAACAAACAAACAAGAGCTGACAATTGTAAAGATTAATGTTTTTGTTTTTGTGTCTTTTTAAAATTGATTCTCTTTTCGTTTCATTGAGGAAATCTTAGATAATGTAGATATCTGAATTAGATGTTTTAATGTTGTATTGCCTGAAGAGAGGAGAAGGTGCCTAGCAGGGGTTGAACATTTGATCCTGTGATTCAGTCTGGTTTTATTACCAATTGAAATTCAATCTGTTTTTTTGTGGGTATTTTTGGGTGAGGATTGGGGGGAACTGTTGTTTTGCTTTTTTTTTTTTCAAATCTATATAAATTTTTCACTTTAACAAAGAAAGGCATATTAATTATTTTTTTTTTCAAATTTTATCATTTGGAATTTAAAAGCAAATTTTATACTTTGTTTAGACATGAAATCAAATCAAGCCAGGAGGAATTCCATGTAATATAGAGATTGACGATCACACTGTTAATTCAGAAAACATTAAGAGATGCTGAGAAAATTAGGATGTATACTCAATTCAAAAAGAACTCAAATTTTGACTCAAAATCTAATATTGAGCATTGATCTCTACATGTCCCATTATCCTCATTGAAATGAAATGTTTTACTCCCCTCCGTATCTATTCTTTATAAAAAATTTAGGATTAGGGGTCAAAATTGTCCATACAGCCAATGTTAAATTTTTGTCAATGAACACAATTACTGGCAAATCTGAAAAGTTATAAAACCATTTTTGACAGATTGATATTCAAGTAACTTGCAAACCTTTTCTAAATTAGGGGTAATTCTATCACCTGTTGACTCAATGATTGTTTTTAAAATCTGCTATCGCATAATGACCGGTAATTTGATATGGGAATCATCATCTGGTCCAGTTGCCAATTCATTTGCACGCTACCTACAGACTTGATTCTGGACTGATTTTGATTGTTGATGGCTCAAAAGATTCATCTCGATCTATGTTTATTTACACAGTATGTTATTAATTAGAATAGAATAACTGGGTGGGGTTCCTACTTCCCATAGGAGGTACTTGCTGTGTCTTCTATCCCCTCTTATTTGTTTTCCAATTGCTTTCCCGTCTTTGTCTTGGAATGAGATTTGGTTTTGTCCTGACCTTGGACGGAGTCCTTGACTGAGAGGGAAACAGTCGAATGTATAGTTATAGTTTTGGGAGATTATATTTTTTTCCTTGTAAATCATCTCTCTGTTATGTTCTGTTACTCTTTTCATTTTTAACATATGATTTGTAAACATTTGAGTGTATTCCTCTTAGTGGGGACCTGTGTTGGTGTCTGGAGACTTTTAGGTGATCTCAAACTAAGTAGTTGATAGTGTGCTCTTGGAATTTACATCTGATCCCTATTTGAGCCAATTCCCCTTTGTCTTACCTTTTCTTGGGTGCTTAAATTGTAATTCTATAACTTTTTACTATCCCATTTTCTTCCTTTTTACTGGCGCTGATATGACCTTCATGTGTTGCAAGCGCCGTAAAACTCTTAAAAACAAACAAACAAAATAGAATAATAAACTTTATTTCCCTTGAAATAACACAGGTTCTCCACTAGCAAATATAAATCTTTGCATTCAAATTATTGTAACTAATAAAGAAACAAAATTCACTCATTCCTCCAGGTGTACTCACTGGATTCCCCAGGGACGTTTCAGTATTACTACAACCCCAATGTCAGCTCAGGGCCTCGGGTCATCAACATGGAGCGATGTGCTGAACAGATTGCCACTCTCTGTGCCACTCTCAGTGAATACCCGGCTGTCCGATACAGATCGTAAGAAACCTATTTCATTTTAATTCCACTTCAAAATATTAGGTTATTTTCCATCCTAGCACTTTATATCCAAAAAAAAAACTTGAGCTTTTATAAGCGCAATATCCACTAAACATGCTCAAAGCGCTTTACAAGGGGTCCCTGGCTAACAGCAACACATAACATGTAGGACGAGACATGACGCCTGTCAGGTGATATTATAAGTTTTTGGGACAGAGACAACGCTGTTAATGGCCAAGTACTCATTTTACACCTGAGTACGGTGAGAGAATGTGAGTAAAGAGCCTTCTCCAAGGACTCAACTATGCGCCGAGCGAGGCTTGAACCCAGGACCTTCCGATCCGAAAGCGAGTGTCATACCACTAGACCACATAGCCGCACATCCACCCCCATCATAGAGTCAATTTTATTCGCTGGAACATAGCTGGAATTGTACATCATTACATGCTCTCGCTATCTCCTCTATGTGGTCTTGTGGTATGACACTTGCCTTTGGACTATCATATTGAAGTAGTGTGGCGCCCAGGATAGCGGCTGCTATTCGGGCACCGGGTTGGATCAAATTTAGTCACACACCGGGGCTTCATCGGTAGGGTCTTTCTACCTGTCCAACATGTACTCGCTGTGGGCAAGAACCTGAGACGGCAGAGCATCTAGTCGAACGGTGTGTTGTGACGATGCTACCAGGCGGGTTTGCGACGGTGCACGAATATGGACCAGACTTTGCTGATTGGGTCGATCGTCATAACATAGTCATAAGAGGCTGCTGCCTTTGGACTGGAAGGTCTTGGTTTCGAGTCCCGCTGTGAGCGGTGCATAGTCGAGTCCACATTCTCCCAGCCTACTTAGGTATTATGCTTTATAAAACATCAGTTTTTTTCCAAATTTATTTCTGTATTTAAAAAAAAACAAAACAACATTTTGCCTTTTTGTTTAGCTTTGTGTCCAGGTTCATCTATGAGACAACTCGGTTTCACCCAGGCCTTGCTTAGATATTTATTTATTTATTTATTTATTTTTTTGCAAAGAGAAAGATAGCCATCGTTATAATAAATAATTTGACCATTCTGTCATTTTCAATTTTATGGTGCTGATATGACTTTTACACGACACAAAGGCATTTAAAAACAAAAAAGAAACAATCAAGATAAGATAAGGTCGTGTTCTCAAGCTTTTAGATAATTTTTCAATATCAAAATAAACAAGAGCCTTTGAATACAATTCATTGTGCAGTTATTTCAATAGCTTTTCTAGATAGTTTAAGACTTTTGTCATCACTAAAAAGATTTTCGTCACTGTCTCAAATGGTGGTCCGGATAACTCAATTGGTAGAGAATCGCCTCTTGCCCAGAGCATGTATGATATAGCGGGATAAGCTTCGCTTAACAAATGTACATTATTATTATTATTATTATTATTATTATTATTATTATTATTATTATTATTATTATTATTCTTCTTCTTCTTCTTCTTCTTCTTCTTCTTCTTCTTCTTCTTCTTCTTCTTCTTCTTTTTTATTATTATTATTATTATTATTATTAATTATTATTATTCATTATTATTATTATTATTATTCATCATCATCATCATCATCATCTCATTATTATTATTATTATTATTATTATTATTATTATTATTATTATTATTATTATTATTATTATTATTATTATTATTATTATTATTATTATTATTATTATTTATTATTATTTATTATTATTATCTAGCAGTGATTGAGTAGCTTAATGTGCTAGACATATATCTCCAATCCAAAGAGTAGCAAGTACTTTTTAGTGTCTTTTAGTGCAACTGATATGGGATAAACTCCCGACTCCATAGGCCTTCACAACATTTTAAAAGATTATAGTCTGCATTAATGGTCGGCTCATGCAGTTATTGATTTTAACTTTTCATTATCACATGAAGAACAATTTTTGAAAACGACTTCATTGCTTTCATTTTTTTAAAAACATTTTTTATTCGCCAGTGACTTTGATCGCAATGCAGAGTTTGCCCAATTGGTGCAGCAGAAGTTGGATGCCTATAGGGCAGATGACCATACCATGGGAGAGGTGAGGCAAATAGGTTTTTAGAAATTCAACACCCAGAAATGCTTTGGGTTTTGTTGTTTTGTTGTTGCTTTTTTTCTCCTTTTTAAAAATATACTGCAGTGCTGATGGTTTTCCTCGGATCCGCGGAAATCCGCGATTTTGGAGTCCAGAGGAGGAATTTCCTCCTTTTAAAAATTATATTTTCTGGAAACAATGTGCTAGCAATGAGAGAGTTGATGTATGGTGGAACACTCTGGTGCAGTTTCCCACTCTCCAGAAGTTAGCTCGAGTATCAATGATAGTCTATCATCTCAATTGCTCTAAAAGTGGGGTTTGGTGCAGTAAAAATGGGACTTAAAGGCAATCGTTCAACATTTTCCTACTTTTTCACTTTTTGTCACCATCGGCACTGATAGTGATATATTCAAATATACAAAGGTGAATTGATGACTTTCTAAGTCAAACGTGGTGAGAACAGAGTCGAAACAGATATAAGAGATTGTAAGATGAGTGGGACAGTAAGGAATCGGGTGTCCTAGGTCAACAAAATTTACTTTAGTATGGCCGCTTGTGGCTTGTTTTTATCCTTATCACGTCTACTTTTGACATCTGGGATGACCCAGCTACTTGTGATTTATTAGTTTGTGATGAATAGATTGGTGGGGAAAAAATATTGAGATTTTGGGAAGCCAGTGCTTCTTCTTCTTCTTCTTCTACTACTTCTTCTTTTTTAGTCTAACTTCAGATTTTGAAGATTCCACAGACAACAGTATTTTTCTTTCATTCGAGATGTGAGACTATTCTACTGTCTCAATGTTGATGGCTTGACCTTACAAACAATAGCTCAACCATTCATTATCTTAGTTTGAAGTGGTCAGTTTTACATATCTGTGGAAACTGTAGGATTTGTCTTAAATCTTTGTTTACTAACTCGGTGCTTTTCTCAGGGACCTAGTGCTTTGCCAATAAAACTCCAGCTGATCGTCGCCTATTTCACCATTGACTGTTCCCCTCTTGGTTGATTATGTCAAAAGATTAGAACAGTAATAATTCTATCAATGTATTGTAATTCCAAAACCTTTGTTTCATTATGCAACAGTGAGTTTTGATTTGTTTTTAACCTTCTCTTCCAGGGACCCCAGAAGGACCGTTCAATGTTGTTGATTCTTGATCGTGGATTTGACCCAATTTCACCCCTGCTGCACGAGTTGACCTTCCAGGCCATGGCCCATGACCTTCTGCCCATTGAAAATGATGTGTATAAGTAAGTGCTCAAAGAACTCGGTGGACATTTCTGAAAAATAGATATCAAAAGTCAAGTTGTTGAAAACAATGCTAGAGTAAAGAGCTTTTTTCTTTGAGCAAAAAGGCATTTTAAAATTTTCAAAATGTCCCAATTAGAAAATACGAAGTAATAAGAATTGGATACATCACATACAATATTTTGTTTAATTGATAAAGAGCAAACCTCAAAATTTAATGATTTCATCTGACTATAATTAACCACTATGGGTGGGTCGTTTGCATTTTTAAAAAGTCTCTTTTTTGTTCTTCTTTCTTTTTAAATTTTTAATTTCATTTTGCTAAAAAATATTTTTTATTTAGATTTTGCTATTTGTTATTCAAAACCTTAGGAAGATTTTAAAATCGTTCTCTTTTGAATTTCTGCCCAGATATGAAAATACCAGTGGAAACGAAGTAACAGAAAAGGAATGTCTGCTGGATGAGAATGATGAATTATGGGTAGAGCTTCGACATCAACACATGGCCATTGTCTCACAGTCAGTTGAAATACTTGCAATCCTTCACTTTTAAACTATATCCTGTTTATTTTTTGTTCCATACTCATCCTATGTCAATCATTTTCTGGGTGCATGTTGCTTACCTTTTCTCACCCCTTTCTCTATAGCAGCAATCATCTATTTTAGTGATCATTCTTCTTTGCTGTTTTTGAAATATCATCATTTTGGAGTTAGGCTGTGTTATGATTTTTTTTGAAATTGTGGGTTTTTTTCCCCCTATTTGTATGTTTTAAAATATTAACTTAAGGGCTGTTAAGCTATCCTGTGCTTGTAGATCAGCAGCAAAATATGTAATAGGGAATGGGATAAGCGGAAGAGTAGCGTCCCTTGATTGGACGTCACCTTACAGAGAGAACGTCGAAATGGTATTGCGCATGCGTCTCTCTCGTCATCGCTTTCGGTGAAGTGTCTCATGCCGCTTTCACTGGAAGCGAGGATGAGAAACGCATGCGCACAACCAACATGACGTTCTCTCTCTAATAACTTTTCCGCCAGTGACGTCCAATCAAGGGACGCTACTCTTCCGCTAATCTCATTCCCTATACTGCTTGGAATGTAAAACTCACCATTCGTCACATCTACTCTGTCATGAGTCTTTTCTGCAATCTTTGGGAATGGCATGTAAATACATTAAATATATTGAGATTTTATATAGCGCAATATCCACTAACCGTGTGCAAAGCGCTTTACAAGGGGTTCCTGGCCAACAGCAATACGTAACACGAAGGATGTGATATGACGCCCGTTAGGCGATATTACAATTTTTTTTCGGACAGAAACAATGCTGTTGATGGCCAGGTACTCATTTTACATGTAGGGAGTTGACTGTATTATGCAGGTTGCTTTGTTTGTGTGAGTGAGTGTGTGTGTGTGTGTATATACTTATTTGATTGTGGGTTTTTTTAAAAGATTAAGTCAAATAATTTGTGCTTTAAAAAAAAAAAAAATTGTTTTTACCCTCTCTCTTTATTGACTACCCAATGTTCTTTTGGGTCCGTAATATTTTTTTCGTCTCTCCTACATCTCTCCACCCAACCCATACCCATTTTCCTAAGGCAAGTGACTAAAAAGCTACGCCAGTTTGCCGAATCCAAGCGCATGAACACATCGGAGAAGGCCAACATCCGAGACTTGAGTCAGATGCTGAAGAAGGCGCCTCAGTACCAGAAAGAGCTGAGCAAATACTCCACCCATTTCCACCTGGCTGAGGACTGTATGAGGCAATACCAGAAACATGTGGATAAACTATGCAAAGTGGAACAGGTGTGAAATCAGACTTTAATCATTCTCTGTCTACTATTGTAGAATCCGTAATATTTGCGGAAATATAAAATCCATTGCGAATAGGCACTTGTCTATTTTAATTATTATGCTAAAAAATAAAAAAATTATTGAGCTTTTATATAGCACAATATCCACTAAAAGTGCTCAAAGTGCTTTATAAGGGGTTCCAAGACAATAACAACACTTAACATGGAGGATGAGATATGATGCCTGTTACTAACTGTATTGTAGGACTTGACATAGATTGAGACAAATCTTGTAAGCCATCAACAATCTGTGATGGGATGCCTGAGTTAAGTTATCTCAAGTTTTTTTTGTTTTTTTTCTCAAGATAAACCCTGAAGAAAATCTTCTCCTGATGAATGAAAAAAGTAATAAACAAGAATGAATTTAACAGCCTCTATAAAGAACAAAATACCAGGCACGGAACATTTCGGGCTCAAAACCCTTCTTCAGCCACTTTTTTTTTTTTGTTTGTTTGTTTTTGGCTGAATGGGTTTTAAGCCCGCAACATAAGACCAAATGGCTAGAGCTCAGGTGGTCGCTGGTTCGGATAAGTAAGCCGGAAACGTTGCGTGTTGGGTATTTTGTTCTTTTGTTTGAAGCTTTTATATTCATTTTTGTTTAATTACTATTTACAATCCGCAACTTCTAGCAACTTAGTATCACATTGATGAATGAAGAGATTTTATTTTATCACAGTCTCGTAAAATATACAACAATGTCCTTTTCCAGGACCTGGCCATGGGATCGGATGCGGATGGTGAGAAGATCCGAGACCACATGCGTAACATCGTCCCAATCCTGTTGGATCAGAACATCACGGCCTATGACAAGATTCGTATCATCCTGCTCTACATCATACACAAGGCTGGTAAGGTCATAATCCATAATCACCGACTGTAAATAATATATATGTACTTTACATGTCTAGATATATTTTATACTGCCTTGGTGGTGAGTGGACGAAAGATAAGAAGTTTGTTATTTTTGTAATATTTAAGAGGTATATGAGATGATTTGGTACATAACATTGAACCGACCCTAAACCGTGTGTGTGTGTTTGTGTGGCTTTGGGAGGATTTTTTTTAGCTAATAAATCTTACATTACATACTCGTACAGTTTCAGTAGTTGTTTTGTATGAATTTAGAAATGAGGTTTGGATGTCTTCTACTGGCAGTCAGTCAGTTCTTGCATCGTATTTCTTACTTCACCTCTCTGGGTGGGGTTCCTGACCTCACATAGTGGGCAGGGGGGTGCATACTGTGTCTTCTATTCCCCTATATCTGTTTTCCATGTTGCTTTCTGTCTGTGTCTTGGAATGAGATTACTTGGTTTTGTCTTGGCCCTGGCCGGAGTCCTAGCTGGGAGGGAAACAGTCAAATGCCAAGTTATTGTTTTGGGAGATGATATTTTTTTCCTTGTAAATCATCTCTCTGTTATGTATTATTATATTTGTTATTTTGAATGTGTGATGTAGACATTTGAGTGTATTCCTCTTTGTTGGATTTTGTACTTGTGTCCGGATGAGACTTATAGGTGATCTCAAACTAAGTACATTGGTGGTATGCTCTTGGAATCTTCATCTGATCCCTGTTTGTTCCCAGTTCCCCTATGTCTTACTTTTTCTTGGGTGCTTCAATTGTAATTCTAGAACTTTTTACTATCCCATTTTCTTCCTTTTTACTGGCACTGATATAACCTAAATGTGTTGCAAGCGCCGTAAAACCCTTAAAAACAAACAAAAACAAACATGACTTCACCTCTCTCTTGTACCATACTGGTGTACTCTGAAGAAACCCATATTTAAATATATTTGGCAGAAAACTCGTCTTTCAAATATTGTTTGATTTAAATGACCCTCATCTTGGAAAAAATTCTCAAACCTGGGACGTCGCGAAGTATATAATGATAATAATAATAATAATAATAATGCTGAAAACTTATATAGCGCTATAACTCAGAGACACCAGACTCGAAGCGCTTAAATTACAAAATTACTTTGGCTGAAACATAATCATTCACACCCACACAAGCACACACACACACACAAAACACAAACCAGACCAATCTCGCTTCTCATACCATCTTATATCTATATATGTTTATCTCTTAAATTATCTTTGGTAGTCTCCTTTTGTTGATTATTGATTTTACCTGTATTGATTGGAGATTCTATGTAAATGTATAATTCATATTGGCAACTGCCTAAAATAAACCTTTGCATTGAATAGAATTGAAGATTATTCTACTGTTATGTTTTATTCATATGGCTTTCAGACATTGTCCAGGATTTTTGTTTCGACGATTGGAATTTTTGGTAGTGGATAATCTTATGTGTGAATGTTTTAAAAAAAATTATTTTTTTTTGTTAAGGAAGGTTACAAGTTAAGAAAATATTAATACAGTGGTCTCCGTTTATAAGCACGATCTGGTTATAAGCATGCTTGGGGTGCGAAACAATTTTTACAATATACTTTTACCCCTCTATGAGCACGCACACTACAGAGGACTCCGTTTATAAATATGCTTTGCTTGATTCCCTAGGACCATGCTCTTAAAGAGAGACTGCTGTATTACATTGGATACCATATCGTTTATAAATCATTATTATTATTTTAACATTATTATTATTATTATTATTATTATTATTATTATTATTATTATTAATATTATTATTTTTATTATTATTATTATCATCATCTTCATTATGTTTCCCTCTCTTTAGGAATATCAGAGGAAAATCTAGCTAAGCTTGTACAGCATGCCCAGATTCCAATGGAGGAGAAATGTATCATCACAAACACCCAGAACCTCGGGGTCCCCATCATACAAGATGTGAGTAGAATTTTTTAAAATAATGTGTTTATTATTATTATTATTATTATTATTATTATTATTATTATTATTATATTATTATTATTATTATTATTATTATTATTATTATTATTATTATTTTTGTTATTATTATTATTATTTCATTGTTATTATTATTATTATTATTATTATTATTATTATTATTATTATTATTATATTATTATTATTATTATTATTATTATTATTATTATTATTATTATTATTATTATTATTATTATTACTACTATTATCATTGTTATAATCAACATTATTAGATTTTAGATGTTATTTTTGGCTAGTTTTTTTCTCTCTCTAAATATGTCTGTGTTGTTGTCACCATCTCCGTTGTTTCCACCATCAATGTGAAACTTCTTGTATATTTTTGTATGTTTTAAAAGTCTCCTGTCAGACTTCGTTTCTTGCCTTTGTCCTATTCTATAGAGATGCCAACCTTTCTGTCTATGCATATATGTGTATGATATGTTAATGTGTTGTATGAATGTATCACTGTGTGAGTGTGTCTGTGCTCGTGCTCGTGTTTGTGTGCAACTGAAGTAAAATATAATAAATCCAGAAGTAGTTAATGGGTAAAGTTTATCCCAACTCCATGACCATTTGAAAAATATGGATAATTATTTGTATGACAACATTTGTAATTGACTCAGTTGGTAGAGAAGAATGAGACTGGCCAAGCCTTCAAATGAGGTAGATTTGATTATGGGCCATAAGGGTTTGTTTTGTTAGTTTTGTTTGTTTGGTTTTTTGGGGGGGGTTTTAGGGGGTGGGGGAAGGGGGGGGGGAGGATGGTGAGACTGTGTTGGCATCTCTAGTACAAATTTGAACGCATTTTAATTTTATTTATTTGATGTTTCAAGAAATCAAATTAGTTGCCGTTTGAATGGATGTATGTACATCATGTTACGTTCACTTTCTGCCATTTTAACAAAGAATTATTGTTTTTCTTGGCAGTCATGAAACTGTCTTCGTTTCGGTGCCTGAACTGGCTTACATTGGTTTGTTGATACAATGAGAGATTTTTTTTTCCCCTTTTTTTAAATTGTTGAATTCTTATCACGGTTTTTAAAATAAAAAGTTTCTAAAATGAGAGTTAACTCTTTTGTTTATTTCCAATCCTTGTTTGTCACTTTTAATTTCATTCTAGAATCTTTGTAAAATGACAGATTAGTCTTTCAATGTTCACACAATCTATCCGAAATGTCAGTAAGCCTCTACCTTCCCTTCTATATGTTTCATTTGTAAATGCTTTTATGACGAAGATACCCTTACCTTAAACCTTTGTTTAGTCTTAATTTTCAGGGGAATGAGGGGAGGAGAGAGAGAGAGAGAGAGAGGGGGGGGGGGGGGGGGTTGATGCTTATTGTTAACTTAGCTATGGCCTTTATTTGTCATAACATATTTACAATTTGACTTCTTTATTTTTTCTTCATTTTGTGATTATATTTGCTGTATTATTTACAGAAGTAAAGTACAATGTAGCCTGTACCAGAGCTGCCAACCTACTGCAAAAAATGCGGAATTGTACGCATTTTCAGCGATTGTACGCTTGTACGCATTTCCCCCAAGATTGTACCCATTTTCAGTGTACAGAATCACCTCAGTTTTCTTTAGTTGTAATTCATATTATTACTAGCCTATTGAGAAACCTTGGTGGCCAAGTGGATGTTCATATATTTTTTGACCAATTATGATCTTCATGCTGGGAGGTAGAATTCTGAAATGATTGGATTATAGTCTTGGGAACATCATTTTTGCTGCAATTGAGCTTGTGCGGTGTGACTTTATGTAAGTATACCTTCCTCTTACTTTCACAATGGTTAGTTTCCGTCGATTTCAGGATTGTACCCATTTTTATGAAATCTCCCCCATTTTGAGGTCCCATTGTACACATTCTCATCAGATGGGGTTGGCAGCTCTGCTGTACTTGTTTTTACTCGTACTTGTTCAAAGAATGTCTACAGACTTGAATTTACTGTCATGGAATCTCCTGTCGTTTAAACGATCTATTAAAGAGTCACAAATACTGTAAAACGTCCAGAAAAATAAAAGAAACAAAAAGATTTGAAAACTTGACTGTATAAAGTTATATAACATATAACATATAAAGTTATTGATGACTTGTTTTTTAAATTTTTTGTTTGTATTTTTTTATTCATTTATTTATTTATTTTTTTTTGGGGGGGGGGGGGGGTTAATTTTCTGCTGGAATCAGTCTGAATTCATTGTTTCGTTGGAGGATCTATCATATCTTAAATTTTAACATCATATTTTGATGATAGAGGTGGAGATTTTTTGGGATCAACTCTCTTTTTATATTTCAATTACTCGTCGTCAATGTGGATCAAAGAGGAATTGACGAAGTGTTTAAATAAGATTTAATAAAAAGTCTGTGAGTGCAATAGACAAGACAAATCAAATTAGGCAATGATTTCCTTGTTAAACACAGTGAATTTTTTTTTCTTCTTTCATATATGTTTTCTCTTTTGCTCCACATGCTTGCATTCAGTATCAATTTTAAAACTGTTTGAAGGCTCTTTTTTTTTTTTGCTTAAAGACACAATGCTCTTTATGGCTATGTACTCATTGTCCACCTGAGTGCAGCGAGAGAATGCGAGTAAAGAGCCCTTTCCAAGGACTCATGCATCGCTCAGAGTAGGACTCGAACCCGGGATTTTCTGGTCAGAAGGCGGTTGTCCTACCAGAAGACCACATAGCCGCTTGGTCAAAAAGTCTTAAACTTAAACTGGAGATTTTAAAGAATTCTCATTCTCAGGCTTAAGACTTTTTCACCAGTTTGGGGTCACGTTAATCTAACCAAGTATCCATTCAAGGTTTTTTTTTTAAGACCAAAATTAGAATTTAAGTGTGATTTGATTTGTGTCCTTCAGCCTTGTTGATTGGCAGAATCTGGGAGAATCAAAGATTCTGTTTATTTGAAAATATTTATGTAACTTAGAGTCTTGTTTGTTAATGCAGATAACAATGTGAAAATCACACCATCCTTTACATTATAGCTTTTTCAACATTATTTTATTTGTCCCACCAATTGAATTTCCTCCTTTTAAAAAATTTTGCTACATTTTTTTATGAGTTACGTATTGAAAAGTAAAAAAGAAAAAAATGAAATAAAATTTTTAAGTCACACAAAAGCTCAAAACTTCAGTAAATCGAATGAGTCTGCATATTTGTTGGTTTGTTCGTTTTCTTCACTCTTTCCTATTTTTTTTCACCGTATAGTTTGCCATAGCCAGTTAGTTAGAATATTTATTTGAAATCACGATTATTGTTTAAATTTTTTTTTTTTGCTAAAAAGTCACTTTTTTTTGGTCCAGTAACTCAGAAATTAATTCACTTAGCTTTTGCTTTATGAAAATTTTTAGTGGCAAGTTTACTTTCATTTTGTTTATTTCATCGTCGGATTTTAGCCAGGAAATAAAAATTCTTTTAGCTTTATATTGTGCAAGCTTCTTATTCGTTTATTGTTTATAAAACATTTGATATAGATGGTCTTTATTTTCATCGTTAATCAAGAATGTTTTATATCTAGGATCCATTATGCCAAAGAGAATCATCCAGATGTTTCCGAATATTAGTTAAATGAGTTTGATGACACAAACGGATAGAATAATCTTTTTAAAAAAATTCAGCCATAGAAGATTTGATGGGCTTTATTCAGTTCACTGCTGTACTCTGGAAAAACATGTATTTAAAATGTGCCCAGAAAACTCATCCTTCAAATATCAATTTATTTAAACGACCCCTATCTTAGCAAAAGCTCTCAAACCTGGGACTATGACATGATAAAGGCTTTATGAAGTCCCAGGTTTGAGAGTGTTTGCCAAGATGAGGGTTATTTGAATTGATCGATATTTGAAAGGCAAGTTTTCTGGCCCAGTTTTTAAATACATATTTTTCCAGAGTACGGCAGTCAACTGTTTAACTGTCATGCTCAGAGAGGGAATATTTAAATTTTTAAAGAATAATTTTGGTGAGACTAATTTTTTTTTTTTTTTTTTTTTTTTTTAAATGGATGTGACACTGATAGGATAGGGATTCATTGAAACATCAAACATTGGCGTCTGATGTGGCGTAGGCCCTCTGTGTTTATCAACTATTCAATAAAATAAAATGGATTGCAATCAAGATAAGCTGGTATTGATGTTGGAAAGGATTGTATAAAATTTTGCTTTTTGCTCATTCTGTCCTGTTCACAATTACTTTCGTTTTAAAAATTAAGTTATAAATTTATTTTATGATATTGGCCTCCTTTTATTATTTGCAGTCATTTTGCATAAATTGGCCAAAATTTGAAGTAGGCTTTTGCTATTTTGCTTTTTAAAAAATCATTTTTTTTTTAGTTTGTTTGATAGGTCTTACCACTTATTGGTAGTTTCTCAACAGCCTAAAACCCTATTTGGACCATTTCCCGTTTCTTTTGTGAAATCAACACTAAGTCATTTGCTACTCTCTCTCTCTCTCTCTCTCTCTCTCTCTCTCTCTCTCTCTCTCTCTCTCTCTCTCTCTCTCTCTCTCTCTCTCTCTCTTCCCTATCCCCCTGACAGGAAGTTGTTTGATTTTAAAAGGCTTTCAGTCATATTTTAGTTATCTTTGGTTATCCTAGATGAATGAATGAGGAAGTAGGCGCTGTAACTTTTCTGACCTTATATGTAAATTGGTGGCTAAATTTCTATTTGTGTAAGCTGGATGTCTTAATTAATTTGAGCTCTTAAACACCCCTTCCCTTCCCTTTCAATCTTCTGACACTACGGTAATAGAAAAATACAACAAAAAAACATGAGTATTTATGTAGTGCAATATCCAATAAACACGTTCTAAGCACTTTCCAAGGGGTCCCTAGCCAACAGCAACACACAGAGCTGCCAACCTACCGCAAAAAATGAGGAATTGTACGCATTTTCAGTGATTGTACTCTTGTACACAGTTCCCCAAAAATTGTACCCATTTTCAGTGTACGGAGTCACTTCAGTTTTCTTTAGTTGTATTAGCCCGGATGCTTGTATCGCTGTTATCTTAAGCTTGCTGGATAATAATAACAATTGCACAACGGCAACAATATCTAGTATTGTTTTTGTTAATGAGGACAATGCTTATATCCTATTTGTTGACAGTAAAGAGAATTTAGTAGTTTGTGATATGAATTTTACATTATACGTTCACAATGGTTAGTTTCCGTCGATTTCAGGATTGTACCCATTCTTATGAAATCTCCCCCATTTTGAGGTCTCATTGTACACATTCTCATCAGATGGGGTTGGCAGCTCTGAACACATATAGGACGAGACATGAAGCAGTAGCTGCGTGGATTTCTAAGCATTGATGAAAACGTTGCGTTGCTTTTAAATGGCATCAGCCTTGTCTGCCACTTTGAATGCATCGTAATGCACAATGCACCGAGATTGCTGTAAGGTCAAGGACAACCATTCATTTCTCTAAGATATAGATCTGAACAAGTGTGTATGAAAGGTGCTTTGTCAAGAAAGAAAAATACAAGAAAAAAAAACCATCCCAAAAGATCAGTCGATCTTGACTGAGAATCGAACCTCAGACCTTCTGATTACCGGTCAGACGTGGTACTAGTACACGTGTAGGTACATTGGAGGTAGACTGATTTTTGGGATGGTTGATTTCTTGTATTTTTCTTTCTTGTTTTGTCTGGCACCTTTCATACACATTTGTTCAGATCTTTATCTTACACCGGTGCCTGCTCCTTAATTTCTTAATTCATTTCTCTACTCTTGCAAGAATCAGTAGACTCGTCAGTTTGCATGGAATGGAGCCATTTCATTTTTTACCTTTTGTCCTAAAGTAATATTTGTCATATTTGTCAAAACCCTATGAAATTCTTTCTTCCTCTACTCCCTTTTACTTCTCATTTGTTTTCCCCCCCTTTGATTTAGTTTTTGACCTGCAGTGTTCATCGAAGCGGTGGGATGTCATTTCTTACTTACTTATCCGAACCAGTGACCAGCTGAGCTCGATCCCTTCAGTCTTGTGCCATGACGTAAAAGTTAGACGTCTTTTGTAGTTGTTCCAGGTGACTATAAAGTGTGTTACTGATGCTTGGATTTGGTGGGAGGAATGTGCATCTCAGGTCTTCAAGACGTTGACATTCAAGCAAGTGGTGTGTTACTGTTTCATTGGGGTGTGGATAGGGGTGTTGATCTGGGGCAGGAAGGGGATGTCTTTTGTAATTTTGCTTAAATGACTGATGAGCGGTATGGCGGTATATGGTGTGTTCTTAGTTGAAAGATGATATTTTGCCGGTGTCTTCTGAGCTGATGTCATTTCAAAATGTCATCCGTCTAGGAGGAGTTAGCTCCTCTTGAAATTCTTTGAAAGTTGCCTAAATTTGTGTTTGGGAATTTTCATTCATTGACAGATAAAATTTGTTGGATGGATTAGTGGTGTAGAGAAAATTTTAGTTTTTTTGACAGTTTTAATTGTGAGAATGGAATATTCTTGATATAGTGAAAAGAGAAAGACTGAAAGTGACTCATGTATATGTTGAAACAGATGTTTGATTTCCATTCGTGTTCTTGTTGTTTTGAGAAATAGTAATTTTCACCATTAGGTAACAGTGGAGTTCTTGTAATTTTCTCACCTTTTAAAAAGAAATCATTCTTTCTTTTTTTTTTTTTTATCGGATTGGTATCAGAAAGTTTGGGTCTCAGAAATGAATTTGGAGTTTTAAAACTGATAATGAATGCAAAGCCACTTTTTTTGGTCTTTGAAATATTCTAAGTTCTGAGAACTTTATCCACAATAAGAAAGATATTTTGGAATAAATAACTGATCGAGATTTTGAAGTAAGTTCGTCCTAGGTATCTGCACTGTCAAATTGTCTGAATAGCAATTGCTTGTTATCCTCTGGATTGATAGATAGTCTTTTTTTTTTCAATTACCTTTGCATTATGGATTGTATCACCATTCAGTATCCAGGAGATGAGAGGGTGATGGGGTGGTGGCAATTCTATTGCGATGGGTGGCAATTCTTCTATTGCGATGGGTGGCAATTCTTCTATTGCGATGGGTGGCAATTCTTCTATTGCGATGGGTGGCAATTCTTCTATTGCGATGGGTGGCAATTCTTCTATTGCGATGCTGAGGTTTTAACTGTTTCGATAACTTTCCGACTTGAATATAATTTACTTTATTTTATTCTTTTGGTCTTCTGGTTTAGCCATTCGATTTACAAGCCTCGAGTACCTTTTTGTTTTTATTTGTGATGTGGTATCAAGATTGAATGTCACCATTCGAGAAAAATGCATGGTTGATTTTATACTACCGAACACACACTAGGAAGGCGCTGTAAATTATTTTATTTTGCTTGAGTACTTTATTTATTTCTTTCCTTTTTTTGTCTTTTTTTTTTTTTACTGCTCAGCTCATAATCGTTCAGCTAGGAAAGATATTGGGGAACACGAGGGGTTTTGAGTAAAAAAAAACATACACTTTTTCAATCCACTAGTGAATTCAAAATCCAATGCAATGTAACAAACCTTGCCCTTTATTTCAAATAAATGCGAATCAACATTTTTTTTTTTTTTCAAATGTGGTCAAGCTAAAATTATTTTCTTTATCTTTCGATTTTGTATAATATTGATTTTAAAAAAATACTTTTAAATCATTCGCCTATTTTGTTTTCTCAAGTTTTACAAGAATTTATCACCTTATAAAATGTTTTAAGTTATCCTTTTTTTATAAAGTGGTTTGGAAATCCAATTTTGGGCTGATACGGATCCCCCCTCCCCCCCCCCCCCCTCCCCCACCCCCTTTCTCCCTGCTTGAAATTTAAATTTTTGTAAAGAAATTACAATTTTCAATTTGTTGCATAATTTAGAGATGTAAATAATGATAACCTTTGAGGACACAATCATTGATCAAAATGTTTTTATTTTTGGTTCTCTTTAGAAAACACGCTTTGATTTTGAACGTTTTAAAATTTTTGTTGTTGTTTGTTTTGGATCACATTTTTATTCATCTTCTTTTTTAAAATCTTTTTCTTCTTCTGTCCATCCATCCATCTGTCCATTACCCACCACAAAACCCGGCCCCCCCACACCGTTCCCCCCCCCCCTTTCAACTCCTCTCCTCCCCTCCCCTCATAGTCCCAAGGGAGTAAGAAAGGAATTCTAAGCGATGGTTCCGGTTACGGAACTTTCCATGGGCAGGTAATCACTCATGCTGTAACAAATCTAAAAAAAACAAAACAAACCAAAAAAAAAATCAACAAATTAATCATACATAATGAAATAGAGCTCTTTTCCTTAGTTCCCTATCTCTTGCACTGCAGGGTATCATTATTATTATTATTATTATTATTATTATTATTATTATTATTATTATTATTTTTATTTTGTTCGTTTTTGTTTTGTTTGCTTTATAATTTGTCATTATATTTATCATTTATATATTTTATGGGCCTTTCAGTGTGTTCGCGTGTTTTTTGTTTGTTTGTTTTTCTTCTATCCACACATTATGATTTTCGTATCGTCGTTTTTTCATTTTCAATCTTATATTAGATTAGGCATAGAAATATTATTAACTTAGAACGCTAAGACTTCATTTTTTAAACCTTTTTTGTTTCTTTGTTAGTTTGTTGTGCTCAAATGACAAATTACCACGGGCTTGTGTACAACATAACGAATATTGTATTAACTTTCCCCAGAGCTCAAGTTGGGAAAAAATAAGTTTTTGATTTAAGTCACATGAGATATTTAAACTTATTTTTTGTAGTTTTTAAATTTAACGTTTGTATGAAAAACAAATTGAGAACAAAGCACTTGAAAAAAATTGTTCTTTTGGACAATGAAAAGAAGAAGAAAATAATGTTTAGATTTTAGTAATGTTTTGAAAATGATAGGATTTTTCAAAGTTGTGGCTTAAGCAAAGATTCTAATTATTTGCATGATGAATAGTGAATAGAATTTCAAAATTCAATAGGTCATTAATTTGCTTTTACTTGCTGAGGTAGATTAAAAAAAATAAAATTTTATGAGAAACCTGTCCATGTACTTTAAAATAAAATTTGGGGATGGCATTGCATCTAATAAGTGTGTTCAAGTGTAGTTTTAAAAAAAAAAATCATCATAATGCTGTATGTGTGTTAGAATTCTGTTGTTGTTTTTTCTGGTGATTTGGTTGATGTTTTTTGTGGGTTTTTCTCAATATCTCTCTGCTACCAAGCTTAATCATTTTCCAACTCACCTCATTCTGACATGAATGGAGATCTTGGCAAGAATTTCGATTCAACTCTCTCCATACCAACTACAGGAAAATTCATCACATTCTTTACGATATATGTATATACAATGAACTTTTTTTCCCTATTGAGGTTTGTTTTGTGCATCACAAAATTTGCTGAAAAAATTTTTGAGATTTTTATAAGAATTTAAATCTATTTTTGTAAAGCTCCCTTAGCTGTGCGAAATTATGTATAAAATGTACTCAGTCGAGTTTTAGTTTTAAATTTTAAAATATTTTTTGTTTTTTAGTTTTGGGTAGGTATGGAAATTCAGGAACAAATCATGAAATTGGTTGGTAAGGAGAGAGTTAATGATGAATTGGACGATCGATGTTGATAAATTTGGTCACGAATGATAAAATATAATTTATATAGTTATTGTTCCAAGGTATTTTTTTTTTAGAAGTGGATTAAAAGCATTTATTTATAAATAGATTTCAGTTTCAGTGTAGTCCACATCCTGTAACATCAACTTTCACTTCCACTTTTAACCATTTGTAATGAGAAGAAACGTATTTTCAGCTCCATCTCAACAAGGTTTTATTTATTCAGAAGTTTATCAAATGTTTTTATTGTCTTAAAAGATAAAAGGAATGGCTTCAAACAGGTTTTTTTTTTGGTCTTTTTTTTTGTTTATTGTGGTCTAGAAAGTTTATGATAAATTTTTGCGGCTTTTCAAGTTGTAATGAATAATATATTTGTATGCCCAATGAATATTCATCAGCATCTATCGTTCCTTTATTTTCCGTATTTATAACTCAAGAGTATCCTCTTTGTTTTGGATCATCCATCCACACTCAACCTTCACTTCTCGTCACTAGTCTTAATCGTATTCACTGACATTTCCAGGTAACTTCTATTGTTTTCTACAAAGGACACAGCATCAAATCAAAACGTCTGATTTTATTCTCGACAAATAATTTTTTTCCAGTCAGTAACAGCATTGATTTTGTTTCTTTTCCACAAAAATATGTCACTCGAAACTGATCACATTTTACGTTTCTACTTTCAATTCCTCATTCATTATTCAAATGACACGTTTCTCTCTGTATTTTGGTTTGAAATTTTTCTCATCAACTCTTAAAATCCATCATTACAAATGTCCAAATGGTAATATTTTACTTGTAAATCTATTATTTTATGAGCGTCCCATTTTCTACCTTTTTACCGGCATTTGAATGACCTAAATGTGTTGAAAGCGCTGTAAAACCCTTTAAAATATCAAATGCGATGTGAGCTGTTTAAAATATGAAATATAGAGAAGTCAAATGTGAGTTCATGCAATGTGAGTTCATGCATATTGGTAAATTGTATGGATCGTAAATTGTAGAAATATGGTGTTATCACATTTATCAATCTCTCTCTCTCTCTCTCTCTCTCTCTCTCTCTCTCTCTCTCTCTCTCTCTCTCTCTCTCTCTCTCTCCACTTTTTATTTAATCTCATGCCTTCCGCATCTACATTCCTTTTTAAAATTAGTATTGTCTTTCTTTTAGATTTTGTTTTACCTTTTCAGTACAAATTTTTTGCTAAGTGTAGAAATGGAAGGTTTTCTTTGCAAATTTAGTTTGTCTTAGCATCTTAGTATCAATGCAATGATATGCATTTGTAAATTTTGGTTTGTTTCGATCTTTTAGAACAATATTTTCCTTTGGCATCTGTAATCCATCGTGTCAATTTTGATATTATGTCGGAATGTATTAGATGAAAAAAAAACAAACCCTGTAATCCTTCAGGGTCATGAGGCCTTTGGAGCTGGAGTTTATCCTAGCTTTTATAACTGGAAATGGATGATAGCAATTGCTTGCTACTCTATGGATGGGACTCTAGTCTATTGCAAAGTATTATCTGCCAGGATCTGAGAGACCCAATGAGATTTAGAGAATCTAATTTAAAGTTGGAACGATGAGATGTAGGAATTTTATGTATTTTGATCTTTGATGATAGACGTCATTCACTCTCCAATCTCACTGAAGGCATTTACACTTTTCAGTACAAATATTTTGCTAACTCAAGAGTTTATGAGTTAAGCTTAAAGTTCCATTTTGAGCATCCAGGTCATCATGACATAATAACCGTTTGAGAAGATTGGTCACATTCCATCATTTTGATAAAGACTTCCTGATGGTTGGTTGTGGTTTTGTTTTCAGGTGTCCTTGATTCGTGGTTTTGGGCTTGTTGTTTTTTGTTGTTGTTGTTTTTTTCCTTTTTTTTTTTTAACATTTTATTTTTTGAAATGTTATGGTGATGCCATTGATGATATGAATGAAATGATGTGTTAAAATGTAAAATATATATGGATGCTTTATGACCTACAGTTAGAGGCTGAAGGGGTTTCACGAAGAGATTTTCATCAAAAAATAATTTTCGATTAGTTATAGTTTTTTATCCATTTGTAATGGAAATGACAAGTAAGAATGTTGGTACCCTTTCAGTGGAATGGATTTGGAAATTCAATCTGTTGTCTTTACTTATCCGCCCATTGCTGTGAAAATGGGATTTGTTTTATCGCTGTACTGTATGCCGTGTTGCTGGGTGGGGATCCTGACTTCCCATAGCGGGCAGGGAGGTACATACTGTGTCTTCTATCCCCTTATATCTGTTTTCCAACATGCTTTCTGTCTTTGTCTTGGAATGAGATTACTTGGTTTTGTCCTGGCCCTGACCGGAGTTCTAGCTGGGAGGGAAACAGTCAAATGCATAGTTATTGTTTTGGGAGATGATATTTTTTTCCTTGTAAATCATCTCTCTGTTATGTATTACAGAGTGGCCAACCTTCCCGATTATTTCGGGAAATTCCCTAAATGAATCCACCGTTCCCGATGTCCCGAAACTGCGTTTTTTTTCCCGAAAAAAACCCATCACTACATATGTCCACTAGATGGAAGTATGCCTTACCAGAACCTGGGACAGCTAGCCCTGAATGTTCTTTCAATTCCTCACAGTAATGCAGCATCAGAGAGGATATTTAGTTTGGTTAGGAAGAATAGAACTGAAAGCAGATCTCAGTTGAGCAATGCCACTCTAAACAGTCTTTTAGTTAATAAAGTTAGAGTCTCCTCATTAAGCATGCCACCTGTCCAATTGACTGACAAGTTCTTGCAAAAATGCAAGAGATCCACCATGGATAGCTTGCATTCAGAAGGCAAATAATCAGTAAACAAAGCCTGTTATCATGTACATAGTGTAAAAAGTATTGTAGTGATGCTGTGATCTCAATGTGTGTGTAGTTTTTTAGTTTTAAATTGTCAAGTCATATTTATTAATAGAATAGAGGCTGTGACTTCTGCACCAAATTCAATAGAGGGCATAATGCATAATGTTACCCCTTTTACTTCCAAGGTTTACAGGTATGTCAACTTAATGTCTGTTTTCATTGTCATTCTTTGTAAAGTATTAAATTAGTATTAGGCTGTGTATTACTTCACTCTTAACATTATTGTGCGGTAACCAAAAATTTTCCCTAATTCAGTTTCTGAAAAGTTGGCCACCCTGGTATTATTAAATTTGTTATTTTTAATGTATAATGAAATGTAAGCATTTGAGTGTATTCCTCTTTGTTGGATCTTGTGCTTGTGTCCGGATGAGACATAGGTGATCTCAAACTAAGTACATTGGTGGTATTGGAATCTTGGAATCTACATCTGATCCCTATTTGTTCCCATTCCCCTTTGTCTTACTTGCTCTTGGGTGCTTTAATTGTAATTCTAGAACTTTTTACTATCCCATTTTCTTCCTTTTTACTGGCGCTGATATAACCTAAATGTGTTGCAAGCGCCGTAAAACCCTTAAAAACAAAAAAAAAACAATATGCCGTGTTGCAATCTTTTAATTACTGTGGAATTCTTTAAATACAATTACTGTGGAATTCTTTAAAAACAACAACAGATGTTTTGATGCCTTTGTGGTTCAGGCTTTTAAAGAATTAAACACGGAGTTCCTTTTAACTTAAAAATAGAAAGGATATGTAAATTATCGTGAAGTTGTCGCAGTTGTTGATTTTTTTCATTTATTCTTTGAATTCATTTGTTTGGATATTGGGTTATTATTAGTGTGTTTGTGTCTGGACATTCTTAATATATATATATATATATATATATATATATATATAATATATGTGTGTGTGTGTGTGTGTTAGAGACAGAGAGAGTGAGTCTGTGTTGTATTTGTTTATGAGTGTATGAATATGTGAGAAGTATATTTGTAGGATGTAATACTCCGATAATATATTACATACGGAAATGATTAGTCAGAGTCTCTCTTTCTCTCTCTCTCTCTCTCTCTCTCTCTCTCTCTCTCTCTCTCTCTCTTTCTCTCTCTCTCTCTTTCTCTCTCTCTCTCTCTCTGTCTCTCTCTCTCTTTCTCTTTCTTTCTCTCTGTTTGTCTCTCCCTCTCTCTTTCTCTCTTTCTCTCTCTCTCTCTCTCTCTTTCTTTCTCTTTCTTTCTCTCTGTTTGTCTCTCTCTCCCTCTCTCCCCCCCCTCTCTCTCTCTTCCCACCCCTCTGTCTCTCTCTTCCTCTCCCTCTCTGTCTCTCTTCCTCTCCCTCTCTGTCTTTATCAATCTCTCTCTCTCTCTCTCTCTCTCACTCTCCCTCTACATATCATTCTCTATCACTCTTATCTCTCACTCCTCTCCGCCTCATCCTCTTCTCATCTCAGAAGTCCTACAATAAACAATGCCTGACATGAATGCGTATCTTCCAGTCAGCAATCTCACTATTGATTTTAATCAAATCATTCTTAATATTTTGTCAGAATTTTGCCTTCCTCTTGTTTTTTTTTGTTGTTGGTTTTTTTGGGGTTTTTTTTTTGTGTGTTATTATTTGTTTTTGTTTTTTAAAGCCCTCCAACGCCTCTAACATGATACTCTGTATTTAACTATCCCACTAAACATTTACACTTGGGTCGGTCTTCTCAACTTATCCTTAGTCAAAGTAACACAAAGCTGCTAGAAGCTGTGGACTGTAAATAAAAATTATTAAACAAACATGAATATAACAGCTTTAAAAAAATAACAAAATACCCAACACGGAACGTTTCTGGAGTAAAACTGAAGGATGTTATTAGCCCGAAACGTTCCGTGTTTGGTGTTTTATTCTTTTCTGGAACTGTTATGTATGTTTGTATGAGTTGCACTGTACATTAGTACGGCATCTACACTATAAGGTGCTATGCTAAATCAGCATAAAAGTGTCACGGTCACAGGGAATTCACATATCGGGACCAAGCAGGTCTGTTTCTGGCTAGAGTCACAATTTCGTCAATGGGCAGAGAATCCAGCCCATGTAGTAGAGTGCCTGCTGGTCTAGTTGTCGAGCTCTTCAAGTAGGAACTGTTCTATTCATTTTTGTTTATTGCTTCTTTAACTTATTCCTTGTGGGCTTGATTGAGTGGACACCTCTATCTGTCTCTCTCGTCTCGTATCACACTTTTACATTCAATGTTTACGTTTGCGGGTGGTTGGATGGGAGCATCACCCTTGAATCATATACTTATGATGTTCGCATGGGTGTACGATTCGATAGTGATGTCGTTTCTTCTTCTCTTTACTAGCCTATCCTGCTTCTTTGGTTTGTGATTGTATTTTTGACAGGGATATTTTTTTTTCTGTAAATCTTCTGCCTGTTTGTTCTTGGTTATTTATAATTTAGCTTATGATATCTTTAGGTTATGATTTTGATTTACATTTGTACTATTTTTGTTAGATTGCTTGTTTTTTTGTTTCAGCGGTCTCTCATATAACCTCAATTGTGTTGGAAGAGACCTAAAGCAACAAACAAACAAACAAACAAAAAATGTTTACGTTTGGGGAATGTCCTGGTTAAGTTACACCTTCAAATTGTGACTTCCTGTTCCGTTTCAATTTCCAACAAGCCATCTGATGGATTTTGTTCCATAAGATGGATTCAAATTTTTGTTCTTGATACATGTGTTTGGATTTTTTAATAGATTTTATGGTCATATTGTTAAATGTTTTATAGAAAAGGTTTGTGTTATGGTCTTTTTTTTTTTTTTAATGTTTTATTAAAATCAAAATCAGAATGTAATGTTATGAGAGCCTTTTAAAATTGTAATGAGATGAACTCGAGTTTGTTAAATCCTTTAAATTGTTGAAGTCCATCAGTCATAGATTCATTAATAGTATATTGATGGCATTTGTGATGTGAGAGCTGAAAAAGATAATTGACAATCGGGTAAAAGATGGTCAATTCATTTTTGAATTCATATCCAAATTTAATGCAATTTGTTTTGTAATTCACTCACTTAAATGTTTTCTTTTATTCGAACATTAAAAAAAAAAAGACCTTTAAAAGACCTTTTTTTAAAAAAAATGCGAGTGGTATATGGAAATGGTGTACAAATGAATTGTCAAATAATGATGACCAAGCATTGCTAGTCAAATTGTCAACAACAAGAGATGAAGTGAATAGGAAAGTGCCAGAAGACAATAGAGAATAAAAAATTTTCGCGGCGGTGATGGGGTTTGAACCCGCGACCTTATCGGTAGCGTGACTCTACCGTATGAGCTATCACCGCTGCAAAACAATTTTTATTCTCTATTGTCTTCTGGCACTTTTCTGCTCACTTCATCTCTTGTTGTTGCCAACATAAGTGATTGCTCCACTCACTTTTCTGAATTAAAAATAGTCAAATTGTCGTTGATTTCAGGGATTAACGTAAGTGACACGTTTCAAATACCGTCAGATCAGGAAACTTATTGTGGGCACAGTCAAGAAGGATTTCGAATACCAATACTGTTATTTGTGCTAAAAATTACAATTTCCTAGTTATTTCTAGTTGTTTTATAAAGTACATACCAAAACAAAACAAAAAAAAAGCATAATATATATTTTATATATCATTAAAGGGATCAAATGTGTTAACGCCACTATCACATTTTCTCATTCGTCTGTAGTGTTTCATTCATCCTGTTTTGTTGATAAAGGGGAAACCCGAAACATCGGCATTATCTGTTTTCATGTATTAAATTATAGCTTACATTCAATTTCACATTGTTTTTATTTCTGCCAGCTTTGAGCAGCAACATTTATTGTGCAGTAGTATGTGAAATCAACGACAGTCAAATCATCCTTATTATTATAGTAATCTTTATGATAATTTGTTATCTCAAATATTCTCCTTTCTCTATTTATTACTTTAGTTTAAAAAAAAAGAAAAAAGGAATCACTTCCATGTTGTATGTTTGATAACATTCGATGTGAATTGAATCATAACATGTACTATATATAGCATACATAACTCTTTCTGTAAGTCGTGCCATGGAAATATCACATGATAATTATGTTGGAATATACGATTCTTTCATCTCTTTGTATTTATTAAAGTTAAAGGGTTATTTTTATCGGGCCCAATAACACAACGAGCTTGCGACTATGTGTTATTGCACGATAAAAATATAATGAGTTCAATAAATACAAAGAAATGAAAGAATACATTTATTCCACCTCTCTACAAGTAAGATTATTAGATATTTTGTAACCAAATGGTATGTAATTAGTACTTCTATTCACCATAATTTGTATCTTTCTCCTTCTGCTTGAATGACAATTTGACCCAAAACTAAAAACGTTGGATTTGTATTCATGCGCACGAAAAGATTATTATAATTGTCAATCAGCTGTCTTATACGCCTTTTTTCACACCAATAAAATGTGTGAAAATATTCTGCAATCGTTGAATAAATTTTCTTTTCAACGCATTCAAAGCATTATTCAACGATTATATATTAACTAAGAAATGATGGGGTTTTCCAATGAGAGGGCTTGAATAATATGGGTTTATCCATTGTGACATCCTCAAAGCATTTTTAAATTCTTCATCAGTCTGACAGTTTTGTTTGTTGTTTTTTTTTCTTCTTGGGGGTGGTGGTGGGGGGGGGGGAGTATTTAAAAAGTTGTGCACACTTTACAGTGAGTGTAGCTGTGATGCAGCCTCAGACTTATGGTACAGTCTTAATTCAATCCGCAAATGCAAGCTGGCGATTTGGCAGGCACCTAGATAGTATATTCCCCTAAGAAAGACATTTTGCACTTTGTTTCCTCTATGCACCCGCGGCAGTGATTGAAGAATTGGGTCTTGTCAGATCAGCGTCCTACCCAAAGGGTAACAAGAAAATTGTTACTGTCTGTTTAAGCATTGCATTATAGAAACGTGAATTAACTCTGGCTACATAGTCTGTGTAGATTTGAAAAACTATAAAATAACTCGACTTTACTTTTTAAAACACTATAAGCACGTTTAGTGGATATTGTGCTATATATAAATTCAATCTCAAGTTGTAACACCTGTCGCAGGGGATTCACTCATATACCTGGGCAGGGTTCCTGACCTCCCATAGTGGGCAGGGGGTACATACTGTTTCTTCTATCCCCTTATATCAGTTTTCCAACATGCTTTCTGTCTTTGTCTTGGAATGAGATTACTTGGTTTTGTCCTGGTCCTGGCCAGATGCCCTGGCTGAGAGGGAAACAGTTGAATGTATAGTTAGTTTTGGGAGATGATTTTTTATCATTGTAAATAATCTCTCTGTTATGCACTGTATTATGCTTTCTTTATATTATATATGATTTGTAAAACATTTGAGTGTGTTCCTCTTAGCGGGGACCTGTGCTTGTGTCTGGATGAGACTTTTAGTGATCTCAAACTAAGTACTTTGATAGATTGCTTTTGGAATCTACACCTGTTTCTTATTTGAACCAATTCCCCTTTGTCTTCCCTTTTCTTGGATGCTTTATTGTAATTCTAGAACTTTTTACTATCCCATTTTCTTCCTTTTTACTGGCGCTGATATGACCTTAATATGTTGCAAGCGCCGTAAAACCCTTAAAAACAAACAAACAAACACTCATATACTACTCTACTGATCATACGATAATCTTGTGATACGACTCATGGCATGTCTTGGGAAGTGTCTATCTAATGTGTTGATATGAAATCATTTATTTGGAGATTGATTGAATTTACTTATATAATACATTATTTCATCCCCCCCAAACCATACATAACTGATAATCTGCCCATCCTCTCTCTCCACACCCCCCTCCCCCCCCCCCCCCCCCCCCATCCCCCCCATTCCCTCACTGTTGTGTACCATACATATATATAGGCGGCCAAAGCTCATGCCTACCTCAATGAGGCCTTTGACTCTCATGTCTTTGATGTTGTCTCAGGCTCCTTTAGAGTGAGTTATAACATCACCACCACCAACAACAACCCCCCCCCCCTCCCCCTTCTCCCATTATTATTATTATACTACCCCTCTCCTTTTTTAACCAAGGGCAAGGGTTCCAACGCACACTGTCGAAACTCCCATCCCCCCCCCCCCCAACCTCCCTTCACCCACCCCATTCAGAGTTATTACATCACCACCACCACCACCACCAGTGTAGAATGGGGTTTGGAATGAGAATTTTAACCTTTTCATAGCCTTTTTATTTGATATATAATAACTCCACGGATGAGGTGACAACATTTGGGCACGGGCAATGTAGAAGCCCCTCACCTTTTCATTTGGATTTTAATTTTGTTTGGGTTTTTTTTTTTAATAATATATGATTGCATTTTAAAAATTTAGTTTCAGTTTTAACAAATATTACAAACCATTGCCAATTTTTAAAATGTATTTTTGATCTTGTTTGATAAAAGTAACGGCTTTTATAGTTTAAAAATTTTGCTTAAAAATTTAACTTGGCATTAACCTGGGCAGAGAAAAAAAAGTTATAATATTTTATTTTTTATTTTGAATGAGATATTATTCTCAAGCAGTTCGCATTTTTTAAAAAATCGATGAAATGTTATTTATACTAAAAAAAAGGAGCTTTGTCGCTAATTTAAGTCTCCAAACACCGTTCTGCAGGAGTTCAGTTTTTGGATAAAGAGAATGCAAATAGTACGATTTTTGGACAAAGAAAATGCCAATGCAAATTGACAAGAATGCACAAGACAATTTTGACAAGTATGTACAGTACATTTGGACAGAAAATGCCACAAGTACAAATTTTAGACAAACATAATGTCACTAGTACAATTTTTGGACAAAGAAAATGTCACAAGTACAAAGTTTGGACAAAGAAAATGTCACAAGTACACATTTTGGACAAAGAAAATACCGCTAGTACAATTTTGGGACAAGGAAAATGTTCATTTACACCTCCAGATTTAACATCCAATTCGGATGAGATAAGGAAGGTTTAAACATTGAGGTTTATCACCAGTTCAAACCCTCTGGTCTAATTTAGGACAAAATCGATTGCCCTAACCTTTATTCTATTGGTTCCTGGCTAAGATGTTTGAGCTGTTTCATCTTTGAAATAATAATTTAAAAAAAAAAAAAAAAAAAAAAAAATTTTTTTGAATAATGGAGTTGGTCAACCTTTGATCAGTCCTCATCAAAGCATTCTCTCTCTATGTAAACCAAAGCTGAGATTCTGAACCAGTGTGTGATCTATATTTATTCCTGCCCGCTGTAAGCTTTATTATTCAAGATATAATTTTTACAGAGATAAGGGGACAAAGCTTTACCCTGAAATAGTCTTGTTTTAAGTTTGCATTCAAAGCTTTATTTACCCTTGTATTATTATGGTTATCATTGGTTTGCATTTTCATGATTTTTTGACCCAATGGAATAGGAATGAACCATTAACGTATTCAGTGCACTTTAAAAAAAAATACATGATATTTATATAACACAGACCTGCTTACTGCCTTGGAAAATACGTAGATCTATCAATTATTGGATCAAATGACAAAACTCCAAGTGCATTTTTTTCCATTATAATTTGTTTCAGAGAAAATTTTGGTGCCTTAGCACGTATAGGAGATTGAAGGAATACTTGATATTCCTGAAGGCAAATTTAGGGGGCAGACACTGGTGTAAGATAAACAAACTGAAAAGGTGTGTGTGTATGAAAACAACAATTGACCAGCATCGACTGGGGATCGAACCTCAGACCTCCTGATTACCCAGTAATGAGGTTTAAAAAAATAAATAAATCCCTTTATTCATCCCATAGGGGGAATTTGTCTCTAGGGTCTATTCCAAGGGAAGACTGGAATAACCCAGGCCCCAGCCGCAGTGCAGCGCCGCAAATTGAGCTAGGGCGAGGTGACTTGCTCAAGGCCACACAGCGCAGAGGCGGGTGATCTAACTCGGTACCTTTCGGCTGAGGTTTGATCCCTAGTTTAGGCGAGCTGATTTGTTTGGAGATCATTTTTTAAATTGTATTTTTCTGTCTGTTTTATCTATTACTTTTTTTTTTGTCATCCACACACCTGGTCAGAGTTTTACACGTCATTGATAAAGTCAGTTATTTCGACTAATATTGTTTTTCTATGAGTGCAACGATTTATTTATTTTTTATTTGGCATAGGCAGGTCTGGATAAAGTAGCATTAATCCAATATCTAATCAAATGTTAATGGCTTTTTACAGCTTTTGTGTATACAGGAACTTGGAACTAACCCCTTGTATGGCTGCAGGTGTTCATCTTAGACTCCAATATTCACTACACAAGGCCTTGCCAATATCATACAGTGATAAACTAACATCTTTTATTATTATTATAATTATTATTTCTTCTCTCTTCTCCTCTTCACCCTCCCCCTCGTTCTTCATCTCCTATTATTCTTCTCCTCTCTTCCTCATCCTTTTCCTCCTCCTCCTCTTCTTCTTCTTCTTCTTCTTCTTCTTCTTCTTCTTCTTCTTCTTCTTCTTCTTCTTCTTCTTCTTCTTCTTCTTCTTCTTCTTCTTCTTCTTCTTCTTCTTCTTCTTCTCTTTTGAAATGTTTACAACTTAAGATCAATTATTTTAGATTTCGATCTACAGATGGATCAGACACAAAGACGTTAGTCACCTGTGAGGCTGTGATAAAATGCCATCTTCGTAACATTTCGAAGCAAAAAGATCACACCCACCCCCCACCCCCCCAAAAAAAAATTAACCAAATAAAACAAGAAAATCAAAATTGAATATTTCAAAGAATTATGGAATCAATAACGACAACCAAAAAGGGAAAAAAAAAAAGAGAAAAAGAAAGAAAAAGAGGACTGGCTTTTCAAAGTAAGGAATATGTCTTGTCTTGACAAAGTGAATTCACTCATTCACTTTTATGAAATGTTATTCCAGTCTATCTTTTGGTGCCATGCTTGCAGTTCAGTTTTTAGGTTATATTCCATTATTTAACCCAGAGAAACTTATTAAAATTAAAACTAATTTCAACCTAATCTTTTAGAATTTACTTAATATTGATATCTTTTTGTCTCAAAATATCATGAGATTGGCCTTTTTTCACAGCTTTTTATTCTCACAGTTCGAAGTATCCCAGAATCCATTATTTTGCTATAAATTTTCTGATTCCCTTAAGATGCCATTTCACCTTCCTGCTGATACCACGGTTTACAATTCCTACCTATGATCTATTTTAACGTAACAAAAGTCAAATTTTTTAACAATTCATAAATTACGGTAGCCCCAACTGTGGAACATACTTGCCCGTAATTAATTTTTTTAGATATTTGGAAATTTTGCTAATTTAAGCAATGATAGAGAATTTGTGTAGAATCCAGTATGTGTACAATAAATAAAGAATAATCGTGAAACAAATGATAATAATAATAATGGTGAAATCTTATACAGCGCTATAACTCCAAAACATCAGGCGCTTGATAAAGCTTATATATTATCTTATTTTTTGAAAATAGCATATTTGGATAGAGGCTAGTTTTTCACATCTCATTGTAATTTTGTGATCCCATACACGGGCCTGATCACCGGCATCATAATAAAACTGAGAAAATCAAACATAAATTTGCACGGAATCAATGCTGCATGTGGGGATCCCAATAGCCCAGTTGGTAGAGCACTTGCTTCAAATGCAAAGGAACCAAGATCAGTCCTGAGTGCAGTTGAGATTTTTTCTAATCCCTTTGTCTACCCAACAGTAAATGGGTAGCTGGATCTGTTGTATCTGGCTGAAAGTACTTTACAAGCGCACAATAATATATTATATAATTAATATATTTAAATAAAATACATAATATTATATAGATTTATTAATCGTTACCAAATAAATGTATGGATTGTTTATTGAGATAAATATTAAGACTATATATATATATATATATATATATATATATATATATATATATATGTAGAGAGGAGAGAGAGAGAGAGAGAGAGAGAGAGAGAGAGAGAGAGAGAGAGAGAGGGAGGAAGAGAGATACTTACCTACTCTTATTGAGTTAAAAGATTTGTTTATTGTTGTTGTAGTTTTGTTTGTTTTGTTTTTTTAACAATATATGTTGGTGATTGATATTTTAAAATCTAACTGAATGTGCTTAAATCCATACTTTGATTCTACCATTGTGATTCCCACTAGATACTTTCCACCCCTTCCCCTCCCCTCCCCCCAGCCCCACCGCACAAACTTTCTGTCTGACTTATCCACCAAATCCATTCTCGTCATTTCCACATTTCCGTCCATTTAATAACAGTTCTCAAACATGCACATTCTCTCTCTCTCTCTCTCTCTCTCTCTCTCTCTCTCTCTCTCTCTCTCTCTCTCTCTCTTGCTCTCTCTCTCTCTCTTTGTCTCTCTCTCTCTCTATCTCTCTCCCTCTATCTCTCTCTCTTTCTCTCTCTCTCTCTCTCTCTCTCTCTCTCTCTATCTATCTATCTATCTATCTATCTATCTCTCTCTCTCTATCACACACACTTGCACACTCCTTCATTTTTTTATCCATCCATTCACTCAGCCATCTTTCTATCTATCCATTCTTGATTCTAATCACATTTAAAAGATTCTATTTGAGATCATTTACTAGAATTATACTTACGTTGTTTTCTTACTGTGGGATTTTGAGGTTGGGGGGGAGGGGGTATTTTTTTATTGTTTTTATCAAAGAATAAGTACGATGTTTCAAACAAAATGAAAAAGAAATTTTAAAATCTCAAAAAGTATGGGCGTCCGACCGTACCAAGTATACTTAATAATAAACGTCATAGAGTCTGTAGCATTGTGGTGATTGTCATCTGATGTTGGTTGTGGCTTTGTTTTTGTTTTTTGTTTTTTGTTTTTTGTTTTGTTTTGTTTTTTGTTTCAGGTGTGTTTGTTTATAATTGAATGTGTTGTCATTCTTGTGAAAACTCGTTTTATAAATAAGAAAATAAGACTTAAGACATTCAAGTTTTCTTCTTTTTAGTTTAAGATATAAATATATATATATATATATATATATATATATATATATATATATATATATATATATATATATATATATATATATATATATATATATAATGAAACCCCGAGAATTCTCAATTTTACAACACCAACACAGTTTCTACAATTAATACAGTTTATTCTTGTGGATGCTTGTGTATGCTTTATATTTATTTATTTATTATCTGGGAATTTTTTATTTTTTTTGCGGTGTTTGTCAATAGCCATCACATTTTGATAAGAATATTACATGTGTTTTTATTGGTGTGGAAATTGTTACAGTTATTTATTTATTTACTTATTTATGATTAATGTACCTGATTTTGTTATTTAATTTTTTTTTTAAAGAGATTTTTGGGAAGATTTAAAAGTGACAGTATTTCATGCATTTAACGGTTGGATTTGTTATAAATTGTGTTATTATTACCACATGCATCGTCCTCAGCTTATTACGAATATTCTTTCCATGCATGAGACTATTTACTGTATACGTTATGTTTTATACTATGTATTATGAATATATTTGAATATTATTTATTAATATATTGCTATTTTGATTTCACCATTGTATTGTTTTTTGATCATAAGATAGATATAGCCTTGTCCTATGTACAATATATTATGTATGCTATTGTATTGAACTAATAAGTCTGTGATCTTTCTTTTTTTAAAGACGACGAATACAGAGGTTTTATCAATTTTAGTTATTGAGCTATGACTTGAACAATACAATTTTACTATATTCCCCTCCTACCCTGTTATTTTCTCTCTCTCTCTCTCTCTCTCTCTCTCTCTCTCTCTCTCTCTCTCTCTCTCTTCTCTCTTCTCTCTCTCTTCTCTCTCTCTCTCTCTCTCTCTCTCTCTCTCTCTCTCTCTCTCTCTCTCTCTCTCATATATATCTCTTTTCCTCTATCATTTTGATCTTTCCCACACCCATAATTCTATTTCTTTGTTTCTCCTTCAAACTCTTGTATAGCAGATTTTGAAATCTCTATCTCTGTCCCTTTCTCACACTCATTTCAATCTACTTACTTTTCATTGAGTGAGGTTTTCATTTTATAGACTTACCCATTCTGTACAAGATTTTGTTTTTTTCTTTATAATTTTCTTTTCTTTATTTCTTTATTTCTTTATTTATTTTTTGGATCAGATTAGTAATGGTTTGGTTTTTTAAAATAAAGATGTTCCCTTATTTTTATTATTTTATTATTTGGGTGACTTTACTAATATTAACATAAAGGATGATGAATTTAGTCGTAGCCATTTTGTGATAATTTTACAGCTATGTAAATTATCATAGAATATAATGCCGTATGAAGCAAAATCAAAGAAAAATAAATTAATTTTTAACAGATAAATAAATGAATAAATAAATAAACTTATCTCACGTGAGAAATAAAATCATACACCATTTAAATTTTTTTGTTACCAATGTCGGTTTCCACTGATTTACTTTCAAAGAGATAAATTAACACGATCGACAGGATGAAAACCTTGATTATCTTTTATATTTTTTTTAATATTTGAGAATTTGTCATATCAGGAATGATATCTCAAGCTATTTTGTATTCATGTTGCAAAATTCCAATCTCTTGGGTCAAAATCGACCATTAAATTAGTAATGGTAGAAATAACACCAATCTGTGTTTTTATGTAGTGTGTAAGTCCCAACACAGGGATTTATGATATTGTTTATCCATAAAAGACAAGAAGAGTATTGTTTCCATCAGTAGCCAATCGTGATGTGTTGACATTATTGTTGATTAGGTTGTAACAAAATGGCGTTGCTTTTTAATTTTTACTCATCGGGTCACTTCCTTTTCATTTCATTTTGTATGTAGAAGCTTTAGTTATCTTATTTTTTTATTTAGTTTTCCTTTTTTATTTTTATTTAATTTATTATAAAAAATTTTTAAATAGAATTTAACAATACTATTATTTAACAGGATGAAAGAATTTTCCTGAATTGGGGAATGTTATATAAACACGACTATCGTCGTCACAGACTATCGCTACAGGCTCAAATTTTAAAAGATTTTGTGTAATGCAGAAAATTCTAATGCAGACGTTTAGAAATGAAAATAGATGCCATAAGGATTTTTGTTTTGTTTTGGTCCCTGCAGCACATTTTGCTTAGAATAATGTAAATAGAGTTTTTAAAGAAAGACAGTTTTGTTCATGGTCTGCTTTAGTCATTACAGCTCCAGATTTGTCATAAATTTTGAAAGTTTCTTTGGTGAGAATAAAATTAGAGACAATACTCTTCAACAGTCGTAACGTCACTTCCTTCCTAATGACGCATGGTAACTTAGTAACTGGCTCTAAACTATCGGAACAATGGCGGAAGCCCTTATGAAATATTTCTCCGATGAGCATAAAATCGTATCCAGAGGAAAAAAAAACACAAATTTGATCATGTTTTGACTTTTACACATTCTGATCACAAGGCATATGAAAATTTCTAGCCAGCATGAAAAATAAGAAGTACAGATTTTCTTTGTTTAGAACCAAGATGGCCGCCGTTGCCGGGTGGCGTGACATCAGACTATTGAATTGTATTGATAGACAATGATATTGATGCTTGTAGAATGATAGTCTGTGTGTGTGTATGTGTATGTGTGTGTGTGTTTGTGTGTGATCTCATTGGGAGGGTTGTTTTATTTTTATTTCATGAAAATCCTTTTTATTTGGTCAACAAGTCTATGACCCAATCAGTCTGCACCAATCGATATTTAAAAATAAATAAATTAATAAATAAAAAAATTGAGCTTTATATAGCGAAATATCCACTAAATGTGCTCAAAGCGCTTTACAAGGGGTCCCTGAACAACAGCAACATTTAACATGAAGGACGGGACATGACGCCTGTTAGGCGATATTACAATCTTTCGGACAAAGATAACGCTGTTAACGGCCAGGTACTCATTTTACACCTGAGTACGGTGAGAGAATGTGAGTAAAGAGCCTTTTCCAAGGACTCAACTATGATGCGCCGAGCGCGAGGCTCGAACCCAGGACCTTCCGATCCGAAAGCGAGTGTCACACCACTAGACCACATAGCCGCACATGTATATTAGATAAAGGCTAACGCAAGAGTGAAAATGGAAAGACTTCGTATGGGAACAAAACAGACAATGGACGTTTCGGGTACAAACCCTTCGTCAGCACAATACACAAATAAACGTGGAAAACAAATAAAATATAATATATATCATATTTTATTTGTTTTCCACGTTTATTTGTGTATTGTTGTGCTGACGAAGGGTTTGTACCTGAAACGTCCATTGTCTGCTTTATTCCCATACGAAGCCTCTCCATTTTCACTCTTTCGTTAGTATTTTACGACCACCGGCTTCAGGCAGCCCTTACCGTTTTCTAGATAAAGGCTATAGTCATAGGGAGAGTAAAGGGATTTTAAGTCGTGTAGTGTCTCTGTGAAATATTTCTAACGTTGATGATGAATTAGAAAAGAATAATTATAACGATGATGAGGTATATTATGACTCTCAGATTTCAAATTTTTAAAAGAAAGTCTTGGGTCATAATAACACAACATTAGCAATGGATAGGTGACGTAATGGTGAGACGAAAATAATAAATGTATTCAAAAAATGATTGTTGTAAATTTGTCTCTCTTTATTTGAGTTTTGTGCTAGGATTGTCCAGTCTGGTTTTAGGGTTAAGTTTGGCTTGCGATATAAAATTTGGGTGACTTTAAGCAATATTGACTTTATCCATTTTCAATGGAAGACATGTATATTATTAAACAGAATATTATTGACCAACAAGAAGTGTTTTTTTAAGCAGAAGTTGACTTTGTGCAGATTCCACTATATATGAATATAAAACTTTCATGTCAGAACTCCTAACCTTTTCTCTAAATTGTCCATAAGATTTTTGAAAAATATTTATAGAGGAGCTGAGGCATAAAATTGTCTCCCTTCAACCCCCCCCCCCCCCAATCCCACCCCCCTCACCCTAGTCTCGCAGACCTGCCACTATTACAGATTTCTATTTTTGAGACAATTTATGATATTTTCCCCCTCCAGATTTGTTTTTTTTTAACCCAAGTTTTTGAGTAAAAATGATGAAGTTATTGTCAATTTTTTTAAAAAGAAAAAAGAAATGGACATGTGATTTATAAGATCTACAATGCATCGATTCTAAATCATTCTAAAGTGACAATCCAAAGAAACAAAGGCTAGAAACCATTGGGGTTCATACAGATTATCGTATTGAAATTCGAATTCTTTTTATACAAATATAAATGTATTTTGATACTCATGGCAGGTCTGCTCTTGAGTCTCCATCTCCATATTTACAAAAAAATTATTGAAGGGAAAACATTTTTCTACTCTTACAACCAAACATTCATTTAAATTTGCAAAAAGAAGTCGGGTAAAATTTCAACAACAACAAAAAAAGAAAAGAAAAGTTGTTTTTTTTTTTACCCGACTTCTGTTTGCAAATTAAAATGTTTATCTAATGTAAACGTTTTTGCAAATAGAACTAAATTTAAATTCTAACAAAATAGTATAACAAGAGAGAAGAGGTAGGGGGAAAGGGATTGACAGACAGATAAACAAGACAAACAAGCACAGACATACAAATTCTTTGCTCGTTAAACCTATCAGCCTTGATTTAAATCTTGTTGACTCGTCTATTTCTACTTTTGTCTCAGGGTGGCAGGAAGAAGGCCCAGCAACCTTACCAGCCCTTCAATAGAAAGGTGAGGTCATCGGAGCACACCTACCAGATGTCCAGATGGGTCCCTTTCATCCGAGATATCCTAGAGGTAGGTCATCGTCATCATTGAGCAGTCCTAACCACTTATCAGGGGTTCCATTAGCTCAGATGGTAGAGAAAAAATTTTTTTTTTTTAATTGAGCTTTATATAGCGCAATATCTACTAAATGTGCTCAAAGCGCTTTACATGGGGTCCCTGGTCAACAGTAACATTTAACATGTAGGACGGGACATGACGCCTGTTAGGCGATATTACAATTTTTCGGACAAAGACAAAGCTGTTACCGGCCAGGTACTCATTTTACACCTGAGTACGGTGAGAGAATGTGAGTAAAGAGCCTTTTCCAAGGACTCAACTACGCACCGAGCACGAGGCTCGAACCCAGGACCTTCCGATCCGAAAGCGAGTGTCATACCACTAGACCACATAGCGGCACAAGAGCAATCGCTTCACACACAAATGGACCGAGACCGATCCTAGGTGAAGTCGAGATTATTTCTGACAAACCCCTTCCTGTCCACCCAGCCCCAGCAGTAAAATCGGGTAGCTGGGTCTGTTAGATCTGGCAGAAAATTACAATAGACTAGTGTCCTATCCAAAGGGTAGCAAGCAATTGCTATTGTCCGTTATAGGCTATCTAAACTGGGATAAACTCATGGCTATGAAGGACTACTAACCCTCTTATAGATATTTATACTACAATGGAATGGAAACTTCTATTACATTTACAAAGACAGATGAAGTGGACGTTATGGGTGTCGTCATTCATCATGGTTGATTTTTGTCCCCATAAAGGCACAAACTGATTCGTCATTATAACGTGCATCAATAAATGTGAGAAGAAAAAATCTGAATTTTATGATTGGAGTAGAATTTTTAAAGTAAAAGGTTTTTTTAAAAATTACTTTTAAGAATTAAATAATAGAAAAGTCTGTAGTAGCTTATATATATTAGTTTGTTTTTTTATTTCGCTGATGTAATTTTACCCCCCACCCCCCTTCTCCCTAACTCAACCAACTCCAACCTCTCCACTTTTCCATAGGATGCCATAGAAGACAAGTTGGATGCCAGACACTTCCCCTTCCTGTCAGGAGGTGCCGCAGCCAGACCACATATCACAGGACCCAAGAGGTGAGAATAAGACTTTTTAGATCGTTTAGTCAATGGGATTTTATGGAATATGATGCAAGATGTAAGGTAAAATGATCTAAGATGTAAGGTAAAATGACCTAAGATGTAAGGTAAAATGACCTAAGATGTAAGGTAAAATGACGTAAGACGTAAGGTAAAATGATGTAAGATGTAAGGTAAAATTACGTAAGATGTAAGGTAAAATGACATAAGATGTAAGGTAAAATTACCTAAGATGTAAGGTAAAATGACGTAAGATGTAAGGTAAAATGACCTAAGATGTAAGGTAAAATGACATAAGATATAAGGTAAAATTACGTAAGATGTAAGGTAAAATGACATAAGATGTAAGGTAAAACATTATTCATGTAGTGGCAGTCAGAGATATTTGACAAATAGACATAGATGCCACTTTTCTGGAAATTTTTTGGAATTTCAGAAATTAAGAAATATCTGATTTAATTCCACTCATTAAAATGTGCATAATACTTTGCCGTCTGTCTTTATTTTAAGTGATTTATTTATGTTTTTTATTGTTTCTGCTATTGGCTGAAGAAGGGTTTTGAGCCTGAAACATTCCTTGTTTTGTTCTTTTTCGGAGCTGTTATTTTCATTTTTTTTTTGTTCATTACTTTTTGCAGTTCACAACTTCTAGTTCCTTAGTATCATTTTAGTAATACCAAATTTGTCAATAAAATGTATAGTAAAATAATAAGAGTAAAAATAACTCTAATAAAAGATACATAACAAAGTAAATGATGTTTCGGTAAACCTAAAGAAGGCCAAAGGCCGAGACATTGTTTACTTTGTTTTGTATCTTTTATAAGAGTCATTTATAATAATAATAATAATAATAATAATAATAATAATAATAATAATAATAATACTATAATAATAATAAAATAATAATATTTTTGCTCCAAAAGACATTTTTTGTACAGAATGTTATAAAAAAATTTACAAAAATACAATGGAAATAGGAATATATATATATATATATATATATATATATAATATATATATATATATATATATATATATATATATATATATATATATATATATATATATATATATATATATATATATATATATATATAAAAAGGAGCAGCTCCATAACCTTTATTTTCCTATATATTTTAACTTGCACATAACAACAAAGATATGACATTGATGGCCACACACTATTTCATTTGTTTTCCTTGTATGGTCCAGTGCCAGGTATGGCCAGTGGCATCAAGAGAAAGGCAAACCTGCCATGCGGTCTGGACCTCGGTTGATTGTCTTCATCATCGGAGGCGTCACCTATTCCGAGATGAGATGTGCTTACGCCGTCACGCAAGCAGTCAAGAACTGGGAGGTTCTCATTGGTAAGTAAATTGGGAGATTGTTTATTTTATTCACGGACCTTTGGATTGGTTGATTCATTAACTCACTCAACCCTAACTCCAACTTATCCGTAGTTTACCCGGGTTACTTTTACCCTATACCTATTTATTACATTTTTTAAAGACAAATTCTAGGTTAATGTTTTTAGTTTTTACATGTTAGTGGTAGTTGAATAAAACTATCTATGTACATGATCATTTTTAATTTATTTTTTCCAGTTTTGAAAGGTAGCAAAAATCTGTACGATTTAGTGAGTTAATCAGTGCTGATGGTAACAAAAAGTGAAAAAGTAGGAAAATGTTGAACGATTGCCTTTAAGCCCCATTTCTACTGCACTAAACCCCACTCTTAGAGCAATTGAGATGATAGACTATCATTGATACTCTAGCTAACTTCTGGAGAGTGGGAAACTGTTCCTGTGTGTTCCACCACACATCAACTCTCTCATTGCTAGCACATTGTTTTGAGAAAATGTAATTTTTAAAAGTAGGAAATTCCTCCTCTGGACGCCAAAATCACGGATTTCCGCGGATCCGAGGAAAACCATCAGCACTGATTAATGGGATCTTGTCAAAGATCTGCCACTTTTGCAGGATTCATAGGCATCTACAGATTATTTGTGGGGGGGGGGGGGGGGGGGTCCCGGATAGCTCAGTTGGTAGAGCTGGGTGGGGTTCCTGACCTCCCATAGCGGGCAGGGAGGTACATACTGTGTCTTCTATCCCCCTTATATCTGTTTTCCAACATGCTTTCTGTCTTTGTCTTGGAATGAGATTACTTGGTTTTGTCCTGGTCATGGCCAGATGCCCTGGCTGAGAGGGAAACAGTCAAGTGCATAGTTATTGTTTTGGGAGATGATATTTTTTTCCTTGTAAATCATCTCTCTGTTATGTACTGTTACTCTTTTCATTTTTAACATATTATTAGTAAACATTTGTTCCTCTTAGTTGGGACCTGTGCTTGTGTCTAGATGAGACTTTTAGTGATCTCAAACTAAGTACTTTGATCGTGTGCTCTTGAAATGGACATTTGTTTCCTATTTGAACCAGTTCCCCAATGTCTTACCTTTTCTTATGTGCTTTAATTGTAATTTTAGAACTTATTACTATCCCATTTTCTTCCTTTTTACTGGTGCTGATATAACCTAAATGTGTTGCAAGCGCCGTAAAACCCTCAAAAACAAACAAAAAACATAGGCATATACAGATTATTTGTGTGGGTCCCTGATAGCTCAGTTGGTAGAGCACTCGCTTCACACTCGAAAGGGACTGAGAGAAATCGCAGGTGATGTCGAAAACTTTCTTCAACCTCTCCACTAGAGCCTTTTCCAAGGACTCAACTATGCGCCGAGCGTGAGGCTCGAACACAGGACCTTCCGATCCGAAAGCGAGTGTCATACCACTAGACCACAAATTGAGGATTATTTCCCTTAAAATTTCTCTATGGTCTGTCATTTTATCATATTTAAACTTCAAATTCACACAAATTTAGTGGAATTCTTGTGCCAATTGATACTTAAAAATAAAGGTTACATTTCAATTTATCTCATGAATGGAAAATCTCAAAAAGTAGAAAAATCGACTTTATAAGTTTTGGAAAACCAGCCTTTAATTGTTATGTATCACCCACATTTCTGTTTTTCATTGTTATGTATCACCCACATTATTTCTGTTTTTCATTGTTATGTATCACCCACATAATTTCTATTTTCCATCATCAGGTGCCACCCATATTCTAAGTCCTGAAGGATTCCTAGGAGATCTACGCAATCTAAGCACCCCGCCATCAATGTAAATGGATTCGGTTGATAGCAATTCATCGTTCATCCTCCACCTTCCCACCCACCCATCCATCTATCCATCCATCCTGCCATTTATCTCTCTCTATCCATCTCTCCATGCAAGCAAGTGATCAAGCAAGCAAGCAAGTGATCAAGCAAGCAAGCGAGCGAGCGAGCAATCAAGCAGGTGTAAAATTCTTAGACCACCCAAAAACTGGCCCTGTTTTCACCTTATTTCATCAGCACCATTTTCATCATCATTTCCATTCCATCATAATCATCATTGATAAACAGCTTTTTTTATTTTCATCTTCTTCAATGGCTGTTTCTATTTTATTATTTCAGGGACTCGGTTTAAGTTCTTAAAGCCGTTAATTATTTCTAGTCTAAAATCTACTCATAAGGATGGCAAAAAGAAATGAACAAAAATGATTAAAAACAGCTCCAAAAAAAAAAGAACCAAATACCAAACACAGAACGTTTTGGGTTCAAAACCCTTCTTCAGCCCATAACAAAAACAATAAAAACATTGATGCATCATTTAAAATCCAGTGCGGATGGCAGAGAAATACGTGGCACGTCTTTTCGGCACAAAACGTTCCATGTTTGGTTTGTAATTTTTTCCGAAGCAGTTTTGTTCATTACTTTTTACAGACCACAGCTTCTAGCAGCTTAGTGTCGTATAGACAGCAAATGCTTTATGTGGATAATATTTTTTTTATATTTTTTTTACCCCAGTTGGGGGTAGGTGTCGATTCAACTCAAAGGTAGATCACCCTTCAAATCTACTTCTCTTTTCTGTTTGAATGAGGTCCCTTTGTTTTCCTTTTACTTGGGCACAGCTAAAATCTAGATCTATAATCTTTTGACTGTCTCATCATCATATTCCTTTTTCCTAGGGTTGATATGACTGTGAAGAGTCACAAGTGCTGTAAAACTCCTAAAAATTAAGAAAGTATACAAACTAGTTGCTTTATTTTTTAGTATTATGAATGAAATAAGTTTCTATGGATATTTTTCTCATTCCAGGTTTTTTTTTCCCTTCAACTTTTCCAGTCATGTTAAAATCTTTATCCACAACTTGAGTAGCTTTCCTCTCTTCTTACCAACCAATCTCCAGATTTTCCACAAAACATCACAGCATAGCCATTCATCCAAATAGCCATCCGCCATTGAAATTAAGAATAAAGCGAGCTCCTAACAGATGCTAATAAAATCATAAGTAATACGGTTACACGTTTCAGACTCCACATGTTTATTGCATATCCAATCGGATTACTTGTATAAAAATTACAGAAACATTCAACATCGGAAATAGAAAATATAGGACGTGCTACTTATGATTTTATTTGCATTTTTTGCTAGGAGCTCGATTTTTTTCTGATCACCTGGTGCATTCAAAACAAACTGTACATTACAGCCTTACGTTCTCATAACTATAATTTTTTTTTTAATTCTTCAAATATTGTGATTACGAAAGAAATCTGAATAAGAAAGTTGTTGGTTGTATCGTAGCAAATGTTACGATTTGCCTATAGTTGGAAAGGAGAGGGTTGACTTAACTCGGTTTAGTGAATTTGTTTTATTTTTTAAAGGTGAATCAGTCCCCATTCCTGATTATATTAAATTATATTATATTATATTAAAGTTCCAGCGTCTCATACATTGAATTGCTAGAAATACACAAGCTATAATGTAAAAAGTAATAAACAAAAATGAACACAACAGTTTCATAAAAGAACAAAATACCAACCACGGAACGTTTCCTGTCGTCTATATGGTTTTTAAGTAATGCATTTATGTTTTTATTGGGGTTTTTTTCCTTTTTTTTTTGTTGACTAAAGAAACGTTTTGAGCCCGAAACATTCCGTGTTTGTTTTTAAATAAAATATTTTTTTAAGTCGTTAGATTATTGTTTATTACTTTTTACAGTCCACAGCTTCTAGCAGCCTATTATCACCTAAACGTACGGTACAATGTAGAATACTATTGTAATTGAAATGGCTACTACTGTCATATACCATATACTATCCGTGTTTTTAATCTATTCCGCATGTTCTATGTTTACGTGTATTCACAATCAATAGCCTTCTTTTTTTTTTTTTCATATAAAAACAATTAAAAGAAGAAAAAAAAACTTTAAGGAGAAGAATGTCAATTTGAATCCAAATAGAATTGTTGTATGATTTGTAAAATGTATTTTAGAGCATTTGTTTGGATGATATTGAACAATATTTAAAGTTGATTTATTTTTTTTAAATAAATTTTTTTTCACTTTTCACTTCTGATTTGAAGAAACGATAAAATTTCCATGAACATGAAAGCATGCATGGTTTGGCAAAGGAAAAGAAAAGGTGATAAAAACAAAAATTATTTTCCTAGTCCTTGATAGATAAAATATCTGGTTTTTAAATGTGATATCGTTTTTAACTGTAACAGGGTCAGTTTTAACTTAATTTTTTATTTACTTTGTAAAAAGATTAATTGTAGTTTACTCATCATAGTTTATTCCAAACCAAAGATTTGGATTTATTATTATTTTTTTTCCATTACTAACTGAAATGATCAATATATTTATCTTCTCTTTCTGTCTTGATTCAAATTATAAAATGGATTATTCTGGCATTGTGTAAGTTTTGTACTCCCCCGCCCCCTCCATAATTATAGTACATTTGTCTGCCTCTTTTTGACAAATTAATTATGAATTTCAAAACAGCCAAAATGTTTATTCTCTTGTAAACCTAAGTAAAGATATGTCAAATGGAATGAAAGCTTTTCCCCCTTTGTTAATTAAAACATGATGAATGAAACACTCAAGACAAGTTCATCTTTTATGTTTCATTCATCTTGTTTTGTTGACAAAGGGGAAACCTGAAACGTCCACATCATTTGTATTTTATAATTCGATTTGAAGCTTCCATTCTATTTAATTATCTATTTATTTCTTCAAGCTTCAAGCAACAACACTTGATTTATTGTTATATTAGGATGTTTGGAAGGTTAAAAGAATATTTATTTTTAATAATTTATTTTTAAATTATAGAATTTAGCTCTAGTTTTGGACAACGGTCGTTTTTAATTTCGTTAACCTATGGAAAAGAAGCCTTGAATAGTGGACTTTTGACAGGGAAAGTAACTCAAAAAATAACACAACTGGACTACGGTCGTGTTTTCATTAGGCTCTTCAAATACAAACTTGATATCATAATTTTCTGCCTTTGTAATTAGGAATAAAAATGAAAATAAAAATCATTTTAAAAAAATTAGGAATAAGTCATTTTTTTTTTTAATGTTGATTCTAAATGGTGAGAAGATGGTCTTTGGTCGTGAGTTCTCCTGGATGTCCTCAAGGCTTGTCCAAATGGATTCTCTTTAATTGGAGCTTTGAGGTGAGAAACGATTGGTGACCCAAATACGAATGAAAGGAGACCATGACTGAGGTACAGTCATAGAAAGCTGGAGGAATCTAATCACGGATATTATAAAAAGTTTTTTTAAAAATTCCCTTTATTCATCCCATAGGGGAAATTTGTCTCGAGGGTCTATTCCAAGGGAAAACTGGAATAACCCAGGCGTCAGCCGCAGTGCAGCACTGCAAACTGAGCTAGGGCGAGGTGACTTGCTCAAGGCCACACAACGTAGCGGGTATTCGAACTGGGTACCTTTCGGGTACAAAGCGAAGACTGTACTGCTGAGCCACGCTGTCCCATATGTTACCGTCATCTGGGAAAAAAAAAATGCTCACAGCTGCCACTTTGTTTTGTTTTATTTGTGTTTTTTCAGGAGGATTTTTCTAATACGCCAATGTAAATATTCGATATAAAATGTCATAAAAGATTAAAAATCGTCCGTGTAGTAACTTTTAAAAGAAAGTTATAGCTTTAGTCAGCAAAATATATATAGGTGTATTTTTGGTGATGTAGTAAGGGAGTCACCTCTCGTTAAGGCTGCAGTGTCTATAGTTCTGTCATTCAACAAAGTCTGCCCCCGATCCCCACCCCTCTCCTCCTTTTTTTTTTTTTTTCAACAATTCAAGATTTGTTGCTCAATCTATCAAGATCTAGTCTTTTGTCAGCCCGTATAAAAAAAAAATACTTTCCATCTTCATAGCCAGTCAATGTTTTGTTTTAAATTTAATTCAAATGGACGACTTTATAATCTTAAGGAATTTGGAGTTTGTGTCGAACATTTTGAATTGCAATGATATTTTTTTTAATTTTTAAATTGGATGATTGTCATTATCCAGAATGTTCAAACATCATAGTAATAGTAGTAACTACTAAACAGTTTTTATCCTCATTTTTTCTTCTTTTTTTTTGCTCAACTTATTTTATCATAATTAATTTTATATTAATGATAAATAGCATTTACTTCCGATGGGTATTCAGTATTCCAGTTTGACTATCCTCAGAAAGTGAATCTAGCTAGAAATAACTTTTTTTCTTTTCCTTCTTTAAACTGGCCACAATGAACAGCCATCTTTTCTTATTTTATTGATTGTATGTGTGGCTTTGTGTGTTTGTGTGTGTGTGTGTGTGTGTGTGAGTGTGTTTGTTTGTGATAATATAACAATAACATTCCTGTACTTCTATGTGTTATTTCAGCATAAATCAATATGTTTAAATTCCTCACCGTTACACAAATGGCCATCTGACTCGTGCCTGACCCGCTACTGAAATCCAGTGTTGTAACTTGTATGATGTGGTGGTGAGTGCCAAAAACAGAAGAATTTCGAAAGTAACAGCAATGACAGTTGTAGATTTGATACGTTCGTCTGTCTTTTTTAAAGAATGTAACTTTCAAAGGAGGCAAAACAATATTTTTTCTGATTGAGAAGCAGATGATAATATTTGGTTGTAATCCCAAATAATAATTTAATTTGGTTAAGAAAACAAGAATTAATTTTTTGATTTAATTGTGGTTTTGATTTGAAGGATTTTTTTTTTCAATTGTATCTTTGAAGATGAAAATTCAAAAGGGTGAATTCGATGTAATGTTGTTACACATGCTATTCCTGTGGTAGTGTTACATTTTGAATGAAAATAGTACTAACTGAGTTGGGTTTTTTTTTTGGTTTTTTTTTTTTTTAACATTTGAATGTTTTTGTTATTTTAGCTTAGTAAGAATAATAATAGGTGAAGTTGGCTGAAAGGTCCTGGGAAGAGATGAAGAAGAAGAAGAAGACACAGAACAGAATACGGTACGTGGAGAAGTACTGTTGAAGTCTTGTGTTCCACAAGGAATATAAAGGATGAAATGATGAAGAACAGTAAGAACCACAAATAGATTGGAAATACTAACGTAGCAGTACTGCGGGTGATCATCATCAAGATTAAGGCAGGGTGGAATTTGATTATCGGGGTGGCTGTTACACCACGGCTTATGACTTATTTATTTATTCTTTTCTTTTTTTTTCAATTGTTGGTTTTATTTTCCCTATTGTTTTTTTTTTCTTTTTAATGCTTTTTTTTTTTTTTTTACCACATCCTGTTTTACATATGATAAGTAGTTAACATGATGTAAACGTTTTGCTGTTAACTTTTCTTTGTTTTACCCACTTTAGCCGGTAAGACCTTCCCAAAAATGGCACACGACCCATAATCAGTGCTGATGTGGTGTCCAGAGGAGGAATTTCCTCCTTTTAAAAATTACGTTGTCTCGAAACAATGTGCTAGCAATGAGATAGTTGATGTGCGGTGGAACACACAGGTGCAGTTTCCCACTCTCCAGAGGTTAGCTAGAGTATCAATGATAGTCTATGATCTCAATTGCTATAAAAGTGGGGTTTAGTACTGTAGAAATGGGGCTTAAAGGCAATCGTTCAACATTTTCCTACTTTTCACTTTTTGTCACCATCAGCACTGCATAATGTGAGAGCTATTATTAGCAGATTCAAAAGTCACTCCACTGGTTGTTTTATTACATTTCCATCCAATGTACGTCGAGTGAGAGAATCATAAAGGAATATGAATTATTTTTTCTCCATGTTTTAAGTGCAATAGCTTCAATTTCAGATTTAACACTTGAAATGAGATTTTTTTAAAAAATAAATCGTCACTGCTGTATTATTTTAACATTTTGTTTCACAATTTATTTGCATTCAGAATGCATTTGTTAATTTTTATTTTGTTAATTCCTTATGTTTCTAAATGAAGTTTTTTGTAGCGTGGTACGATTGTTATGAAATTGACATGCCAATTTTTTCAAATGTGTTTTTATGAAATGATTTCCATTCCAGGTACGAGGTATGTGTTTAGAAATATTGACAGGTAGCATTGATAATCTGTCAATCAATCAATCAATCAATCAATGATCAATATTAGTATCTTTGATAATTTGTTTTGACCATAACTATTACCACGTCTAATTTTAAGTGAGTTGCTATTCTTTCTATTTGTCTTTTTGTCTTTAACTCATCCTTACTTTACTCTTTGTTATTTCTGGATGGGGATCCTGACCTCCCATAGTGGGCAGGGAGGTACATGCTGTGTCCTCTATCCCCCCATACCCGTTTTCCAATTGTTTCCTGTCATTGTCTTGGAATGAGATTACATAGTTTTGTCCTGACCCTGGCTGGAGTTCCTTGGCTGGGAGGGAAACAGTCGAATATATAGTTAAAGTTTTGGGAGATGATATTTTTTTCCCCTGTAAATCATCTGTTATGCATTGTATTATGTTTAGTTAACTTATTATATTATATGATTTGTAAACATTTGAGTGTGTTCCTCTTAGCGGGGACCTGTGCTTGTGTCTGGATGAGACTTTTAGTGATCTCAAACTAAGTACTTTGATAGAGTGCTTTTAGAATCTACACCTGTTTCTTATTTGAACCAATTCCCCTTTGTCTTCCCTTTTCTTGGATGCTTTATTGTAATTCTATAACTTTTTACTATCCCATTTCTTCCTTTTTACTGGCGCTGATATGACCTTAACGTGTTGCAAGCGCCGTAAAACCCTCAAAAACAAAAAAACAAAACAAACAGGCTCAATGACTGTAAATGCACCCCCCCCCCCCCCCTTTATTTTAAAAATGCGTCGATTGGTCGAGTTCTAACGATGATAATGGATAAATTATTTTTTAAAAGATAATGTGATATGTGATATAGATATGATTTTAGCATTTTAATTAATTAGTAAATGATTTGAGGAGACTGTCTTGCAATGTTGTTTTTTGTTTTTTCTCAATGCCAATATATCCACTGTTGTAATATAGAATTATGTATATTATTTATATGTTATATATACATACCTGTTTTCACTTTACCTACTGCTTTTTATCAATATGTATTAGAATATGCAATGTTGTCCCTCTCTCTCTCTCTTTCTCTCTCTCTCTCTTTCTATCCCTCCCTCTATCATCCCATCCCCCATCCACCTCTTTATTTATAACTCTATACATTTCATTTGTATAATGCAGCTCTCTAGCTGTAGCGCAGATCTCCATAACAGAGTAGGAAGAAATCAGACTAGTTTTTATAAATGGTTTTTTAAAAATTTATATTACTATCCCATTATCTTCCTTTTTACTGGCGCTGATATAACCTAAATGTGTTGCAAGTGCCGTAAAACCCTTAAATACAAAAACAAACAAACAAACAAATTTATTCCCACTCCGCAATACTCTACTAGCAACCAATTCAAAGGATGGCCACCCAATTATTAGTCTGATCAATATTACAGAATCTTTGGTAAACCAGCTTCCGATGGGTTTTATGGCCCTGAAGGTTTTCTCTGTTTCCAATTGCTGTGTTGATTGTTTCTGATCCTAGCAGATGCTTTTCCAAAGTAGAATTTTTTTCTTCTTAAATCTTACTGAAGAAGATTAAATTTAAAGAATAACAAGAAGTAGTCATTTGATTTCCGTCCTATTTCTGTCCTATTACTTACTTGTCAATTAATTTTCCTTTGCTGGGTGGGGTTCCTGCCTCCCATAGTGGGCAGGGAGGTACATACTGTGTCTTCTATCCCCCTATATCTGTTTTCCAACTAGCTGTCTGTCTTTGTCTTGGAATGAGATTACTTGGTTTTGTCCTGGCCCTGGCCGGATACCTTGACTGGGAGGGAAACAGTCAAATGCATAGTTATTGTTTTGGGAGATGATATTTTTTTCCTTGTAAATCATCTCTCTGTTATGCATTGTATTATGTTTTCTTTATAGTATATACGATTTGTAAAACATTTGAGTGTATTCCTCTTAGTGGGGACCTGCTTTTGTCTGGATGAGACTTTTAGGTAATCTCAAACTAAGTGCTTTGATAGTGTGCTCTTGGAATCTACATCTGTTTCCTATTTGAACCAATTCCCCTTTTGTCTTCTCTTTTCTTGGCCACTTTAATTGTATTTCTATAACTTTTTACTATCTTATTTTCTTCCTTTTTACTGGCGCTGATATGACCTAAATGTGTTGCAAGTGCCGTAAAACCCTTAAAAACAAAAACAAAACAAACAATTTTCCTTTGTGATCATCCATTGATTCATTTGAATAAACTAACATTTTGTCATTCTCCATCACTGCTTGTAGACATGAGTATGAGCACGTTTGTTTTGGTATAATGTGCATGTGCAATCCTTACTTTTCTAACCCTAGTTTATGATATTATTTACACTTTCAAGACAGTCGTCTTATTTCTCCTGGAGCTTGAATAACCCATTTGTTTGGCAGACATTATTAAACGACTAAAACTACTACGTATTAAAAACAAAACAACCAAAACCTTAAGCATATTTTTCGGTTCTGAAAAAAAAATTGCTTTGCATACTAAAGTAGGAAAATTATTTTTTTTAAATATAAAAACATTCTCGATGTGTACATTGTAACCATTTGATTGTTTCCATAGTTAAATTCAATGTCCACAAGTTGTGCTTTTGAAGTTTCAGCCTTGACGGGCATACGGATAGAATGTTTATCTTATACTTATATAGATATATCTTCTCTGTTCTCTGTTTTATCAGGTCCAATTTGTCTTACTTTTTCTAGTGTGCTTGGTGTAACCACAAATGAACCCTAGATCTATCATTTGTTGAGTGACAAACCATCTTCTTGTTTAAAATATGGCACCGCTCGACCTATAAGTGTAAGTGTTTGGTAACTTTAACAGTCCCATATGCCATTGTCAGTACGTAATGAAAGAATTTACAAGATTGTTGTAGTTTTACTCCAACAAAATATTTTTTTTTCTCATTTTTGCCACAACATTTTTACTTCATATATTGGTTGATTAATATATATATATATATATATATATATATATATATATATATATATATATATATATATATATATATATATATATATATATATATATATATATATATATAATAATCAAAGTCTCAAAATTGTTAGAAGCCTCAGAGTTGAGACTTTAATACTGACATGGCGGTTTTTTGCCCAAATAAAAATCTCATATTTTGCAAGCTAAAAACAGCAAAATTTGAAAAGAAATTTCAAAAATTTGCGATCAATTTTCCTAAAAACCCATACTTATTTCATGAAAGGGAAAGGTATTTGTTTGTTTTTAAGGGATTCATGTCGCTTCCAACAAATGTAAGGTCATATCAGCGCCTGTAAAAAAAAAGAAGAAAATTGGATACTAAAAAAGAAACTGCTCTTGATTAATTATCTTTCACGTATACATGAGCTATCAAATTCAAAGAAAAAATATTCACCTTTTAAAAATATTATTATTATTATTATTATTATTTTTTTTCTTAGCAAAATCTCGGAAATTTGCAAAAAAAATTTGCAGATTTTGCGGCCCCAATGCAAATCAGTGATATTTTGCGATTATTTGCGGCCGCAGTCGATGCAAAACACTGCCATGCCAGTTAATATCATAATTGATCAATATTTGAAGAAAAAGTTTTCAGGCAAAAATTGTTATAAAAAATGTGACAATGTAACTTTCTTGCATTAAAAAGTAATGGCATTGCTTGATTGTAAGAAAGGGAGTGAGAAGTAAGAATGTTATTGGGGATTTTTATACGTTATTTTGATTCATTGCAATTTATTATTTATACGTATGAAATGTATTGTGTATTCAGTGTAATATTCTATGAATTTACCACTAACTTTTTATTTGAATGTTTATTATTTTTACAAACAGTAGATTGTACTAAAAAATTGATCGTTTATCATTTTCATCGAACTAATAATAAATGCATTTTCTTCAAGCTTACTTCATGTGATTACTCTTTCTTTGTTTAATAATTAAACAAGACATAACAAAAAACAACAAAGAAACACCCCCCCCCCCCCGACTGATTTAGCTTACAGTAGCCCCCATACCACTGTGTAGTGTTATGATAATCTATTGTGTAGTTATGTGGTATAACTCTAACGGTATGACACTCGCCTTTGGGTTGGAAGATCCAGGGTTTGAGATCCATTCTGAGCGGCGCATAGTTGAGTCCTTAGAGAAGGCTCTTTCCTCTACTTTTCTCACCGTGTCAGAAAAAGTTATAATATCACCTGACACATTTTTCAGATCTTTCTAACTGAAGCACAGAAAACTGTAAGAAATAAAATAACCAAGAAGTCTGGAAGTCAATAATTTATAATATATTTATTGAAATACAACAGATTTTTGTTTGAGTTGGTTAGTGGTGGTCATGTTGTTAGTAAGACATGAATGAAATAATCACTTTGTTAGTAGAAACCAAGTCCTGTGCTTATTTACTAGCCTGACACAGACACTGACACACTTTTGAGCTTGGAGCAATTTTTTAAAAAAAATGTATTTAAGGATTTTACGTTCTTGCAACACATTATCATTAAGGTCACATCAGCGCCAGTAAAAAGGAGGAAAATGGGATAGTAAAAAAGTTCCAGAATGACAAAGTAAACAATAAAAAACGAAGACAAATGGGAATTTGTTCAAATAGGGAAAAGATGAAGATTCCAAGAGCACACTATCATTGTACGTAGTTTTAGATCACCTAAATGTCTCATCCTGACACAAGCACAGGTTCCAACTAAGAGGAATACACTCAAATTATGTTTACAAACCATATTATTTTTGTAAAGCAAGAATAATATACAGTGCACAGCAGAGAGATGATTTACAAAGAAAAAAGAATATCATCTCCCAACACAATAACTACATATACATTTGACATTTCCCTCTCAGCTAGGGTAGCCGTCGAGGACAAAACCAAGTAATCTCATTCCAAGACAAAGACAGAAAGCATGTTGGAAAATAGATATATAGGGATAGAAGACAGTATGTACCTCCCTGCCCACTATGGGAGGTCAGGAACCTCACCCAGCAAAAACACAAGGAAAGGATAAACAACCAAAAGGGGCTGAAGACATAGCAAAGTTGTGGACCAGAGGGAATTCCACCCTGTTTTTAAAGCTTTTATGATGCTTGCAAAACATCTAGGTCGTTTAAGCGCCAGTAAAAAGGATGAAAATGGAAAGGTAAAAAAATATATATATATAGATTTACGATTAAAAGCACACGGAAAAAAGTATGACAAAGGGGGATGGTTCAAATAGGGAACAAGTGTAGATTCCGATTCCAAGAGCATGCTATCAAAGTACTTAGTTTGTTGTGTTTTTGTTTTTAAGGGTTTTACGGCGCTTGCAACACATTTAGGTTATATCAGCGCCAGTAAAAAGGAAGAAAATGGGATAATAAAAAGTTCTAGAATTACAATTAAAGCACCCAAGAAAAAGTAAGACAAAGGGAAATTGAGAACAAATAGGGATCAGATGTAGATTCCAAGAGCATACCACCAATGTACTTAGTCTGAGATCACCTACAAGTCTCATCCGGACACAAGCACAAAATCCAACAAAGAGGAACACACTCAAATGCTTACATTATACATTAAAAATAAAAATAATAATACATAACAGAGAGATGATTTACAAGGAAAAAAATATCATCTCCCAAAACAATAACTATGCATTTGACTGTTTCCCTCTCAGCTAGGACTCCGGCAGGGCCAGGACAAAACCAAGTAATCTCATTCCAAGACAAAGACAGAAAGCATGTTGGAAAACAGATATAAGGGGATAGAAGACACAGTATGGACCCCCCTGCCCACTATGAGAGATCAGGATCCCCATCCAGAAAGTACTTAGTTTGAGATCACTTTAAAGTCTCATCCGGACATAAGCACAGGATCCGACTAAAAGGAATACATTAAAATGTTTGCACTTACAGATCATTATATATTCAAAACAAAATTATGACACTACATAATAAAGAGATGATTTACAAGGGAAAAAACAACATCTCCCAAAACTATAACTATAAAATTTGACTGTTTCCCTCCTTCCAGCCAAGGACCCCGGCCAGGGTGAGGACAAAACTAAGTAATCTCATTCCAAGACACAAAGACAGAAAGCAAGTTGGAAAACAAATATAGGGGGATAGAAGACACAGCAAGTGACCTCCTGTCCACCATGAGAGGTCAAAAGACCCCATCCCATACATCAAAGACAAATGGAAAGGATAAACAATCAGGGGGGGTTGAAGGAATAGCACAGTGGCCACTGTACAACTTGCCCTATGGGGAATCAGAAATTCCACTCTACGCAATGATTAGACTAGTAAATAAGTACACAGTGATAATGATAGTTAAATAATAATACAGACGGCAAACAAGGTATGTGCGTATATTGTATCAAAATGCTGGAATTAATAAATTACTATAGAGATGACTGATCATTGCATGAAGATGGCACTGAGATAGAACATCCTATTAATTCCGTCATCATTCCTTCTTTAGAACTAATTATATATTGACGATTACGCCAACCAAAGTTAAAAAAAAATTGACTAAAACAACCCCATAAATTGTATGGTAATAAAACAGCAAACATGCAGATCTACCTTCTAAAAAAATGTAAAAATTCGTAGTTTTAGGAGATGAGAATTAGTCGCTATAGTTCAATTGTAAAATCAACAATTTATCCTCACTCTAGAAATAAGCAACATTTCAAAATCCTTAAAATGATATAGTCTGGCATCAACTTTCATTTTCAATGAGTTTTAATGACATCAAATTAAGAAACACTGGAGCAGGCACGAGTGTAAGATAAAGATCTGAAAAAGTGTGTATGAAAGGTGCCAGACAAAGCAAGAAAGAAAAATACAAGAAAAAAAGAACATCACCCCCCCCCCCCCCCCCCCCCCCCAAAAAAAAAAAAAAAACAGTTGACCTCGATTACCGGTAATCAGAAGGTCTGAGATTCGATACCCAGTCGAGGTCGACTGATTATGTTGAGATGGTTTTTTTTCCTTGTATTTTTCTTTCTTGATTTGTCTCGAACCTTTCATACAAACTTGTTCAGTTCTTTATCTTAAATGACTTATAGATGCTCGTGAAGTTCTAAAACTGGAGCCAAAATTTCAGAATTCTACCAATTATTTTGTAATAATGGGCAGGTCTGTTCTCTAGAACTAAAACTCAGAGAGTAAATTAATATACTGATTGTTTTTGTTTTTTTGTTTTTAAGGGTTTTACGGCGCTTGCAACACATTTAGGTTATATCAGCGCCAGTAAAAAGGAAGAAAATGGGATAGTAAAAAGTTCTAGAATTACAATTAAATCACCCAAGAGAAAGTAAGACAAAGGGGAACTGGGAACAAATAGGGATCAGATGTAGATTCCAAGAGCATACCACCAATGTACTTAATTTGAAATCACCTAAAAGTCTCACCCAGACACAAGCACAGGTCCCAACTAAGAGGAATACACTCAAATGCTTACCAATCATATAATATAATATGCAAACTAAACATAATACAATGCATAACAGAGAGATGATTTACAAGGAAAAAAATATCATCTCCCAAAACAATAATTATGCATTTGACTGTTTCTCTCCCAGCCAGGACTCCGGAAAGGGCCAGGACAAAACCAAGTAACCTCATTCCAAGACAAAGACAGAAAGAATGTTGGAAAACAGATATAAGGAGATAGAAGACACAGTATGTACCTCCCTGCCCGCTATGGGAGGTCAGGATCCCCACCCAGTAATATACTGACAATTAACTATGTCAACCAAAGTTAATAAAATGGTATGTCGATAAGAAAACAGCAATATGATCAGAATGGCTAAAACAATGCAATGACTTTGATCGTTTGGAGAAGATTAAAATCCTTTGATTTTGATTGACAATCTTTTTACAAACAAATTAAAATTCTATTCTTTTTTTATAAATAATTGATGAAATGATTATAAAAGTTTAAATAAAATATCATACAAATGAATACTTATGCTTTATGTCAAAGTCACATTCACAAATTATAAGAGCATAAAATTAATCTCATGATAAAATAATCATCAGTAACACTATTTTAAAAAGATTGAATCTGGACATTTTAAAATTATTTATAAAAAGTTAAATATGACGAGCTTTTTCTTTCTATTTTCAAAAAGACATTTTCAGGAATTCATATTTTCTTTAATTTACAAAAAGATTCTTATAAAATACAGAGGGTCTCTTTTATTAAAGATAAAAAATAAAATCTAAATTTACAGACCTGAAATTAACGACTCACAATGGGAAAATGATGTTGTCAAAACTAGCTTGATCGCCACAATTACTTTTTTTTTTAAAAAATGAATTCTTTGTTCCTTTAAAATATACGTGTATGTCAGGAATGGTAAGAAGAGGGAATGTAAATCTCAAACCAAAATCTTTTTACATCAGTGATTAGAATTAGATGGAATTTACAATACTTTTACACATCCTCACTTTAAAAATCAAAGGTGGTGTTTAAAGACGAGTATGTTTGAAAAAAAAATAAAAAATTTATAAACTCACAGGGATTCCAATTGTTAAGAAACAATCAAAAGATTTGTAATGATTTTCTTGTACTTCAGGCAATACGACCTTTGAACTTTTGAATAAGATTTCAAATAAATAACACTGATTGCTGATTCTATCAAGCCAAAGTTTGTCGTACAATGAAATCCTGAAAAAGCCAACAGTGCCGTACCAGAAAACTTGGTTAGCTTTAAGCCAGGTCGACTTTATCAATCATCAATGGAACTCACTTAGAGAAAAAGAAGAGAAAATTTGGGACCAACAAGTGGTGTTGACTTTAAACAGAAGTTGACTTTAAGAGTGTTGACTGTGTGTGGATTCCACTGATTTTGTTGCATTTAAACCAAAAAAATTTTTTTTAAATAACGATAAGTATTGAAGTGTAAGCTTCAATTTACTAAACGAAGACAGATACTGTGGACTAAAACAACAGTATCTGTCTTCATCTAATAAATTGAAGCTTTCAGTCCAATACTTATTGTTATTTTTTCCTTCAAGCTTCAAGCAGCAACATTTTCATTATTGCATTCAAACATGAATTTAGGTCATGTATTGTATCTCTAGCATCAGAGATGAATGATAACATCTTGTTTATCAATTGGAGAGTTTTGAGTTAACGCACAATTCTGGTCGCTTAACAAATTTTGAAAATATCATGAATCTAAAATTCAATCATGCTAGAATAATCCATAGACATTTGAGTATGTAATGGAAGGGCTCTGAATTGAAAAAAAAAAAAGACATTATTTCATTTCAGGTAAACTGAAAATTTAATCGTGTTATCAAAGCCAAAGAAACGCATGATTGGTCCAATAAACGATTTTCCAATTGGGAAAAAAAGAATTAACAAATTAAGAAGGGAATGAATGTTAAAAGTAAAGAACTGAACAAGTGTGTATGAAAGGTGCCAGACAAAGCAAGAAAGAAAAATACAAGAAATAAAAACATCCCAAAAAATAAGTCGACCTCGACTGGGGATTGAACCTAAGACCTGAGACCTTCTGATTACCGATTTTTAATGAATGCTGAACTTTAGTGACTGGAATGTAAATGTACAATAAATTGTAAATTGCAAACAAAATAGATCCGGAAGCTTTCAGGAATTTTTAAAAAATGAAAAATCAATGAAGCTTGAAATTATGTTGAGAAGATAATAAGTTTGTGGTTGTTTCTTGACCTCTTTCTCTTTTAGAAGTTCAAGGCCATGTGAGATATTCTCATTCCAAGACAAAGACAGAAAGCATGTTGGAAAACAGATATAGGGGGATAGAAGACACAATATGTACCCCCCCTGTCCACTATGGGAAATCAGGAACCCCACCCAGGACAAGCCGGGGTTAGTCAAGAGCTAAATTAAAAAACACAAAACAAAACAAAAAACTGAAAATTAAAGAAATGGTTTCCTTTAAATTGAAGTAGTTGAAAACGAAAGTTAAAGCAAAATTCATTTATCGTCGATAACACGAGAAAATACAAAACAAAACAAACAATAAAAGCAAATATAAATAATGAAGGGCATGGAAAATGGTTTGTATAGATAGATATGGCTGACAAGACTAGGAGTGTCAAGGTATAAAAATGGGACTTAGTGAAAATCATTGTATAAAATAAAAACAAAAAGGGTAGCACAATTTGACTAAGATGTAAGATTGGTACATGCAATTATTAGGGAATGAGATTGGCGGAAGAGTAGCGTCCTTTGATTGGACGTCACCCATAGTCTGTGACGTCACCGGCGGAAAAGTTATCAGAGAGAGAACGTCATGTCTCGAGGACAAGAGACGCATGCGCAAAACCAACATGACGTTCTCTCTCTAATAACTTTTCCGCCGGTGAAGTCACAGACTATGGGTGACGTCCAATCAAGGGACGCTACTCCTCCGCTAATCTCGTTCCCTATATAAAAAATAAAATAACGATTCAAAGCAACAAGGACTCTGTAAAGACAAAAATACGATAAAAAATTTCCATTTTTAGAAACTATTATGATTGTACTCAAGATCATGAGATAGTTTAAACTCACAGGAACATAAAATCTGTACAAAAGTGAAACATCGAGTAAAGTCGTATCGAGATATGATGACTGGATTAGACGCATACTTTTTCAATAAATTTATGACTTTTTAAGAACCATGCAAAATAACAAATAAATGTTTATGAATTGTCAGGAGAAAAGGAAAAGGAAAAAAATAACATTATAGTATAGCATTTTTGCAAAGATTATATATATAAATATAAAAAATGAACAAACAAAAAAAAAAACATTTTTATTATACAGTGCACTCTGGATACGTCGACGTTGCCTAAGTCAATTTTTACCCAAGTCGATTTTTTTTCTTGGTCCCTCCCCCTTCTTCCTATATAACATTAGTAAAAAAAAACAAACTCCACATAAGTCGATGTCGCTTAAGTCGATGTTCTTATCACTCGACTACAAAAAAAAATCACAAATAAACAAGTATTTCCATTGGTTAAAAAAGCTACCAGTAAGAATTTTAAGTGGTTAAGAATATCCGTGAACGATTGGCGCACATCGATGTGATGTATGTGCTTTGCCTGACGTCCGTGTTCAATGTACATGAGCAGTATTGAATAACTTTAATTTCTCCATCTCAAATTTTACATTGTCGCAACTTCAAGTTCAAGATTTTTTTGGTTTTAATCCCAGGCCATCCTATGTAATGGCCCTCTTAATTAGTATCAATTTTATCAAGAGGAATTCAAGTCAAGTCTACAACTACAATGGCAAACCTATCGCGGAAAAGGAAGATTCGATGCATAGGAAATTGGCATACCAGCTATTTCTGTCTCGACGATTTACAAGAAGCATGACCTTGAGGCTCCTACCCTTCCGCTTTTGGCGGAATAATTTCACTTAATTGGTATACATTCCACATTCAAGGCATACTCATCGAGGAAAAAAAATTTTAAAAATCTCTAGCGAAAAAAAAGTGAGCTATGGCTTATTTGGTCATCTCCTATGGTCAATCAACACACATTTTGTATGTCTGATTAGTCTCTTCAAAGTGTGTGCTGCTGATGTCGGATAATATTATATGTTTCGGAGGGGGGTTGACCGAAGTATTATTATTATTATTATTGTGACTCCAATTCGTGAGGTCAATGACCTTGGTAATATTATATGTTGGCTTCAATCGGTAATAATATTATTTGAGTACGGTCAGCTTCTTTCCCTATTTAATTTTAGCCCGGTGTCCGTGTGTGTGTGTGTGTGTGTGTGTGTGTGTGTACCGGCACGCGCGTTTGCTTGATTAGGTGTATGGGGGGGGGGGGGGGGGGGGGGGGGGGGGGAGGAGATGGTCCTGACAAGGTTAAATCCATCCATTCAATGCTTTGCTCTCAGACGGCCAGGACCTGTGTGTTCTCTATTATTATTTGACCCCATTCTCAGTCTTTACACAATCTGTACATTTTTACACATTTTTTATTTTTAATCATTTGAGTACTTTTGGATTGTCTATTACATTTTCTGTTGCAAAGTATGTCATACTCAATAACAGTAAGTTGATTCCGCTTTTTAAATCTCAAATTCCGATTTTTATGTATTCTGATTCCTCTATGGGACTATTGGGGGTAGGAGCCTCTCATGACCACTACAGAGACAGCGCGATATGAAGGGACATACTTATTCTAGATTGGTTTGCTTTGTTCAAATGAGTTTTTGCTCATTTGGTTACACTCCGGTTAAGTTGATTTTCGGATAAGTCGATTTTTTTCTCGGTTCCCCTGGGCATCGTCTTATCCGGAGTCCACTGTAAATGGTTGTTTCCATTAATGACATGTAATCACGTCAAGATATCAATCTTGGGCATCCAGTTTACACATTGGAAATTAAGCAAAAGCAATCATCACATTATCATCTATTCATAAAAACAATTTTTAAACACGCTTCTGTACGTCTTCATCTAGCACCTTTACTGTGTGACTGACAGTGGACAGTGAGTTGAGCAATTGAACTAGTACTTCAAATTCAGTCAAAAGGGTGATTGGCCCACAATAACTTACATGCAACTAATTAAAAAATCTGTACATATTTGGTTTAGTTGTTTTGAAGCGTTTTTCTGTGCTTGCAACACATTTACGTCTTATCAGCGCCATTAAAAAGGAAGAAAATGGGACAGTCAAAAAACAAGTAAAAACACAAAAGAAAAAGTAAGACAAAGGGGGCTGATTCAAATAGGTTTGTTTTTTATTTTAAGGGTTTTACGGCACTTGCAACACATTTAGGTCATCAGTGTCCACTTGCAAAATATTTCGCTTGTTTCAGTACCGCAAAAATAAAGATTGCGGAATAGAATTTGTTTTTTTTTGTTTTTAAGGGTCTTACGGCGCTTGCAACACATTTAGGTTATATCAGCGCCAGTAAAAAGGAAGAAAATGGGATAGTAAAAAGTTCTAGTATTACAATTAAAGCACCCAAGAAAAAGTAAGACAAAGGGGAATTGAGAACAAATAGGGATCAGATGTAGATTCCAAGAGCATACCACCAATGTACTTAGTTTGAAATCACCTACAAGTCTCATCCAGACACAAGCACAAAATCCAACAAAGAGGAACACACTCAAATGCCTACATAATACATTCAAAATAAAAATAATAATACATAACAGAGAGATGATTTACAAGGGAAAAAATATCATCTCCCAAAACAATAACTATGCATTTGACTGTTTCCCTACCAGCTAGGATTCCGGCCTGTGCCAGGACAAAACCAAGTAATCTCATTCCAAAACAAAGACAGAAAGCATGTTGGAAAACAGATATAAGGGGATAGAAGACACAATATGTACCTCCCTGCCCGGCGGAATAGAATCATCATCTTCAGGTTTGTCCGCCCTAACAACACAAAATGCAATCAGCCGCCCATGAAAGGTGAAGACTTGTTCAATCAATTACAATGAAATCCAAAAAGTAATTCCATCTATAGTGGGGATAACCTTGAAGTCACACGTCCAGATTGCATCACTATAGAGGTTGTGCAAAAGGTTGGTTTTTGTATCGCTCAACAACAACAAAAATATTTTTTAAATAACAAAACAAAACAAAAATTTTAAAATAATAACTTATTTTCAAAAACTACAAAAACAAAAAAAAGACTTAATTTTCATCAGTTTCTCTGACTTTACAGCTCGAAGCTTGTTACAAAACCCTCATTTTGTGGATGATTTTTCATGATTCAAATACGAGAAATTGATGAAAAAAGAACTATGTCCATAGATTCTCAGAAAAACTTAGTATTGTTTTGTTGCGTGGAATGTGTCGACAAAAAAAAAAACCCCCAAAACCCTACCTTATGGCGCAACCTCATTTTTCTTCAAAAATTGGAATATAATCAATGGATTGTGACAAGATGTTTGTTTATAAAACATTGGAATAAATACAAAAATAGAAAAGAAATGCAAAAAATGATTAGAATAATAATAATAGATGATTATATACCATTGAGTAAACAGCCACAATACAAACAAAAAAAACATCAATTAAGGAAATCATTCCAAATATAAATACATAAATAAAATTATTGCACTAATACCGTGTTTCATCCATCAACTCTCACACATACACAAAAAATACATCAAAAAGGAGAACATTTTCATTGCCCCTCAGTTTCAACCACTGAGAAGTGGGTATGCCTTGGCGTCTGGTAAACAAACAAAAAAGAAAAACACCAAAAAATATGCCTTTCCCCCCCCCCCCCCCACCCCCCCACCCGCATTAAAAAGAACAAACTACAAATAAAACAAAACAAAACAAAATCAAAAACCCTTACTTGGCTATGGTTTAAAGTAAGTCAATTAAAAATTGGTTATGGGCAACAAAAGGAGAAAAAAAAAAAATCACCATGCGACACTGTTTTATCCAGATTTCTATTACATACAAATGCCTAAACTACTCATTATTCTAAAAACTTTCATTACCATATTCATATCATCAAAATTAACAATAGTTCATGCAAATAAATTACGATTGGTCTATTCAAAATTCAACACATTCAAGAAATATCGTTTCAAATCATTAATGGACAAAAGCAGGTCCTCATCAATGAGAGAAATATAATCACAAGCACAAACACGACGTTCCCTCAACGCAATGTTAAACATTTTAGTATGGATCCATTATAAAATATATAAAGGAATGTTTACATCATGGTGACAAAATAAATACTTATAAACAGTACATATATACATAATCAAATCTCTATCTTTACATTATGTATAAAATCAGAGACCCTATTGATTGATGTGTAATAACAACACAAGGAGATTAATAACACGGCTATATTAAGACTTGAAATGAGAGTGTCATTGAACATCATAATTCAAATATATTTTTTTTTAAACAAATCAGATAAAACCAAAATATTTGAATATTTCGAGTATAAACAAACATTTTTAAAAATAAATAAATAAACAGAAATTGTATTTCTGGCTAAATGAAAAAAAAAATAAACAATTTTAATTTTAAAATCACAAATTATTGTTCTGCCACAAATGATTTTTATCACTATTCCCTAAATGATTAATTTCGAAAATGGAAAAGAAACGCACTTTAAAACAATTACAAGAGGATGTGTCTCAGTGGTCTGGCACAACAGATGGGTATTTGATTCAAGACCCGGGGGTACCAGGGTCGATACACACTGTGCTGCATATCCTTGAGTGATTCGCCCTTTGCGGGAGATGTCTGGTTTACATCTGTTTTCCCTTGAAATATATCCTTTGGACAAATTTCCCCTAGAGGATGAACAATGGGCATTTTAATCTTATTATAATGTTTTTTAAAAATCAGGACACTTCCTGTTGATCTTTTTCACCAAGGCCACATAAATAGCAATGTTATTCTAACTTCATTTTGCCTTGTACAAAAACCAACGAAAATAAATATGATCATCATCTATGCCACCAGGACTATTGTCAGCATGTTGATTACGTCCATTACAATATATAAGAAGTGTGTACACATCTCTTGATGAATTATCTACCAATCTAGTAGTCGATCATCATTACTGTAGGCAAAAGTGTTTTTTTTTTTTTAATACAAATTTACGATATATATCAGATCAAAGAACACCTTTTGGTATGTGACTGGATGGAGTGATGAAGGGGTAGAAAAAAAACAAACCCATAATGAATGGGGATGGATGATTGCACCGATGAATTAAACTATAAAATGGAATGATGGTCACATGGTTGGATAAAATAACTAAATATGAATGAATGGATAATTACGGTTAAATAATATACAAAAACTAAAACTATGCGTCGATGGATGAGTGGATAGATGGATAGAATATGGATAAATGGATTGATAAATAAATGCATGGATGGATGGTAAAATTCACACCACCAGTGAAACAAATAAACACATGTCCACAAAACTATCAACGTCAAGACTCATCATCACATCCACTACTTGAAAACTCGAGCACACGTCTTCATCATTCACATTCAATTCTTTTTTTCATTCTTTTAAAAATATATATATATTATCACTATAAAGGACTAGAGATGATTTCAACGTTATCGCTCCGGACTAGACTCCCTGGAATAATACTTTTGTTCTCCTTCCCTGCTATTGCTGCAGAACCTCTTGTGATGATGCCAATCCCGTTCTTGGCAGACCGGCCCACAATACCTCACACGCTGACAATTGCCGCAGATGCTGAATTCCCTGATAAATCTTTCCATCCGTGTGCAAGGAGGAAAGTGGCACTCGTAGTACAGGATGTAAGGCTCAGCTGGTTGGTAAAAAGTAAACAATAAATATAATAATAATAATAATAATAATAATAATAATAATAATAATAATAATAATAATAATAATAATAATAATAATAATAATAACAATAACAATAATAATAATAATAATAATAATAATAATAATAATAATAATAATAATAATAAATAACAATAATAATAACAATAATAATAATAATAATAATAATAATAATAATAATAATAATAATAATAATAATAATAATAATAATAATAATAATAATAATAATAATAATATATACTTTATTCATAAAAAAAAATGGAAATTCATTTACAGACGTGGCATGCATAAAAATGTATAATCACAAAGTTGAGAATCTATGGCGACAATGTATATATATATATGCAAATGTACAAACATGTAAAAATATACAACCAAGAACCAATAGCAACACCTTATATATTAATTTAATAAATTGACATAAACATGGACATAAAGCGAGGAATGTTGTTCATTTGTTTGTTTTTAAGGGTTTTACTTTACAGTGCTTGCAACACATCTAGGTCATATCAGCACACGTAAAAATGAAGAAAATAGGATAGTCTTCTGGATTTAGAATTAAAGCACCCAAGGAAAAGTAAGACAAAGGGGAATTGGTTCAAATAGGGAACAGATGTAGATTCCAAGAGCATACCCAGCAACGTACTTAGTTTGAGATCATCAAAAAGTCTCATCCAGACACAAGCATAGGATCCCCCCTAAGAGGAACACACTTAAATGCTATCATTATAATAGGAATGGGCAGACATTTGTCACCAGAGAGTGTGGGCAGCCAATGCCAATGAGTATGACACTGGATAGTAAGTAAATATTATCATCATTATCATTATAACTGTAATCAATATCACTATTCCAGTCACCGTATGTGCTCAAGATTGCTTGCCTTTTTAAAATATATATTTTTTTAAACTAACTTTTACATACTATAGATCAGCCACAGATACAAGTTGATATTAACCTATTGCATACATGCCAAATTGAAAACTTAAAATTTAGTAATTTTTATGTCAATTTTTAGTAATTTGACAAGGAAATTCGTAATTTCTGAAATTGAGCACGACCAACTACAATATTATTATTATTATTATTATTATTATTATTATTATTATTATTATTATTATCATTATTACTATAGTAGTAGTAATAGTACTAGTAGTAGTTGTTTTTCTTATTATTATAGTAGTAGTAATAGTAGTAGTTGGAGTAGTATTTGTTTTTCTTATTATTATTATGATTATTATTATTATTATCATTATTATTATTAAAGTATTACTAAGAATTAAAAATTCGTAATTTTCCAAAAAATTTCGTATTTGGCCATGAAATTTGTCTAAAATTCGTAAAATTACGAAAAATTCGTAAGATTTGGCAGGTATGCTATTGGAATTTCCATAGACATAAGACCGATCCAGATCTCTATTTAAAATGAAAATGAAACTCACGGATCTGTGGAGGGTTACTGGTGGGATTCAACCATCTCGTGGAAGGTCCATAGTAGTGGGCCTGGTCATTCAAGTCATTGGTGGTATAGGAGATAGGAGTTGGGGGGGGGGGGGGGGAAAAATACAAATTGATTATGAATATGCATGGGTGCAAGCAACTGGACCTCAAAAAGCCTGCAAGTCTACTTATGACCAGACATATAATCTGAAAAAGCCTGCAAGATTACCTCGTCATTTGAGGTCTTGTTCTCAGCATCTCGTCTTCATAATAGTAGTCCACAATTGTTGTATGTGTAATCCAAAGGTTATAATGCAGTAATTTGTTAAGTTTCTTGTCACAAGTTGCACAATTTTAAAATATACAAAAACAGAAATAAAACAAAAATCAATCAAATCCAAATCGCAAAAAGCTGACGACGTTTTTTTTCGGTAATCCAATCGGCCGGCAGGCCGGCTGTAGCCGGCACTCTTGCACCCATGAACATGTCAATATTTGAACAAAAATTAAACGTTTGACTGAAAGCTCTTACAACAACATGGTTTATTAGTCATTGTAAGCACTTTTATTATTAATAAACTAGGAAATCTACACATCAGAAATTCAATGAAACAACAACTGCCAGTCCACGATGCCAGTAAAAAAAGAATTAAGCCTTTAAAAATTAGGATTGCTTTTTACTTAAAATCTGGGGCCCCCGATCCCTCAGTTGGTAAAGCACCCGCTTCACATGCAAAAGGACCAAGATAAATCATGGGTGATGTCCAGATTTTTGTCAAACCCCCTGGTCCACCTAGCAGTGATTGGGTAACTGGGTCTGTCACATCTGGTGGAAAGCACTAGCATCCTATCCAAAAGGTAGCAAGCAATTGCTATTTTCATACAATAGAAACTGGGATAAACTTGGGTTCCATAAGCCTTGTGGCTCTGAAGGACTGCCTTTTGTTTTTACTTTAATTTCACTTCTTTGCATCTGGTCCACCCAAACACAACACCTGATGGAGGTCATAGGTCACACATATACTTTTATTGATTAACTCTCTCCTTACTAACGATAAGAAAATCGTTACATTCGTAACGAATGCAACCAAAAATTTTCTCATTCTCATTTGTACATCACAAAATTTTAAAATCTATATTTGTTTTAACTATCTCTGCAGAAGGTGACAAAAAAGTGAAAAAGGAGGAAAATTTTGAACAATTGCCTTTTTAAGCCCTATTTTTTCTGCACTTTTAGAGCAATTGAGATGTTAAACTAGCTGCCAGTACATTTGATTGGGGGAATGTCATTTTTCAAAAGGAGAAAATTCCTCCTCTGACTCCAAAATCCCAGATTTCCGACGACCCGAGAAAAAATCATCAGCACTGAACTATGAAAACTTGACACTACGTTGTAGAGCTCATTTTGCTAAACTATGATATGTATAGAATATACACTTGTTGCTTGTGTGGCTATGTGGTCTTGTGGTATGACACTCGCTTTCGGATCGGAAGGTCTTGGGATTGGTGCATAGTTGAGTCCTTGGAAAAGGCTCTTTACTACTCACATTCTCTCACCGTACTCAGGCATAAAACGAGATACCTTAAAGCGCACAACTGTCATCACCAAAAAATGTCAGTATGTTTGGACTATTTATAACCTACAATCTAGATTTAGAGCTTTACTCTCTATTTGTTTGTTACTTGTTTTAATTTGTTAGTGATATAAATCATAGCGTGGCCCAGCGTTACGGTCTTTGCTTCGTACCCGAAAGATACCGAGTTCAATTACCTGCCGCTACATTGTGTGGCCTTGAGCAAGCCACCTCGCCCTAGCTCAATTTGCGGCGCTGCACTGCTGTTGACGCCTGGATTATTCCAAGTCTTCCATTGGAATAGACCCTAGAGGCAAATTTCCCCTTTGGGATGAATAAAGGGAATTTTTTTTTTTTTATTTATAATCCTAAAACATGCCAGAGTCATTTCCTTATACTTATATATAAAAATTTATTTCTTTTCTCAAAATCTTTTTATTTTCGCCAGATTGCCAAATCGGGACAGTTGGCTGCTATGTATATGTAAATGTTGCTGCTCGAAGCTTGAAGAAATAAATAGCAATATGAAATTGAATGTAAGCTTCAATTTAATATAATATATAATGTTCTATTATTAATTCGTGCTTCCTTACAAAGGAGCATACTATTTCCTGCCCATCAATGTTTTTGTTTATTCATCGAAACAACGCCACTTCCACATTATATCAATCGTCTGTAGTTTTTCATTCATCCTGTTTTGTTGATAAAGGGGAAACCTGAAATGTCCGTTTTATCTGTTTTCATATATCAAATTGAAGCTTGTGAAGCTTGCATTCAATTTCACATTGTTATACAGTGCTATGTATATGTGAATTCAATGCCCAACAGTTGAGGGTTGACCTTGAGAGCAGAATCAAGATAAAAAGAAGGCAACAAATAATTATGACTCACTGCTTCTGCTGGGTTTGCCAGCAGCTGGCTAATCATGCACCAATACAGACTGTTCTCCCGATTCATCTTAGCATGGGACTGGCCTGAGGCCGACTCAGACTTCTCCTCCAGCATGGATAAATGCCTGGCCCTCTTCTCATTCATGGTCACCAGCTCCAGGTTCTCCAGTCGATTGTCTACTGTGATTCTATTCTTATGAACAACGTAAAAACCTGGTGCAATGCCTCCTCGGTGATGTTCCCTTTTGACAAAACAGAGAATTTTGTGTGATTATAATATAGAAAAAATAGAGAAAGAATAACACACACTGAGACATCAGAGAAGAAAAGCATCACAAAATTGTTTAAAAGTGTACTTTATTGTACTCTCTACTCCAAGACAGGTTTATCACTCTTTCATTAAACTGTTGTCTCATTCTAAGGACAAGAGGAAAGCATGGGGTGGGGTGGGGGGGGGGGGGGGGGGGGGGGGGGGGCATGCTCATGGGTGCCAGCAGGAAGAAGTGCTGAAACCTGAAACTAAAATCTCAACACTTTGCCAAACCTGAAAATGAGGCCTTAACTTTACTCTTATTTCATAACCGTTTTTATACCATTATTAAATGATTACACAGCAAACATATTGACACAATGAGGAAATTAATTTGATTTTAAAACCAACTTATATAATACATAGTGAAATACTCACAGTGCAGTTGTCTCTCTCTAGGGGAGGTGCTATTATGTTCTTTTACTCAAAACACTGAAACCAGAGGTATTTGACTTCGAGATATCGCGAAACCGGAATTCCGGCATGAACCGGAAAACTGGCACCCATGGGCATGCTTCATTTGTAGTATTTAGCTTTAACCTATATCTTGAACCTAACTTACTATTTTTTTTCTCTTCTTTAATGAAGGATCTCTTAATTGTGTCATGGCATTTTATGAAAATTAAGAGATGTTATTATGATTATCCACAGGACACAATAGGACACATGAAAACATTGATAAAAATCAAACACTATCATCATTGTCCCTTTAAACTTATAATAGCAATTGCATTATCCCTAATCTGAAAGAAAAGAACAAGCCTTCTAACATGAATCTCACAAAAACAAGCGGACGTCTAATTCACACTATAGATAAAAAATTTAACAACATCCCACATATTTTCCACAACACTGCTCCCCCCTCCCCTTGGAATGCCTCAAATACTGACTTTTCCAAAGAAATTATGATTATTTTTAATGGAAAAACTTTGTTCTACAACTTTTCGTTCTAATTGCCAGCCTGCCTTTGTTAATTCTTCCTAGTCCTATGATAGGACTGTATGATATGATACATAGCCATGGACATCTAAAATAAAAATAAGAATAAAGAATGAGCTTTTATATAGAGCAATAACCATTAAAAGTGCTCAAAGTGCTTTACAAGGGGTCCCTGACCAACAGCATCACTTAACATGTAGGATGAGACAGGCCTGTTAGGAGATATTATATTTTTTTCGGACAGAGACGATGCTGCTAACGGTCAGATACTCATTTTACACCTGAGTACAGTGAGAGAATGTGAGTAAAGAGCTTTTTCCAAGGACTCAACTATGTGCTGAGCGAGGCTCGACCCCGGGACCGTCCGATCCGTAAGCGTGTCATAGTACTAGACCACATAGCCGACATTTCAAGGTCATGTGAAAAGGAATTTTAAAATCACTAAAAATCAAATCTCTTTTTGACCCATTTGGATTTAACTTGGTGGACCATAGCCATTGACTTAAGTAATAATAATACATTGAGCTTTATATAGCGCAATATCCACTAAATGTGCTCAAAGCGCTTTACAAGGGGTCCCTGGTCAACAGCAACATTTAACATGTAGGAGGGGACATGCCGCCTGTTAGGCGATATTACAATTTTTCGGACAAAGACAACGCTGTTAACGGCCAGGTACTCATTTTTACACCTGAGTACGGTGAGAGAAAGTGAGTAAAGCCTTTTCCAAGGACTCAACTATGCGCTGAGCGCGAGGCTCGAACCCAGGACCTTCCGATCCGAAAGTGAGTGTCATACCACAAGACCACATAGCCGCACTTAAGCACTATATCCTAAAACTCTCATGGTCTGGGATAAGCATTGTGAATTTATTCAATCATCAGATTATTCAACTTTGTATAAATTACAAATAAAACACATCTCATACCATAGAATATCCTGAAGGTGCGTTTCCTCATTCTTGTCACCTCCAAGTTTGGAAAGAACAACATAGATGTAGGCACCAATACCATTCTCATCTGCATCCATCCTTGCCTTTAAAATATCAAATAAATTCATCATAATAGTAATAAAAATAATAATAATAATAATAATAATAATAATAATAATAATAATAATAATAATAATAATAATAATAATAATAATGTATTATAATAAAATAACAATCATCATAATAATAATAAAATAATAATCATCATTATCATTCTTAAAGAACTTCCTGACAATGCATGCAAATCACAGTATATGTGGAAAAATAGTGATGATTTGTGAACAGGACAGAGGGACAGACTGTTTAACTATGTTCTTTTTGACAGCCTTTATGACATTTAAAAAAATATAAATAACAACATTTTAACTGGATCATCATTATTATGTGTTACAATTACAAGTCCCAACACAACAAATAAGATTTACTTCCAATTCCAAATGCTTACCCGAACGTTGTATTGTTGAACTATACTTATGTCCCTCTCATCTATTAGTGAGTATTTTGCCTGAAAAAGAAAATAATCATGAACAGACTATGCATTATCTAGAATATTTATTATAAGTAATCACTGGAGTCGTAATACTTTATTTGACAGCAAGGAATCAATGTCAATAGTTCTAGGTCTACAAAAAGATGATAGTGTTGTCAGTTGTTCTATTCTCTAACTCTAAATAGTAATAACAAAATTTTCTCTCTCTCTCTCTCTCTCTCTATCTATCTATTTATCTATCTATCTGTCTACCGAATTTAAATTAGATGATCACTACCACTTATGACCAGTAGTGGTATTAGTATTAAGAGTTTTTAATTTTAATTAGGATGTATACTTTTGTGTATAGTAATATAGTAGCTTACCTTCCCTCCCATTCGACCGAGTCTAAGGACTCCAATCCTCATACCATCAATTTCATCCATGGTACATTTGAATTTGACCCTAAGACTAATAGCAACAATCCCGTTTCAAAGTGTGATGTTTTGGACTTCGAGAAAAACGATCACACAAGCTTCAATTCCACTGTCCTCACCACGAATAAAAAAGACAAAACTTCAGTTCTTTTTTTTTTAATGGCGATGCTGATACTCTACTGGTTGAATTGTTTTAGATTCTACCGTAAAAGCAAGGTACTGGTCGTGTCAAACCTTAAAGAACGTGGTCCTTGTCCTTGTCCTAACTGTCTTTGTTAACGGTGTGAGTGTGTCGATGGGTGGTTACAGCTGTGCAGGATCTGATCTCCTCTGAATCTCAACTTGAGATGCTTGAGTGAGTGTTTGAATTTTGGTTCGGTGAGAGCAACATCAGACCTAACAATGGATTAACCTGAATTAGTCAAAATCATTGATCACAAATTATAACTTTGATCATTTTTATATCTAAGTCAAAAGGTTCAATTACAATTTTTAAACATTCCCGTTCCCTCAGTCGGCATCGCTCAACTCTCTAGGGCCTACTCTCTTCAGATAAAGAAAGAAATGGCAGGTGGTTATCAGAGTTGCCGGCCTTCGTACGAACTACACACTATACAGCACACATCGAAATGGACTTTGAGAGTGCAGTGCAAGAATGTAATCTTGAGCGAAGTGGTTATTGAAACCGGATGTTCAGTTTCAAACAGAGAAATGAAATGTAGTCCCAGTCCACAGATTGTCTTTGTCATTCTTTAAAAAAATGTGTTCCAAGCGCTTGATAACACCTCATCTATTCCCACTTGAAGAATACATGAAACGGCTGCATTATCGGCTACTTATACAATTTTTCTCTTGCAATATCCGTCACTGATCATATCCAGGCACTTATTCACTCTCAGTGGCGGTTCTAGCCTATTTACATTGGTGGGGCAAAGATGCTTCGGTCATATATATATATATATATATATATATATATATATATATATATATATATATATATATATATATATATATATATATATATATTTTAATTTATTTTTTTATTGTTTTTTTTATTTATTTATTTATTTATTTATTTTTTGATTTATCTTTTCATTTTTTTAAAAGTTATTTATTTATTTATTTATTTTTTAATTAATTTTTTTAAATTATTATTTTTTTCACCTTTAAAAAATAATATTTCAACCACAAATATCACATTTACAATGAAATGACAATACCAGTAGATTTTAATTATTCCAAACGTAATCAAAAATGAATCACGAAAGAGAATACAACTAAAAAATAAAGCGACGAGACATAATGCGACAACCCTTGACAATACAAGTCCATTTCGTTCACTCGAAAAATTAAAGATTTGCTTTAATCCCTCAACGGCGAGATAAATATTTCTGTTACATTACTGGTTTTCAGTAGTATGTAGTAACCTTAAAGTTTTAATCGAGAAGCAACAACAGCGATATGACTCGAGTTTCATTCAGAGCTCAAATTGCATTTCACTGCTGTCTTGATGATTAGAATGACTGTGCCGGTGGTGGTAGTGGTTGGAATAGTGGTAGCGGTGGTGGTGTGTGGTGGAGGAGGATGTAATTATGGTAGTGGTTTTGGTGATGCTGTTGGTTAGAATGATAGTTGTGGAGACGATGACGGAAATTTTATGATGATGTTGATATTGTTTTTATTGCTATTGTAGTACTTGTTGTTAATATTGTTGTTGTTGTTGTTGTTGTTGTTGTTGTTAATGAAGAAGAAGATGATGATGATGATGATTGATGATAATGATGATTATGATGACAACGACGATGTCGTCGACAATGATGGTTACCATACGATATTACAAAGTTTATTCAATCTTAGGCTTTCGACAATAAATCATACAATTTGATGACCACATACATGAAAGTGGAAAAAAAATGGTAAATGGAACCAAACAATAAACTGATACCATTAATAACCACAAAAAAATACAACAATAGTAATACCACCAATACGTACAATATAATAATAATAATAATAATAATAATAATAATAATAATAATAATAATAATAATATAATAATAATAATAATAATAATAATAATAATGATAATAATAATAATAATAACAATAATATAAATAATAATAATAATAATAATAATAATAATAATAATAATAATAATAATAATAATAATAATAATGATGATGATAATAATAATAATAACAATAATAATATTACCATCATCATTACTACCACCACCATCATTACTACTACCACCACCGCTACCACTATCACTACCACCATCACCATCATTATTACGTTTCCAATCATTTTTCTCGTTTTTAAAAATTTGATATCTATCAAAACAGACGAAATTCCGGTCATTTTTTTAAAGGGTAGTTAAAATATCTACGATTTTATTAGCCCTGAAAACTACGATTTTTATTTTCCTATTTCAAGTAGGCAGGTCTGATATGACAAGCAGGGACGGCTGGTAATAATGGGCAGGGTGGGCAAATACCAGCCTGTTTTTTTCAAGTTATATGCTGTATTACCAGGTCTGAAATAATCAAATTTAAATTAGATAATTTCAAAAGTTACTACTTAAACTTTATACTTCGTACTGAAATCAATTTGTGTGTATTTTTGATAGATTGAGAATCACCATGCATCACGTAATGCATAAACCAGGATACGCTCCTGTTCTTTTTTTATCACCCCCCCCCCCCCCCAACCACTCCACTCCGCCCACATCGTCATCTCATCGTCACGTCGCCTGACGGTGAACTAACTCCGATTTTTGCTGTCTGGCCTCTCCAGTACTAGGTCGGGCTAATTCAAATGAGCCCACCTTATTAACCAGTGAAAACTAAATAGAGATTTTGGCAAACGAACTTTTTCTTATTTATTGCCTTACTTGTGCTGGTACCATTGATGTAATGACTTTGGGAATGTTCCAGTATTGAATTAAATTTATTAATTTACTAATTTTATATCAATTTAGTATTAATTTGTGTTGTTTTTATATATTTGTTTATCCATTTAAACTTTTCTTTTTTTCTCGTTTTCTTTAGTGCTTCTCAAAACTCATTTATTTAAACTGTTTTCTTATTTGTTTTTTGTTGTTGTTGTTGTTTTGGGGTTGTTTTTTTTTTTTGTTTTTTTTAACAAATTAATTTGTTAGTTCTTTTTTTTTAATTCTTAAATTAATTACCGCTGTATTTTTATTGCCAGACAAAATAATTTTGCAAAACAATGTAATTTTCTATTGTATTCCGTCTAATAAAACAAAACACTTTTATTCAAAAGTCACGACTAAATAAATATATAAAATACAACCACCATTTTGGTTTTCTCAACAATTGAATTAGTATACGAGAAATACTCTTCTGAGAAAGGAGAGAGTTGAATTCTAACTAAGTTATAGAGGAAATAAGGAAGGGTGGGCAGATTCCGTACTTGCCCGTCCTGAAGCTACTACATACATAAGAAGTTGTTCGCGATGAAGAGGCGGGAAGCTCGGGGTTGGTTGGGTAAAGAGTAAAGATAACACGGTCGTTATTGTTATAGTCTAACGAATGCATGAGGAGAAATTGGTAACATTATTTTGTCTTAATTGTATTGTATGAAGTATTGGCGAAAGCCTAAGATTAAATAAACTTTGTTTTTGTTTGTCTTATTTTGACTATGGAACTGATACTGATACTTGTCATCAGTGGCGGTTCTAGCCTATTTACATTGGTGGGGCAAAGATGCTTCGGTCATATATATATATATATATATATATATATATATATATATATATATATATATATATATATATATATATTTTTTTTTTTTTTTTTTTTTTTTTTTTAAATTTTTTTTTTATTGTTTTTTTTATTTATTTATTTATTTATTTTTTAATTAATTTTTTTAAATTATTATTTTTTTCACCTTTAAAAAATAATATTTCAACCACAAATATCACATTTACAATGAAATGACAATACCAGTAGATTTTAATTATTCCAAACGTAATCAAAAATGAATCACGAAAGAGAATACAACTAAAAAATAAAGCGACGAGACATAATGCGACAACACCTTGACAATACAAGTCCATTTCGTTCACTCGAAAAATTAAAGATTTGCTTTAATCCCTCAACGGCGAGATAAATTTTCTGTTACATTACTGGTTTTCAGTAGTATGTAGTAACCTTAAAGTTTTAATCGAGAAGCAACAACAGCGATATGACTCGAGTTTCATTCAGAGCTCAAATTGCATTTCACTGCTGTCTTGATGATTAGAATGACTGTGCCGGTGGTGGTAGTGGTTGGAATAGTGGTAGCGGTGGTGGTGGTGGTGGAGGAGGATGTAATTATGGTAGTGGTTTTGGTGATGCTGTTGGTTAGAATGATAGTTGTGGAGACGATGACGGAAATTTTATGATGATGTTGATATTGTTTTTATTGCTATTGTAGTACTTGTTGTTAATATGTTGTTGTTGTTGTTGTGTTGTTGTTGTTGTTAATGAAGAAGAAGATGATGATGATGATGATGATGATAATGATGATTATGATGACAACGACGATGTCGTCGACAATGATGGTTACCATACGATATTACAAAGTTTATTCAATCTTAGGCTTTCGACAATAAATCATACAATTTGATGACCACATACATGAAAGTGGAAAAAAAATGGTAAATGGAACCAAACAATAAACTGATACCATTAATAACCACAAAAAAATACAACAATAGTAATACCACCAATACGTACAATAATAATAATAATAATAATAATAATAATAATAATAATAATAATAATAATAATAATAATAATAATAATAATAATAATAATAATAATAATAATAATAATAATAATAATAATAATAATATAATAATAATAATAATAATAATAATAATAATAATAATAATAAAATAATAATAATAATAATGATGATGATAATAATAATAATAACAATAATAATATTACCATCATCATTACTACCACCACCATCATTACTACTACCACCACCGCTACCACTATCACTACCACCATCACCATCATTATTACGTTTCCAATCATTTTTTCTCGTTTTTAAAAATTTGATATCTATCAAAACAGACGAAATTCCGGTCATTTTTTTAAAGGGTAGTTAAAATATCTACGATTTTATTAGCCCTGAAAACTACGATTTTTATTTTCCTATTTCAAGTAGGCAGGTCTGATATGACAAGTATCAGTATCAGTTCCATAGTCAAAATAAGACAAACAAAAACAAAGTTTATTTAATCTTAGGCTTTCGCCAATACTCCATACAATACAATTAAGACAAAATAATGTTACCAATTTCTCCTCATGCATTCGTTAGACTATAACAATAACGACCGTGTTATCTTTACTCTTTACCCAACCAACCCCGAGCTTCCCGCCTCTTCATCGCGAACAACTTCTTATGTATGTAGTAGCTTCAGGACGGGCAAGTACGGAATCTGCCCACCCTTCCGTATTTCCTCTATAACTTAGTTAGAATTCAACTCTCTCCTTTCTCAGAAGAGTATTTCTCGTATACTAATTCAATTGTTGAGAAAACCAAAATGGTGGTTGTATTTTATATATTTATTTAGTCGTGACTTTTGAATAAAAGTGTTTTGTTTTATTAGACGGAATACAATAGAAAATTACATTGTTTTGCAAAATTATTTTGTCTGGCAATAAAAATACAGCGGTAATTAATTTAAGAATTAAAAAAAAAGAACTAACAAATTAATTTGTTAAAAAAAAAAACAACAAAAAAAAAAACCCCAAAACAACAACAACAACAAAAAACAAATAAGAAAACAGTTTAAATAAATGAGTTTTGAGGAGCACTAAAGAAAACGAGAAAAAAAGAAAAGTTTAAATGGATAAACAAATATATAAAAACAACACAAATTAATACTAAATTGATATAAAATTAGTAAATTAATAAATTTAATTCAATACTGGAACATTCCCAAAGTCATTACATCAATGGTACCAGCACAAGTAAGGCAATAAATAAGAAAAAGTTCGTTTGCCAAAATCTCTATTTAGTTTTCACTGGTTAATAAGGTGGGCTCATTTGAATTAGCCCGACCTAGTACTGGAGAGGCCAGACAGCAAAAATCGGAGTTAGTTCACCGTCAGGCGACGTGACGATGAGATGACGATGTGGGCGGAGTGGAGTGGTTGGGGGGGGGGGGGGGTGATAAAAAAAGAACAGGAGCGTATCCTGGTTTATGCATTACGTGATGCATGGTGATTCTCAATCTATCAAAAATACACACAAATTGATTTCAGTACGAAGTATAAAGTTTAAGTAGTAACTTTTGAAATTATCTAATTTAAATTTGATTATTTCAGACCTGGTAATACAGCATATAACTTGAAAAAAACAGGCTGGTATTTGCCCACCCTGCCCATTATTACCAGCCGTCCCTGTTCACTCTTGAGTTGAGTGGAATTATGTGCTTTGCCCAAAGACACAAGACAGGGGTTAAATTTTCGTGACTAATGTCACCCATCGGGTCACTGAACTCAAAAATTGTTGCTTTGAGAAAGGAGATATCATATCTCTCTGTTACTGACGCCAAATTAGTAAAGGTCCGCGTTTGTCATGGCCCTAAGTTGAAGTTCTTGAAATAAAAAATATATTATATGATGTCAGATGATGGTGATGATTTTAAAGATTACAACGTAGGACGTTGATGTATTGACGGCGATGATGATGATGACTGGGGTGACCTTTCTTCAGATTTATTCATTCATTTCATTATAATTTTTTTTCAGTACAAACCAGGTTTAGTAGAGTGTGTATAAATCACTATCAGAATGTGCTGTAGATGACTCCCCCACCCCCCGATATTGGAGCATTTATTTTGTCTGAATATCCCCAGTTAACTCTTTCATGACCGTCTCTTCCTAACAATTCCACGTATGATATATGAGAAATTAGTTTCACCATCTTTCACAAGTTTTCAATTAAATTTTACATTCTTTGTATTAGAGTACTATTATTTGTTAATCCTATGTAAGCGCATCCGATAAGGGTTCTGCCATAAACGTATTATTTCCAATCAACAAATCAAAATAGGTAAAATCAATAATAAACCAAAGCAAAGAATAATGATGATGATGATGATGATGATGATGATGATGATGATGATGATGATGATGATGATGATGATAATAATGATAATAATAATAATAATAATAATAATAATAATAATAATAATAATAATAATAATAATAATAATAATAATAATAATAATAATAATAATAATAATAATAATAATAATAATGATGATGATGATTAGGGGAGAGAGCACGCTTTGATTAAAATTATATTAAATGTAGATTGAGTTTGATAAAATACATTTGAAATTGGCAGAAAAGTCGTGACGTCACATCTTCTGCTCTTCCGGTTCCAAAATCATTGGAAGGGTGTATGCCCTTCGAGGGACGAATAATGAATAGGTTATATATATATATATTGAATCATAAGGTGACATACCTAACTGTTTTAGTAGCAGGATTTATAGGCAGATTATCAGGATTACAGGACGTAAAAGAGCGAGGATGGATATGTTTATTGACGATGGGAATATTATATTTAGGCTAGAAAATAAGATGCCATCACTCTGAAACCAGAAGATCAATTACACAAGGTATATATCCAGTCCTCCGGATTTTACACTTCCAATGAAATTGGAACCAGTTTTTTAACATCACATGTTTGTTTCCTATTGCTCATATAGATGGTGTACATCTATAATTCTTGCTTATTGGTGGTCATCAGTTGGGGTGTTCTGTCCGCGATAGAAGCAGCAGCTTCCAATGCACGTAGCACACTACTATGTTATGACGATGCGATAATATATCCAGGCGGTGAAATCTACTGCATTTGTGCAAACCCGTCCAATAGCAGCAGATGGTCTGCCGTTTCCGGATATTTGCCACAGCGAGTGCGCATGGGAGATGTAGATATGGCTCACACACGAAGTGTAGCTACTGTTATTAAGGTTCTGGATTATGGACCCACGTCTGTTGACAGCAACCCAATGTCTCCTCTTGCTGGTTTAAGAGAGTTCGACTGTCCTGCTCTCATGAGAAACCAAATATTTCCAAGTCAACTTTGACCATCTCGAATACGCAGCCCCGACTGGAGTCAGCAAAGCTTAGTACAAGGGTTGGCCAGCCCGAACTCACTACCGTATTCGTGTACAGTCGCCAACCTGCCCATTCTGCAGTTTTGCCACGAGTAAGCTGGCAGGATCGACTTGGGGCGCTAGCCAAGCACTCCTGAGAACTTCCGCCCTGGCACTATGCTACTCCACCGCGGAGTATTGCGCTCCAGTGTGGGGTAGAAGCAGAAATGTTGAGAAGGTAGATGTAAAACTTCGCAAGTCGATGAACATAGTGTCAGGCATGCTGGCAACAACTCCTAGAGAATGGGGCCCGATAATGGCAGCGATCCAGCCCCACGATGTACGGAGGGAGACGATGACGGGAAACTGGCTGAATAAGATCCGAGAGAGAGGGAATGGGAATACCCCTCTGAAGCGCATTATGGAAGGCGCCCCCGTTTCGAGCCGAAATAAGTCCCGGCAACCCTTGTACGCAGCTTCCTTGACTACGGACAGAGATGCATATACGAGATGGAAGTCGGTTTGGACGAATTCAATCCCTCGTGGGGGCGGGGACGTAACCTCCTCTAAGCTTGGTGAGAAGTTGCCAGGCTTTGATACCAGTAAGAGGAAAAACTGGATGGCTGCGAATCGGCTTCGGTCGAGGAGCTGCCTAACAGCAAGTGCGCTTCATCAGTGGGGACTTTCCACCTGTCCCACATGTACCCGATGTGGGCAAGAACCCGAAACGGCAGAGCATCTAGTTGAACGGTGTGTTGTGACGATGCTACCGGGCGGGTTCGCGACGGTGCACGAGTGCGGACCGGACTTTGCTGAGTCGATCGTCATAACATAGTGTGAGAACCATAAGAGGCTGCTGCCCCGAGCACACGTGCCCAACACAATGTCTTCTTTTGCTGAGACAGAAACTTGACAACTTCTTCCCTAGTTTTGAGAAGACAACGTCCTCGCACCCACGAGAGAGAGAGAGAGAGAGAGAGAGAGAGAGAGAGAGAGAGAGAGAGAGAGAGAGAGAGAGAGAGAGAGAGAGAGAGCCCAGTTGTGATTTAAATCCCCTAATGGTGTATCTGAATGTCTTTCAAACAAATCGAAATATGAATTTTGATTGTATCTGTAGGTCTAACTGTTTTCATCGACGTGCATAAATTAGCAAATGACAAAAATTCTACACATTTATTATTTAAATAAAAAAGAAAATCCCCCAATCAACAGAACTGCAACAGCGGTGTGACTTATATAATGTTGATTAGCGCATAACAGACAGCATCATCATCATCATCATCATCATCACCATCATCATCATCATCATCATCATCATTACTATCATTATTATTATAGATAGATAAATAGATAGAGACAGATTGATGGATCGCTAGCCGGATCGATCAAGCATGGAGTCCACATTTTTTTTGGTGGTCATTTTTCCTTATGTCTGTCCCCTAAACGCCCAGTGTTCTGTGTATTGTTTAATACCGAAACGTTTTTGTGTTTTCTCAAGTATTTTTACGATTCAAGGCTTCGGGTACTCTCTCTCTCTCTCTCTCTCTCTCTCTCTCTCTCTCTCTCTCTCTCTCTCTCTCTCACACACACACACACACACACACACGAAAAACGGCTGTTGTCATTTGCTGCTCTTTTATGATCTGTGATGTGACTCAAGCAACACTCTTGTTACTGTGTGCTGTAGACAAGGAATTTACCCAATGGAAACCGTACGGTGCTCTTATTGGCTAACCAACCAGCGGCCTCGATGAGAAAAATATCCGCCATTTTGATGTTGGCTGGGAATCGCGTTACTATAGTAAACAAGCGCTGATCGGCCGTTCATGAAAACAAGTTGCTGCTCGCTCGTTTAACTCAAAATTATTCAAAACGATCTCTCTAAAATGATATAAATGTGACTTCTTAAGGTTTTCTTCACGGTCAAAACCACACAATACGTCCGAGGCAAAAAGGAATATTGACAGGTCGGTCGAGAGTTGAACTCGTGAGACGACAAACATCAATGCGAAGTGTAGCGAGAGTCAAGCTATTGTTTGTTTTGTCCTATAGATAGTATGCAGATGACGTCACTCAGGCCTTTGTTATTGTTTTTGCCATCCGCTTTTGTGAGTTGTTCTCACTAAACTGTATTAACCAGACTATAAAAGTTCATGGTTACACAGAGTTTATGTGTTGGTCCGTTATACTTCCGGATGGCAATGTTGTGAACTCCTTGGCCAAGCGCATTCTATCTATTCTATATAGAGAAAAGGATAAATAGTATAGCCTCGTGTGTGAGTGGTTGCGTGTCATAGTCTTGTTTTTAAATTGTTTTTGTTGTTTATGTGTGTAGTGATGACTCTCTCACACTCAATTTCAATACCGAAAGAGGAATTCCCGCACACAAGAAAGGGGAATTGGGGTGGTATTTGGCATACATATTGTATAGTATCTAGTTCTAAATAGATAACTGATTAGAATTATATTATGATATATAAACACAATGCCAAATACAATTCCGAAGTTTCCTTATTTCAAATGAAGTAAAGCTCCAAAACCTAATGGTAGTGATTGTAGTACTGAGTGTTAGTGAGGTGATGTGGTGTTGGTGGTGGTTGTAGTTGTAGTAGTAATAGTGATGATGATGTGGTGGTGGTGATGATTGTAGTTGTAGTAGTAGTGGTAGTGATGATGATGTGGTGGTGGTTGTAGTAGTAGTGGTAATGGTAATGATATGGTGGTGGTGGTGGTTGTAGTAGTAGTGGTCGTGATGATATTATGGTGGTGGTGTTTGTAGTAGTAGTGGTAATGATGAGGCTATGTGGTCTAGTAGTATGACACTCGCTTCCGGATCGGAAGGTCCTGGGTTCGAGCCTCGCGCTCGGCGCATAGTTGGTCCTTGGAAAAGGCTCTTTACTCACATTCTCTCACCGTACTCAGGTGTAAAATGAGTACCTGGCCGTTAACAGAGTTGTCTTTGTCCGAAAAATTGTAATATCGCCTAACAGGCGTCATGTCCCGTCCTGCATGTTAAATGTTGACCAGGGACCCCCTGTAAAGCGCTTTGAGCACATTTAGTAGATATTGCACAATATAAAGCTCAATTTAAAAAAAAAATATATTTCAATGATGATGATATGGTGGTGGTGGTTGCAGCAGTAGTAGTGGTAGTGATGATAATGTGGTGGTGGTTGTAGTTGTAGTTGTAGTGATAGTGATGATGATGTGGTGGTGGTTGTAGCAGTAGTGGTAGTGATGATGATGTGGTTGTGGTGGTTGTAGTAGTAGTTGTAATGGTGATGATATGGTGGTAGTGGTGGTTGCAGTAGTAGTGGTAATGGTAATGATATGGTGGTAGTGGTGGTTGTAGTAGTAGTGGTAATGGTAATGATATGGTGGTGGTTGTAGTAGTAGTGGTCGTGATGACGATGTGGTTGTGGTGGTTGTAGTAGTAGTGGTAGTGATGCTATTGTGGTGGTGGTTGTAGTAGTTGAGGTAGTGATGTGGTGGTGGTTGTAGTCGTAGTGGTGGTGGTGGTTGTGGTAGTAGTGGTAATGATGATGATATGGTGGTGGTGGTTGCAGTAGTAGTGGTAGTGATGACGATGTGGTTGTGGTGATTGTAGTAGTGGTAGTGATGATGATGTGCTGGTGGTGGTGTAGTAGTAGTGGTAGTGATAATGATGTGGGGCTGGTGGTTGTAGTAGTAGTGTTAGTGATGATATTGTGGTGGTGGTTGTAGTAGTAGCTGATGTGGTGGTTGGAAAACACATTACAGGTTATTATAATACATGATTACACACATTCTCTAACTTCATTTTATGACAGCTTCGTTGTGCCATAAATATACGCAACAGTTCTGAAACATTTTATTGTGGATTTTGATATTGTTTGTTGTTTTTCTTGTGTCGTTATGTTGACATAGATACCGAATGAATGGTAATTACTACATTCTCAGCCAACAACAAAATGGCGCTGAATGCTTTCATTGGTGGACACTTTTTAGGCGTATTCTCATTCGTTTAATTCTATGGCTGTAGATTGGTAAAAAAAAAATCACAAAGATCAAACCAATACAAACACAAAAAGTAAAAAAAAAAAACAAAAAAAAAAAAAAAAAAAAAACGAAACAAAAACAAACAAAACAAAGCAAATCAAAAGAAAACGAGACTTACAGTGATGATGACTTAAATATGGTTACTTTTATAAAAACTTCTTGCCTATATTTTCCTTCTGTGAGGCAAGTAGCCAATCAAAATACACCGTTTGGATTTTCATTGATTGCGAAAGTAGGAAGTTTCACGAATAAATGACTGGCGCACTATCCAAACTCCTTACAGGGATTAGCGATTTTGTTCTTCACGCATCGATGATTCAATCGATTGAAACTGCTTATCAGTGTGCTCTCAGAGGAATTCCTTTCGTCCATTGCAGTTGTTTGTAACTTTTTGTTAATTCGAAAACAATATCCATGGAATAAACACAGTGTCACAGTGAGTGAATGCAAAGCTTCAAGTTGTCTGGTCTTCTTACTCTTTCTTACTCTTACTCTTATTGTCGGCTACTGTCACTGTTCGCTGTCGCACTCACACTCACACCACTTGCCACTGGCGATGACAAGACTGTCACTGTCGCTGTCAAGAGACATTTTTGCCATTTGTCAGTGTTAGTTTAGTATGCTATATTCATTGTGTCAATTCATTATTTTATCTTAAAAAAAGAAAATTATAATGAATGGATAAATGTTTCGGCTATCGACTTTCGACGTACCGTTCGTTTTTATACACCTCCGTTGGTGGTGATGGTAAATAAATTAACAACATGTTGCTGCATACGTCCATGGGTTGTAGTTTAGCACGCTGCTTAGTGATTACCGATGTACGTTTATACAATGACAATAAATTAAAGAATAATAACAATAATTTAAAAAATCAAAAGTAAAAGAAACATGACTCACAAATACTGATCTCAAATAAATAAATAATTTTAGTTTTAGAAAATTAAAATCGAAGTTTTTTTAAAACATGATAAAAAGTTTTTGAAAAAAAACAAAAAAAAAAACCCAAACAAAAATAAAGCAAATAAAAAAAAAATGTCTACAATGGGAACCGAACCCGGTACTTTCAAGTTCAAGGTTAGAGTCTGACAGCCTGCCCGCTGCGCTAGAGCCACCTGACTGTTCATCACATTTAATAAGGTCTTTATAAAACATTATTTTACCTTCAATGCAACTTCTATTTTCTGGTTTTATATTTCGATTTGTTAAATTATTATTATTATTATTGTATAAATTTATTTACAAAAACATCCTACAGATGTCACAATATAACTTTCGCCGTGTCCAAATACAGAAACACAATATCGCTGATGAAAATGAAATTGGGTGGGATGTGCATGCGTGACGGAGGTGTATAAAAATGATCCGTTAAGATACACCGTCAGCGGAGGTGCATAAAACGTTGTTTTTTTTTGGCCCACACCAAGTCACAGTCACACTCACTCAGTCAGTGCTTTCATGATTATCTAGTCTAGTGACTCTTGTCTATTTGATATTTGATAGCCTACACTACACAGAAACACATTACACTTACTTTCACCAACGAGTTCCAATTGTAATTGTACTGTTGCAATTTAGTTTACAGTACAGTAGTCAGATGTTTGTTATTAATAGACGTCTAGTACAGTTTTAATTAAGGGATACATAATAATCCTAATAATAATCACTCTAGTTCTATGTAAACTATTATTGAGAGTTAGTGTTAGAACTTTTTGTTGTGAGATGCCAATGCACCAGTCGTTAACGACACTAACGGAGAACAGCGTTTTGTTAACTGAAAGCTTTGGTTGCTTTAGAACTTTAAGAAGAAATACTTGTTTAGACTTAGAGCTGTTGGTTATGAGTTAGGAGAGTCAGTCAATCAAAACTATATCATCAGTATCAGGCTCATTGTTTATATTATTATATCAAATTTTGGGGAGAAATTCTATATATGTCCCCCACGTATACACAGTAATTTGCACGTAGTTTCTAATCCTGAATTAAAAGGTTTTTATTTGTCCAAAGAAAGAAATTGGATTTGTAGGATTGAAATCTATCAGGGAAATTTTGCACCTCGACATTAGGGTCTTTATTTTGTTATAGATTGTTAAGCTTGGGGACTCTCAGGCATAAGTTTTAACAAAGATGGCATCACAACTTTCACTTTCTCTCGGTTAGAAATGTAAAATAATGAAAACTCATTGTTTTAGTGGATTGTTAGAGGTCAAGTTGTTTCTTTCTTTGGATAAATAAAACTTGGACTAATTTCATTTGGGTACATGACATTCATAGATGAGCACCTTGTTGTAGAATGGTCTATTGTTATAAGAAGATGATTGATATTATAAAGGCAATGGTAAATATGCTTCATCTAAGCTTTTATGTTTTTGATTTTTTTTTTTGGACATTTTAAAATTAAAACTTATTTGTTTTTTTTAAAAATTATTTACAGAAGATGCTGCAGCTTCAATCAAATTTGGTTTGATGAAGAAAACTTCAGCCTATCATGGACTTAAGTTTTTACTCCAAGGTGTACATTTTAGGCTGACAGTTTAGCCATGGCTAATGTCTCTCCTAGAAAAATGCCTAAGGGCAAAAGGGTGCTTCCAACTTTACCCCCTGAAAGTCCTCGCTTAAAAATTGTCACATTCAACGATGATGTTTCTGAGACCTCTATTGGTGGAACAAAAACAGTTGGTAAGATTAAGAAAGACGTCATTTTGCATTTTGAACAAAGAAACAAAAAATCTGCCACTGTTTCCTCCAGGACTTCAACTCAGAATGGCGTTGTTTCTTCTGACAAGGCTAAGTCGAATGATAAACCGTCTCAATTGTCCCAGGTCTCAACTGGAAAGGAAAACATTCTAGCCAAACCAGACAAAGATAAAAAACCTCAGCCCAGTTCAAGTAGCAGTGGTAGTGAAAGTGACACTATGTACAATAGTCAGAGTCAGACATCTCAGGATTATTCCCGGATGGAGGACCTTCCACCAACTTCCAACATTTTCAGAACGCCTAACTGCTCAAATGACCATCAGCCCAGGCGTCATACTCTAGAAAGTGAACTATTTGGTACTCCTGATTGTTATCGTAATGTCAATCTGGAGACCCCCAATCGCATGCTTCCGATGGTACAAGATGAGTCGATGGATGAAGGAGAGGATTCGTGTAGTATCATGGTAGCTGTGAGAGTTCGTCCATTTGCTCAGAGGTATGTTATTGTTATTTGTTTGTTTTGATTGACATATAGATTTGGATAAAATTTTAGTATTTTTGGGGTATTGCATGGTAGAGCACACAGCTTGTATTCAAATCAACCTGATTGTGAAGTAATTAAAAGAAAATAAATTCTGACCTTTCTCTTCACTGAGGGAGTCCCAATAGCTCAGTTGATAGAGCAATCACTTCACACGCAAAGCGCCAAGATCGATCCAGGGTTCAGTTGAGATTTTTTTCTGATCCCCCCTGTCTACCCAGCAGTGAATGGGTTGCTGGGTCTCTTAGACTTGGTGGAAAGTACTTTGCAATGGACTAATGTCCTGCCCAAAGGATAACAAGCAATTACTATTGTCCTTTTCACGTTATAGAAACCAGGATAAACTCCTGTTCAATGGTCCTAATGGCTCTGAATGGCTACTTTTTTTTTTCACTGAACTGAAATTGGGTAGCTGAATTTAATATGACTGAAAGTACTGAGCTATAGTCAAGCGCAATGCTGTTGCTAGAGAAATAGACAAGAGATCAACTCCAGCCTCATGGCCTGATATGGCTCTGACTCTGATTGAGACTGCTATTATTATTATTATTATTATCATCATCATCATCATCATCATCATCATTATTATTATTATTTATTTATTTATTTATTGTTTTATTTATTTATTTTTTAAATGTTTTCTTGTTGTGCCTCATTGGACACTCTGTCTTCTGGCTCTGGGTGGTCAAAATTATACATCTGTTAGGCTAAAAAGCTGAATTTTGAAATTCATTGGTTCACTGCTCTTGCTTTCTTTGATATCATCATAATGAATTATTCTATTTATTGCTTTTAACTTATTTGGAGAGTGTTTCCGTTTTAATTATTGGTTGAATAACATCTCCCCAAAGAGTATGATTCACAAATGATTGTTTGATTTTCAAATCAAGGGAAATCTTGTAATTTTTTATTTTGAAAAATATTTTTTTGGCTTTTATAGCAATATCCACTAAATGTGTTCATAGTGTTGTACAAGGGTCTCTGACCAACAACAACACTTAACATGTAGGACGAGACATGGTGCCTGTAGGCAATTTTACAATTTATTTTCCGACAGAAACAACGCTGTTAATGGTCAGGTACTCATTTAACACCTGAGTAGGGTGAGAGAATTTGAGTAAAGAGCCTTTTCCAGGGACTCAACTATATGCTGAGCAAGGCTCGAATCCAGGACCTTCTGATCTGAACAAGACCACATAGCTGCACAAATGTTTGTTTGCTTTTCAAGGGAAAGGGGAAATGTCACATTTGTTTTTTATTAATTAATATTAACATTGTGTAACATAATCGTAAACATGTCTCAAGTTTTTCATTTCTGAAGATTCCCTGATAATGATCATATTTTATAATGAAATTATTATTGTTTGTCTTCAGAGAGCTCTCCGATTCCACCAGTCGTTCTGCTATTTCAATGGATGGAAATCAAACGGTGGTTCAGGTTGATAACGGTCCTGTGCACCGGTTCGCATACGACTTCTCTTTCTGGTCACTCGATGCAAAAAATGAAGAATTCTCCGGTCAGGAAACGGTGTACAGGAAGTTGGCCCAGCCTCTACTGGGCAAGGCATTTGATGGCTATAACACCTGTCTCTTTGCTTACGGTCAAACTGGAAGTGGCAAAAGCTACAGGTTTGTTTGTTTCTTCCTGTTCAATACAATATATAATAAGAGCTAAATTAGGCCAATAGTGTGGCCTTTGGTGCCCTATCAAATTGATAAAAAACTGATATTCATTTCTGTTTCTCATTTTATACAATGTAACTCTTGTCTATTATTATGATAACACCTAAACTCTTGATTTTTTGTAAAGGTCATATTGGAGAAAAGGATATGACTTTTTCTTCTTCTTCAGTCTTTTCAATCAGTGAGATAGAGTGAGATTGATTGGTAAGAGATAACTGAAAAATGGACTTATGATCAGATTAGACTGCATTACATCTCTATTATCCAACAAGTGCCACTTCATTTAAATAAAGGTTTAACTCATTCATCTAGGCAGGGTCCTTTGACCTATCATGCTGGGCAGGAGGTCATGCTGTGTCTTCTTTCCCCTTATATCTGTTTTCCGAGTTGCTTTCTGTCTTTGTCTTGGAATAGGATTAGTTGGTTTTGTCCCAGCCCTGGCTGGAGTCCTTGACTGTGAAACAGTGAAATGTATAGTAATGATTTCGGGAGACAATATTTTTTTCCTTGTAAATCATCTCTGTTATGATATGTATTGTTAGTTTGTATTCTGTAAACATTTGAATGTGTTCCTCTTAGTGGGATCCTGTGTGATGTCTGGATGCGACTTTAAGGTGATCTCAAACTAAGTACATTGCTGGTACGGTCTTGGAATCTACATCTGTTCCTTCTTTGAACCAATTCCCCTTTGTCTTACTTTTTCTTGGATGCTTTGACTATCTCATTTTCTTTTTTTTTTACTGGCGCTGATATGACTTAAATGTGTCACAAGGCTGTAAAGCTCTTAAAAACAACAAACAACTCATTCATTTGGGGTTGATACTTTCTTTATCCTCTCCAAATTATGACTGTATGTAAGTGTGGTATTGTGACCCAATAATAATATTTTTAGAGGGGATAGAAGAAAATTTTAGATTAGAGTCTATTTAAAGTCTCTTTTAACATTTTTAATGTTATTCATTAGTTGTTGATCATGAAATTTTCTGACACCAACATAATCGACTGATGAAGAAACATGTGCTCATATAGATGTTTTCGGATTGGCCTTATTTGGGGCATTGATGTGCAATAAAGTTATTTTGTCTTAGATTGTAAAAAGTTTTCTTACTCTTTCTGATAATTTTGTTTTGTTTTCTAATCCACAACAGCATCATGGGACATGGAAGAGAACTTGGGATTATACCTCGTTTTTGTGCCGAGCTGTTTCAGAGAGCTGAATCATTGAAGGATAGAAAGAAGGTAAGTATCAACCTGTTTAGGTTCTCTCTCTCTCTCTCTCTCTCTCTCTCTCTCTCTCTCTCTCTCTCTCTCTCTCTCTCTCTCTCTCTCTCTCTCTCTCTCTCTCTCTCTCACAAACACACACACACACTCTCACTCTCTCTTTTTTTTCTCTTTCATTCTCTCCCTCTCTTTGATAATTTTCCCACCTTTGGATGTCTCCATGGTTTGCTCTATGTTCTGTAAGTGTCATGCTGTGAAGTCTTTTTTGTTATTTTTGCTTGTTATATATTCCAATACGACGCTGGCAGACCTATATTATATTAACTTTGCTTTGAAGGGATAAAAAACAACTTTTATCCATTGAATATATTTCAATTTCTTGGTCAGTAACAAAACTTTGAACTTCGTTGATTACCATTTATAAAGAACCTTATGAAAAACTAAACTTCATCTTAAATTGTTGATAGCGCTAACTGATGATGTATTGCACTTAATACAAGACAATCATAGGATTTATGCACACAGTTGAATTTTGTAAAATGAAAGAAATCAAAACAACGTATATTGTATTTTTATATCAAATAAGTAATAATTCTCTACAGGTTTGGTATATTATTACAAGTAATAGGTTTTCTTTTTTTTAAAAATCCTTTTCACATTCAAGAAGGTTGGTTTTCAATATCATTTGAATTTAGATTGGTTTATGCAAGTATGTAGATAGTTGTGTAAGTCAGCAGCAGTGTAACGGTATTTTTTTACAAATAAAGGAAGTAGCACAAGTACTTATATAACCAGTCCTAACATACATATAGCACTTGACGCCTTCCTGTAATGTTTTGGGTAGAAATTCCTATATGTTAGGGGAATAGCTGCCCCCTCTGGCAGGGTTGTGGTCTAAATTGTTATGCGATATAGACATGGTTTGCCTTCAATCCCTCTATCTCTGTTGTCTTTTATCTGTGTCGCTTAATGTGCTTCTTGTTCTGGAGTGAACCCATGTGGTGTTTTCATCAACGCTGCATAGAGTCTTACCGCAAGTAAAACAATCAGATTAATTGATTAATATATATCTTTATTTTTTTTTAATGAGATATATTCTTCCTTTGTAAATCGTCTCATTATGGCTTCTTTTTTTTTTCTTTTTCATTTCTTTTTTTTTTTTTTTATCAATGTATTCCCTTTGCCCTTTCTCGTGTCTTTTGTGCTGGTTTTGAATACTCAGCTAAGTCTAGTTCTTTATCTTCACTCATTTCCTTTTTTATTTGTTGTTCTGATAGCTCGGTGGTTGACCACTCGTATCCCTAGCAAAGGCATTGGTATCGATTCTGGGTTCGGTGAAGATTGTTTTCAATTCCCCCCCCCCCCCTTTTTTTTTTTTTGTGTGTGTTGTCTGTGTCCAACCAGCAGTGACTAGATACCTTGGTCTGTTTTATTTCGGTAATGATAATCTTCCACGGCATTCCATGATTTTCGGATTTTCTCATAAATTTTCCGCTGATTTTGTTTTGTCGTGTCAAGCATTTTCCTCTGATAAAAGCTCGGGTAGTCGAATGGTGGATCTGCGCAAAAATCTCCATCATGTCTTGTGTCATGGTTTGACACCTGTGCTCAGTTGCATGAATTTTGGTGACACTCCCATTTTGACGCCAGTCTAGACAGTCTGGCGCCAAATGTCAAAAGTGACACAAGACCCATGGTGGCCTTGTATGAGTTGAAGTCGAAAGGGGAGGGGATTGGGCGAAGGTTTCTTATATATATATATATATATATATATATATATATATATATATATATATATATATATATATATATATATAATATATATATATATATATATATATATATATATAATTGAATCGTGTTTGATACAAATATGGTACGAAAAGTGCTCGACAAAACAACTCAGTCCTGACGATGGCAAATTAAGCCTGAAACATTAATGTAGACTGTCTCAAACATTGTGGTAAATATTTTAAATAATAATAATAATAATTAATAATAATATATATATATATATATATATATATATATATATATATATATATATATATATATATATATATATATATATATTTACATTTTTTTTCTTCCTATGTAGCTGTAGCGTGATACTGCTGTTGGTGAGCTTATGATTATAATTCATTGGTGCGTTTAAAAGATAAATATTAATTACAACTTTTTTCTTATTAAAACATCAATTCATAAACTATTCTGGCATAGTGGTCTCTCTCTCTCTCTCTCTCTCTCTCTCTCTCTCTCTCTCTCTCTCTCTCTCTCTCTCTCTCTCTCTCGTCCACACAAACACGTCTCCAATGTTTTATTCTTGAATTGTGCTTCTCATTCCTTATCTTGTTTGGCAAGACACGGCATAAATTCACCAGCCCATGGTATGCAATATATCATTATAGGGAATGAGATTAACGTAAGGGTAGCGTCCCTTGATTGGACGTCGCCCATTGTCTGTGACGTCACCGGCGGAAAAGTTATTAGAGAGAGAACGTCATGTTGGTTGTGCGCATGCGTCTCCCGTCCTCGCTTCCGTGATAATAACTTTTCCGCCGGTGACGTCACAGACTATGGGCGACGTCCAATCAAGGGACACTACTCTTCCGCTAATCTCATTCCCTATTATCAACAACACTGGCTACACGTCCCAGTGTCCCGCCCTTTGTTTTATATATTATAAAGGATCCGTGGTGGATAAGACAAGATAAGCAACCGTCTCATCTCTTTGTGGGATCATTCTACTCCACTG
>NC_088368.1:21855073-21925073 GCF_034508935.2 Berghia stephanieae | reverse complement strand
TTTGCATCTCGTTTTTTTGTTTTTTTTTTTCACTCTTTAGCACGAAATTTAGACCATAAGAATGCTCAGTTTAAGGCGCTGCATTGCGTCTGGCGTTATGGTCATCTTGCTCTTTTCTTCAATTAGATGTTAAATAAAGTTATTTTTAAAAAAAAGAAATAAACGCTCCAGAGAAGGAATAAAGAGGATCAATTTTATTTGATTTAATTTCTGATATTCTAATGTCTATCGTAATAGAGGATCTGTGAATGGAACTCGTTAATGATACAAACCAGACAATGTGTGTGTGTGTGTATGTCAGAGACGGTGAAAGATTGAAAGGGAGGGGGGGGGGGGGGGGGGGCTGTGTTTCATGAGTGTTTCCCACGGTTTAAGACATTTAATTGTTCACTTAAAAAAAATACAAAGACAAAATGAACAAAATCAAAACAAAACAAAAACAGCGAAACTTATTTTTTTTAAACCAACCCCCCACTCCCCCCCCCCCCCAAATAAAAAAACAACAACAAAAAAAAAAACAAACAAAAACAAACAAAACAAACAACAACCCTAAAACAAGTCAACCAAGAACAGACAAATATAAAATAACTAAAAACGAATCAAATCAAACAAATGTTTTCTGACTGACCTTGTTTTCGTGGTCCAGATAGATCAACACTCCCCCAACCCATCCCCCACCCCTCCTCTTCTTTCTTACTGGGTGAATACATAGCGCCATTCACTCAGAAAGTAACAAAGTGATAACCAGGCATTGGTGACGAATAATATAATATGTATGAGAAGTAAAATGAAATTAGTTCACTTCGGGCTTGCTTGTGTTTTGTTTTCTTCCTTTCATTCTTTCAATTCTTCTTGAAGTGTATTGATTTTTAAATCTTGATCGAATTAGTTGTAATTTCCTTTTCAAACCGTCACGGTGTGATCTTGTTCACCGACCACGTATTAATTTATTGTCACTGTCATTTGTAAAGTGGAAGAAAGTTATCGTTATTTAATTATGTTTGTGTGTGATTCTGTGTTGTGTCTAAAGACGGGAGGGAGTATTTGTAGTGGTGGTTGGGGGTGGGGGAAGGGGGGGGGGGGTTGGGAGGGACTTTTAATGTTCTCACGTAAGTAATAACAGTTTGTTAAGGTCACGGAGTTCGATGGGAAATTTTTTTAACTTGAGCTTTTTTCCACTAAAGGTGCTCAAAGCGCTTTACAAAGGGTTTCTAACCAACAGCAACTCGTAACACGTAGAACGAGACTTGACGCATATTAGGCGATATTACAATTTTTCCGACAGAGACAACGCTGTTGGCGGCCAGGTACTAATTTTACACCTAAGTACGGTGAGAGAATGTGAGTAAAGAGCCTTTTCCAAGGACTCAACTGTGCGCCGAGCAGGGCTCGAACTCAGGACCTTCCGATCCGAAGGCGAGTGTCATACTACTAGACCACATAACCGCACAATATTGAGCGCTGATCTCTGTAAGAGCAAAGATGATATTCTTTGGTAAGAGTTAGATCACAGTAATGGAGACATGGGTAAATTACTGACTGATTCTGACGAGGGTATTTAATGAGGATGATGATGATGATGATGAGGAGGAGGAGGGAAAAGATGATTATTCTCTTATAAGTGATGTAGTTTCAATCATAATTATCAGAGAGAGAGAGAGAGAGAGAGAGAGAGAGAGAGAGAGAGAGAGAGAGAGAGAGAGAGAGAGAGAGAGAGAGAAGCCAAATTGTATCAATGGTGAATTCTATTTAGCCCCAAAACAAGCGCCAAGTTGGTAACACGTTTTATTTTTTTTTTTCTACATACACCCTCACACACGAACACACAAAGCCCTTTCACACACACACACCACACACACACACACACACACAAAGTCCTTTTCACACACACGCACCCACGGACACCAAGCCTGTGACAATATAAATCAAAGAACACATACATGTACTGAGTGCCTTTTGGAGGGCCCATCGACAATAAGCCGATTAGCTTGTGATATGTCCATATGGTTCTCAAGAACTGTTACAGAATACATTAGTACATATGTGACCCTTCGCCTCAAAACGATATTAAGTCGGGACGGTTAAGATGTTGAAAATTGAATTTATAGCCAGAAATATCAGACTTGTGTTGAGTTTGTATGTTTTATTGAGGAGAATGGATACCATATTTTAGGGTGCAAATGCCAACAATTTATATTTTTGACCAATTTAACATTTAATTCGGCTTTTAAGCATATGGTTCGTTCCGACAGAATACCGTTTTGAGCCGATGGGTCACATATCATTACTATTACAATGTTATACGGTACTCGCCGTCGAAGAGTTGCCAACATTCAACTCTCTATGTGTATACGAAACAAACACAGGCGCGGCTGTTGTTGTTGATGTTGTTGTTGTCGTCTTTGGGTTATAAATAGAACCACGTTGCATCCATATTTAAGTTTCTCGGTCACGCCTGATGTTGATAATGTAAATGAAGCTGTACTATAGCTTTGGCAATCTCTAATATTATGTACTACGAATATGATACATCCCTTTTCTTTCTTTTTATTTACTCTCTCTCTCTCTCTCTCTCTCTCTCTCTCTCTCTCTCTATCTCTCTCTCTCTCTCTCTCTCTATCTCTATCTCGCTCTCTCACTCTTTTCTTTTTTTCTTTCTTTCTTTCTTTCTTTCTTTCTTTCTTTCTTTCTTTCTTTCTTTCTTTCTTTCTGTCTGTCTGTCTGTCTGTCTGTCTGTCTGTCTTTCCTTCCTTTTTTTTCTTTGTTTTTTTTTTCTTTTTTTCCTTCTTTCTGTCTTTCTTTCTGTCTTTCTTTCTGTCTTTCTTTCTTTCTTTCTTTCTTTCTTTCTTTCAATGCGTTACAGGTTTGTCTGTAATCCATTAAAACAATTCCGTTTCAAACCCAGTCATTCCAGCATACACATTCACGCACAAGTTGTGCACAGCGTGCTCTTAATTAATTCTAGTGGTTATCAAGTATAGTGGTGTGATTTTTACACTATCGCCATGTTAGGACTCTGGAAATGCCCAATGTGCTCTCTTTTCGGAGAGAGAGAGAGAGAGAGAGAGAGAGAGAGAGAGAGAGAGAGAGAGAGAGCGAGAGAGAGAGAGAGAGAGATTCCCAAAATATTCTACCTATTTGATCACCTTTGAATGTGATGTAATATTTTTGATAAGTGCAGTATTTATGTGTATGCGCGGAGAGAGAGAGTGTGTGTGTGAGAGAGAGAGAGAGAGAGAGAGAGAGAGAGAGAGAGAGAGAGAGGGGGGGGGGATAAGTGTGCGTGCCCCTTAGCCTGACAGAAAAAAAAAAAAGAAAAGAAATGACGGCAAAAGACATGTCTTTGACGGCAAAGGAAACAAATCGTGAGTGGTATTCAATAGCTGCTAACCAATGGGATCAGTTATTTCCTCGAGCGCTCACTTGGCGGTCCTACCGTAGCCATCGTAAAGTTATGGCCTGATACTGACCAAAACATGACGTCAAAATGCCGCTAAAAGTTCTTTTTGACCACAATGAAACAAACGTGAGTTGTTTTCAATATTCAACCAATGGAAACTTCCTGTTTCTTGTAACTTACTCACGACACTCATAGACGGGACAAACCTAAAAAAATGACGTCAAACTTTAAGTCCTGCTTGGGTCTTGTGTCAGGTTAACGATGGCTACGGCCAGGCTAACAGTTAACAAAGTCAACGATGCACCCCCGTTATTACGTACGTCAGTATTGCTGTGTCAGCCCGGGGATACATGTGTTGAATACATGTCATGTCCTGGACTAAACTAAGAGAAGCGGTCACTACCCATATAGATAGAACGAAGATGACGTCACTCAAGCCTTTGTTATTGTAGTTTGCCATCCGCGTTTGTGAGTGATTCTCACTAAACTGTATTAACCAGACTATAAACGTTTGAGGTCCGTTATACTTCCGGATGGCAATGTTATGAGTTTCTTAGCCAAGCGCATACTATCTATATTATGGTTTTAAAGCAAAACAAACAAAACAAAAAAAAAAAAAATATGAAACAAAACAGACAAGAGACGCAGCTCACCTTACGTTTGTTGTTGTTGTTGCACTTCTTCTTTTCTTCTTCTCTTTTTTCTTCTTCTTTTTTCTTCTTCTCTCTTCTTCTTCTTTCTTCTTTTCTTCTTCTTCTTCTTCTTTCTTTCTTCCTTCTTCTTCTTCTTCTTCTTCTTCTTCTTCTTTCTTCTTCTTCTTCTTCTTCTTCTTCTTCTTCTTCTTCTTCTTCTTCTTCTTCTTCTTCTTCTTCTTCTTCTTCTTCTTCTTCTTCTTCTTCTTTCTTTTTTCTTCTCTTCTTCTTCTTCTTCTTCTTTTCTTCTTCTTCTTCTTCTTCTTCTTTCTTCTCTTCTTCTTCTTCTTCTTCTTCTTCTTCTTATTCTTATTCTTATTCTTATTCTTATTCTTATTCTACTTTTCTTCCTCCCCCCCCCTTCTTCCTCCTCCCCTCCTCCTCCTCCTCCTCTTCTTCTTCTCCTCCTCCTCCTCCTCCTCCTCCTCCTCCTCCTCTTCTTCTTCTTCTCCTCCTCCTCCTCCTCTTCTTCTCCTCCTCCTCCTCTTCTTCTTCTTCTCCTCCTCCTCCTCTTCTCCTCCTCCTCCTCCCCTTCTTCTCCCTCTTCCTCATTCACTTGCTGCTGGTGAGAATGTTTGTTATACTTTACAAATACTCATCTGCTTGTTTTTGTAATTTGTACTTGTCAATTCAATTCAATTCAAATACTTATTTATTGTCGGCATTTTAAAAATGTTTCATAGATAATGTAGTCAGGCTAATAGAAGCCTTTGACCGACATAGGTTATAACACATAGTGCATAAAAATACATAGTAATACATTTTCCTTTAAAACATTCCCTCATCAAGATTCCAATCATGACACACAAAGAAGAGTAACATAATATTATATATATATATATATATATATATATATATATATATATATATATATATATATATATATATATATATATATATATATATATATATATATATATATATATATATGTACGGTTAGATTAATTACAAATATTACATTTGCATGGCTGGCCATTCCATGAGAGGATTGATTTTTGAAAACATTAAAATTTGAAATTTTCCTGATGTGCTCGGGAAGTTCATTCCAAAGCACAGCAGCAGAATATCTGAAAGATTTTTTGCCATAAGACGTTGTTCTGACCCTTGGAATATCAAGGAGGTTTGAATATCTAAAATTGTATCTGTTATTTTTCAAAATGACCATATCAGATAGACAAGGAGGAGCAATTTTGTATAAAATTTTAAACGTTTCCAAAGCAATTGTTCTCATTCGTCTTATTTGTAGGGAGGGGACTTTGGCCTTTGAAAGTAATTGGTCTTAGGATCTTTTGTCATCTTCATAAATAAAACGTAGTGCTCTTTCTTGTATCTTTTCAAGTTTATCACAATTTGTTTTAGAACAGAAATTGCCAAGCTAGTGGACAGAAATTGAAATTTGACAATACAAAAGAGTGAAATATTGTTAACTTGTTAAATTTTGAAAGGTATTTTCCAAGCCTTTTTAAGACATTTAATTGCTGAGAAGCTTTACGGCAGATGGTTTTAATGTGTAAATCAAATTTTAGTTGGTAGTCTATGTCGATCCCTAGTAATTTTACAACTTCTTCACATGTAGTACTTACAGTTCCAATATGGAACGTGGGTTTCTTTGTGTGTGTTTTTGTATCTACTGCAATTGCCTGGAATTTGTCCGGGTTTGCTTGCATGCAATTTATTTCGAACCACTTGATAAGGATTTCGCTTTCATTTTCAATAGTTTTTAAAAGCATATCGAAATTTGAATGAGAATATGACAGAGTATTATCGTCAGCATAATTATATAATTTTCCCTCTCTGATAAAGTAAAATATATCATTTATAAAAATGTTAAAAAGTAATGGTCCAAGAATTGATCCTTGTGGAACGCCTTTTTTAATGCCTGCCCACTCGCTCACAGCATCCTCTAATTTTATTTGTTGTTTGTCATACATTTGTTATTCGTAAAAAAAACAAACGATTTTGTGACCAATGGCTTAATCATTCATTAAATCGTTCATTCACTCTTCTTTTTATTTCAGGTGAAAGTGAACGTAGAGATCAGTTTCTATGAGATATACAATGAGAAGATCCATGACTTGTTGGCTACCACCACCAATGCCAAGGAGAGAGGGACCAAGAAAGCCTCCGTACGTATAATCATAATCATAGGGTTGGTACTTTATTCAAATGTAATCATAATCATAGCGTTGGTACTTTATTCAAATGTAATCATAATCATAGCGTTGGTACTTTATTCAAATGAAATCATAATCATAGCGTTGGTACTTTATTCAAATGTAATCATAATCATAGCGTTGGTACTTTATTCAAATGTAACCATAATCATAGCATTGGTACTTTACTCAAATGTAATCATAGTCAAAGCGTTGGTACTTTATTCAAATGTAATCATAATCATAGCGTTGGTACTTTATTCAAATGTAATCATAATCATAGTGTTGGTACTTCATTCAAATGTAATCATAATCATAGCGTTGGTACTTTATTCAAATGTAATCATAATCATAGCGTTGGTACTTTATTCAAATGTAATCATAATCATAGCGTTGGTACTTTATTCAAATGTAATCATAATCTGCACAAATGCTTACTTATTCCTTAAACCAGTAGGTGACTTTCAAAACTTACTAAGTCCCATCGTCATCATTCAGAGAAAACTGCAATTTTTTGTCATTTATTTATTTTGTGTGTGTGTGTGTGTGTGTGTGTGTGTGTGTGTGTGTGTGTGTATGTCTTAGCCAAAGTGATTTGTAATTTAAGCGCTTAGAGTCTAGCTCAATTTGTGGCGCTGCACTGCGGCTAATGCCTGGGTTATTTCAGTCTTCCCTTGGAATAGACCCTAGAGACAAATTTCCCCGATGGGATGAATAAAGGGAATTTTATTTTATTTTATTTTTTAAAATTTTAACAATGAAACCTATATCTGTTGTGTTATCGTCCATTTCTCACAGTTGAAAGTAAGAGAACACCCTCAACTTGGACCGTATGTGGAAGGATTATCCAATTATGTGGTCAACTCATTTGATGATGTGGAGGTAGGGATTTGTTTTGATGATGGTAGATGATGTGGAGTAGGATTTGTTTGATGATGGTAAGATGTGGAGTAGTTTTTGATGATGGTAGATGATGTGGAGGTAGGGATTGTTTTGATGATGGTAGATGATGTGAGTAGGATTGTTATATGTAGATGATGTGGAGGTAGGGATTTGTTTTGATGATGGTAGATGATTGGAGTAGATTTTTTGATGTGGTAGTGATGTGGAGTAGGATTTGTTTTATGATGGTAGATGATGTGGAGGTAGGGATTTGTTTTGATGATGGTAGATGATTGGAGGTAGGGATTGTTTTGATGATGGTAGATGATGTGAGGTAGGGATTTGTTTTGATGATGAGATGAGTGTAGGATGTTGAAGGATGATGTGGAGGTAGGGATTTGTTTTGATGATGGTAGATGATGTGGAGGTAGGATGTTTTGATGATGTAGATGATGTGAGGTAGGATTGGTTTTGATGATGGTAGATGATGTGGAGGTAGGGATTGTTTTGATGATGGTAGATGATGTGAGTGAGGATTGTTTTGATGATGTAGATGATGTGGAGGTAGGATTGTTTTGATGATGGTAGATATGTGGAGGTAGGGATTGGTTTTGATGATGGTAGATGATGTGGAGGTAGGATTGGTTTTGATGATGGTAGATGATGTGGAGGTAGGGATTGTTTGATGATGTAGATGAGTGAGGTAGGATGGTTTGATGATGGTAGATGATGTGGAGGTAGGGATTGGTTTTGATGATGGTAGATGATGTGGAGGTAGGGATTTGTTTTGATGATGGTAGATGATGTGGAGGTAGGGAGGTAGGGATTTGTTTTGATGATGGTAGATGATGTGGAGGTAGGGATTTGTTTGATGATGTAGATGATGTGGAGGTAGGGATTTGTTTGATGATGGTAGATGATTGGAGGTAGGGATTGGTTTTGATGATGTAGATGATGTGGAGGTAGGGATTGGTTTTGATGATGTAGATGATGTGGAGGTAGGATTGGTTTTGATGATGGTAGATGATGTGGAGGTAGGGATTGTTTTGATGATGGTAGATGATGTGGAGGTAGGATTGGTTTTGATGATGTAGATGATGTGGAGGTAGGGATTGGTTTTGATGATGGTAGATGATGTGGAGGTAGGGATTGGTTTTGATGATGGTAGATGATGTGGAGGTAGGATTGGTTTTGATGATGTAGATGATGTGGAGGTAGGATTGGTTTTGATGATGGTAGATGATGTGGAGGTAGGGATTGTTTTGATGATGGTAGATGATGTGGAGGTAGGGATTTGGTTTTGATGATGGTAGATGATGTGGAGGTAGGGATTGGTTTTGATGATGGTAGATGATGTGGAGGTAGGGATTGGTTTTGATGATGGTAGATGATGTGGAGGTAGGGATTGGTTTTGATGATGGTAGATGATGTGGAGGTAGGGATTTGTTTTGATGATGGTAGATGATGTGGAGGTAGGGATTTGTTTTGATGATGGTAGATGATGTGGAGGTAGGGATTGGTTTTGATGATGGTAGATGATGTGGAGGTAGGGATTTGTTTTGATGATGGTAGATGATGTGGAGGTAGGGATTTGTTTTGATGATGGTAGATGATGTGGAGTAGGATTGTTTTGATGATGGTAGATGATGTGGGTAGGATTGTTTGATGATGGTAGATGATGTGAGGTAGGGATTTGTTTGATGATGGTAGATGATGTGGAGGTAGGGATTGTTTGATGTGAGATGTAGATGATGTGGGGAGGTAGGGATTGGGTTTTGATGATGGTAGATGATTGGAGTAGGGATTGTTTGATGATGTAGATGATGTGGAGGTAGATTGGTTTTGATGATGGTAGATGATGTGGAGAGGATTGGTTTTGATGATGTAGATGATGTGGAGGTAGGATTGGTTTGATGATGGTAGATGATGTGGAGGTAGGATTGTTTTGATGATGTAATGATGGAGGTAGGGATTGGTTTTGATGATTGTAGATGATGTGGAGGTAGAGATTGGTTTTGATGATGGTAGATAATGTGGAGGTAGGGATTGGTTTTGATGATGGTAGATGATGTGGAGGTAGGATTGGTTTTGATGATGGTAGATGATGTGGAGGTAGGGATTGGTTTTGATGATGGTAGATGATGTGGAGGTAGGGATTGGTTTTGATGATGGTAGATGATGTGGAGGTAGGATTGTTTTGATGATGGTAGTATGTGAGGAGGATTTGTTTTGATGATGGTAGATGATGTGGAGGTAGGATTTGTTTGATGATGGTAGATGATGTGGAGTAGGGATTGGTTTTGATGATGGTAGATGATGTGGAGGTAGGGATTGTTTTGATGATGGTAGATGATGTGGAGGTAGGGATTTGGATTTGTTTTGATGATGTAGATGATGTGAGGTAGGGATTTGTTTTGATGATGGTGATGATGTGAGTGGGATTGTTGATGTAATGATGTGGAGTAGGGATTTTGATGATGGTAGATGATGTGGAGGTAGGGATTTGGATTTGTTTTGATGATGGTAGATGATGTGGAGGTAGGGATTTGTTTTGATGATGGTAGATGATGCTAAATGCGTCGTAAGAGTGGCTTTCCTATATTCGTTATATATTGCCCATTCTGAAATATTGAGAATTATCTCCCCTCTAATGTATTTAATTGAGCTTTATATAGTGCAATATCCGCTAAATGTGCTCAAAGCACTTTACAAGGGGTCCCTGGTCAACAGCAACAGTTAACATGTAGAACGCCTGTTAGGCGATATTATAATTTTTCGGACAAAGACAACACTTAATGGCCAGGTACTCATTTTACACCTGAGTATGGTGAGAGAATGAGTAAAGAGCCTTTTCCAAGGACTCAACTATACGTCGAGCACGAGGCTCGAACCCAGGACCTTGAGATCCGAAAGCGAGTGTCATACCACTAGACCACATAGCCACATGTATTTCTAGTTTCCAGAGGCCTTACACTCCACAAGGAATGAAGAGGATAAAGTAAGTAAGTAATGTATTTCTCTGCCTGTTATTTTGTTGCCATTTGATATCAATTTAAGGAAATTCTTGTGTCAAATGATACTTAATTAAAAGTAAATGAAGTTTACTCTTCAGCAGAGTTGATTTTTAAAAAAAGTACAGATTTAATGTTCCGATGTTTCAGTAGGTCTTTTAAATGCTTACTATTTGTAAATCCTTTAAAGTTTAACATTTGTAAATTGTAGTTTTACTGATCCAGAAATAATCTTTTTCCCCCTTTAATTTTACAGGGTTGGATAAACCTGGGAAACAAAAACCGAGCGACGGCGACCACAGCTATGAATGACAAGAGTAGCCGGTCACACTCCATCCTGACGATCATACTGACACAAACTAAGGTGAGGAAACTAAACACAAAATTTAGCCTGGAATCGTAAGAAAAGTTTATGTTTTAAACTTCATGTAAAAGTTGTAATATGGTCTTGATTTAATACGTACAGTACTTTCATTGTTGACACAAATAGGGTGCTCTGAAGGAAAGAATAATTTGTATTCCTGACTTTAAAAAAAAAAAGAGACGTGCTCAAGGACACACAGCACAAGGCCGGTGGTCGAACTTGGTACCTTTCGGGTACAAAGCAAAGGGCGTACTGCTGAGCCAGATTGTCATATCAAGTCATTTCATTGTTGACACAAATAGGGTGCTCTGAAGGAAAGAATAATTTGTATTCCAGACTTTTAAAAAAAAAAAAGAGACTTGCTCAAGGGCACACAGCACGGCTGGTGGTCGAACTTGGTACCTTTCGGGTACAAAGCAAAGGGTGTACTGCTGAGCCAGATTGTCCCATCAACAGTAATTTCATTGTTGGCAGAAATAGAATGCACTGAATGAAAGGATTTTAAAAAATAGACCAAACGATTGGTAGTTTAAAAAGATTTTTAAAAAGATAATTGAATTCTAGTGTTGGTGTGTGTTTTTAATATGTAATGTCATAGGAGGTGGAAAAGTGGAATTATTGAGTGATAGGGATGAACGATTACAAAGATTGAAATTGTAAAGCACCACAGACCATTCATTAATTCTATTTTATTCTTTTTTAAAATAAAAAGTCATAGCATGGGTGCCAGTTTTCCGGTTCATGTCGGATTTCCAGTTTCGTGATATCTCGAAGTCAAATACCTCCGGTTTCAGTGTTTTGAGTAAAATAAATAAATTGTTCAAAAAATTTTGAGGAAGTCCTCTGGTACTCTCTGTCTCTCTCTGTTCTTTGGCTCCCCTAGAGAGAGACAACTGCGCTGTGAGTATTTCACTATGTATTATAAGTTAGTTTTAAAATCAAATTAATTTCCTCATTGTGTCAATATGTTTGCTGTGTAATCATTTAATAATGGTATAAAAACGGTGATGAAATAAGAGTAATGTTTAGGCCGCATTTTCAGTAGGAACATTTTCAGGTTTGGCAAAGAGTTGAGATTTCAGTTTCAGGTTTCAGCACTTCTTCCTCCTGGCACCCATGACTCAAAGGTTTTTTGTTTTCTTTTCATTATTGGTGAAATATGTTGATATGCATGAGATAAGGCTTTGCAGTTTTGTTATCTATTGTTTTAGTCCTGTTATTTATGATAAACAGCAGTAACATTGTCATGTTTTTCTGGGTGGGGTTCCTGACCTCCCATAGTGGGCAGGGGGGTACATACTGTGTCTTCTATCCCCTTATAACTGTTTTCCAACATGCTTTCTGTCTTTGTCTTGGAATGAGATTACTTGTTTTTTTCCTGGCCCTGGCTGGGAGGGAAACATTCAAATGCATAGTTATTGTTTTGGGAGATATTTTTTTCCTTGTAAATCATCTCTCTGTTATGTATTATTATATTTGTTATTTTCAATGTGTAATGTAAGCATTTGAGTGTGTTCCTCTTTGTTGGATTTTGTGCTTATGTCCGGATGAGACTTATAGGTGATCTCAAACTAAGTACATTGGTGGTATGCTCTTGGAATCTACATCTGATCCCTATTTGTTCTCAGTTTCTCTATGTCTTACTTTTTTGTGGGTGCTTTAATTGTAATTCTAGAATTTTTTACTTTCCCATTTTCTTCCTTTTTACTGGTGCTGATATAACCTAAATGTGTTGCAAGCGCCGTAAAACCCCTAAAAACAAAAACAAACTTGTCATTTTTTCTTTTTTGTAGACTGAGAGTATAGAAGGCCATGAACACGACCATAACATTACAAGCAAGATAAACTTGGTTGATTTGGCAGGAAGTGAGAGGCAGTCGTTTGCCAATACGACGGGAGAGAGACTAAGGGTGAGCTGACAACTCTCCATTTTAACGTTTTATCAGTTTGTTTGTTTGTTTGCTTATTTGTTTGTTTCATTCTTCAGTGTTGATGGTTTTCCTCGAATCCGCGGAAATCCGCGATTTTGGAGCCCAGAGGAGAAATTTCCTCCTTTTAAAAATTACATTTTCTCGAAACAATGTGCTAGCATATGAGAGAGTTGATGTGTGGTGGAACACACAGGTGCAGTTTCCCACTCTCCAGAAGTTAGCTCGAGTATCAATGATAGTCTATCATCTCAAATGCTCTAAAAGTAGGGTTTAGTGCAGTAAAAATGGGGCTTAAAGGCAATCGTTCAACATTTTTCTACTTCTTCACTTTTTGTCACCATCAGCACTGATTCTTTATTAAGATATGTATTTTATTTATTTCTATATTATTTGATAGATACCATGTCCATCTCTGTTTTATATCCCCATCCAAAGAAGGTTCATCTTAAATAGATGCAGACCAGCCAACCATTCTGATCAATTCGTGACTGTCCCGATTTTTTTTTTGGCAATCTAGAGAGGAAATGTAAAAAAATACTTTTAAAAAAATGAAGACAATTTATATCATATATCCCAAGATAGCGATATTTTGACCAGTAGATTAAAACATGGAAGAGACAAAAAAGAGAGTATTTGACTGCCATTTTGGGTCATGACCAGTCCAGCCTACTACTATGAAATATTTGTAGAAATACAAATTTTCGGCTCCAGTTACAGAACTACATTCACCTCTATGACTCAATAAGTCGTGTTGAAAAGGAAAGTTTAGTTCCTTAGAATCTATATTCAGGTCTTTGGACCATTTTTGGATCATGCTGAAGGCAAATTGTTTATTTCTAAGCTATTCAAAGTTAAATTTTCTATTTCACCCCCCCCCCCCCCTGGAAGCTACAAATTTTTGAAATTTCAAGTAGGCAGCTCTGCATGGCGGTATGACTCTTTGGAAAATTGACAGCTATCAATGCTGATGGTTTTCCTTGGATCCGCGGAAATCCGCGATTTTTGAGTCAGAGGAATTTCCTCTTTTTAAAAAAAGTTATATTTCCCTCAATCAAATGTACTGGCAGTGAGAGATTTGATGTGTGGTGGAACGAACAGGTGCAGTTTCCCACTCTCTAGAAGTTAACTAGAGTATCAATGATAGTTTATCATCTCAATTGCTCTAAAACTGTGTTTGTGGGGGGGGGGGGGGGGGAATGCTGTAAAAATAATGGGGCTTAAAGGCAATCATTCAAAATTTTCCTCCCTTTTCAGTTTTTGGCACCAACAGCACTGAGCTATGTAGACGATTACTTGTTTTTTTTGTATCTCTGCTTTATTTAAATCTTTTCATGACCAATTTAATTTTAATCCGCTACAATATCCCTTTTTCAACTTTTAAACAATTTGAATCACAGGAAGGAGCCAATATCAACAAGTCATTGCTCACCTTAGGCAAGGTCATCTCACTGTTGTCTGAGAAGTCTGTCAGCTCCAAGAAAAGAAAGATGTTCATTCCATACAGAGACTCTGTCCTAACATGGTAAGTAGATTCTGTATCTGTATGGTTGGCGCTGAAGAAACCAATGGTCTGGTTGTATTTCAGCAGAGTCCTCATTGGGCGCGGGCCCATGTCAGTCGGGCCTTGAAATCGTTTAGGTGTGGTGCCATGATGACCAGTTCATCCAGCCCATTCCACTCCGAGATAGTTCTAATGAAGAAAGAATTTCTGTAGTTTTGTATTCTTGTCTGTGGGATTTTGAAGCAGTTCGAATTGTTTGTGGCTTATCTCTCAATGGGGTTTTCGGTTATGTGGTTGGCGAAAGTGAGTGCTCTGATTTTTCTTTTGTTTGGTCGTGGCGTGAGAAAGGAGTCTGCCTTTATTGATGGTATTTGATCTGTTATAATCTTGGACATGAATGGCAAACGGGTTTCTTTTCTTCTTTGTTGGAGGCTGATGAGGTTTCTCTCTTCTAACATTTTTGTCATGCATCCTGGGTTTTTTTTTATATTTGGAAACTGCCCAGGAAGTCCAGGTGGTTTGGATCTTTCAAATACTCCTGTTCATTTTGTATTGATTTGTTTGTCAAATTGTAAGGAACTAGTAAATACAATGTCATTTTTGCATAGCATTTAAAGACAGTTTTCATCACCATTCCTTTAGTTGTCTAATTATTTATCCGGAGGAACCATTTGAGCACATGTATGATATATTGTGTGCATCCCTGACATAATCAGTCACATGGTGAAAATTTTGGTTTTGCGTTTTTTTGTATTTCTTGAAAGCCCAATGTCTCCTGAACATTTTAATCTTTATTTGAAAGCAAATCGGGTGATTTTTCATGAAGTTATGGTCATATGCATGGGCTTGAGTGTGAAACCCTAATTTTGAGAAAATCGCTTCCAAAGTTGACAAGAGTTGATATTAAGTATAATAATTACCTTCATAAAAAAAATTAAAATAAAATATTTAGGAGTAGAATTCAATTAAAATATTTCATCATTATGTAGAAAGATGTTTGATTTAATGATTTTTGATGAGAACTCATTTTCCATAAAAATTGACCTCTTGACTAAAATTGTCAATATCTCTGTTCAAAGCTTTTCACCATGCAACTGATTATCTCAAGGACGCCCACATATAACAAGACCAGCATCGTTTTCAGCAATAGAACAGTCATTTTGTATAAAAACATCTATGTTTAGCACCAGATTAACCTCGTACAAAGATAGCCACAATATTCACAGTTTTGACATCAAATTTTTCTAGGGAGAGAGGGGGGGGGGGGGGGGTATATAATTAATTGTGATATCACGTTTGTACTTTATGTTTTTATTCAATCATTCATGTTTTCTTGTCATGTTACCAGATTAACCTCCTACAAAGATATCCACAATATTCACAGTTTTGACATCAAATTTTTCTGGGGAAGGGGGTGGGGGGGGGGGGTATATAATTAATTGTGATATCACGTTTGTACTTTATGTTTTTATTCAATCATTCATGTTTTCTTGTCATGTTACCAGATTAACCTCCTACAAAGATATCCACAATATTCACAGTTTTGACATCAAATTTTCCTGGGGAAAGGGGGGGGGGGTATATAATTAATTGTGATATCACGTTTGTACTTGTACTTTATGTTTTTATTATTTAATCATTCGTGTTTTCTTGTCCACGTGTTTCATCATCATCAGGCTGCTGAAGGAATCCCTCGGAGGAAATTCAAAAACAGCTATGTTGGCGACCATTTCTCCATCCAGTCTTCATCTGGAGGAAACGTTGTCAACTCTGCGTTATGCACAACAGGCACGATCCATTGTCAACATGGTGCGGGTCAACGAGGACCCCAAAGCAAGGATTATTCGCCGTGAGTTGTAGCTTTTACACTTGACAACCATAATATTTTCTCCAAAGAAAACAAGAAATCAAATTAAAAACCAAAACAACCCAAAACAAAAACAAAAAAAAAAAAACAGACAGAAAAGGAAAGAAAAAAACCCCTAAAAAAATGAAACGGAACAAAATCAAACATAACTAACGTTATATTAATTCTTGATATAGGGAATGAGATTAGCGGAAGAGTAGCATCCCTTGATTGGAAGTCACGAGCTGAAAAGTTATTAGAGAGAGAACGTCATGTTGGTTGTGAGGCATGAGACACTTCACCGAAAGCGAGGATGAGAGAGACGCATGCGCAAAACCATTTTGACGTTCTCTCTGTAAGGTGACGTCCAATTAAGGGACGCTACTCTTCCGCTAATCTCATTCCCTATTGATGCATTGAAAAATCTAAACTCAAAGTTCAAATCTACATTTAAAAATTATGTTTTTTGAGGAAGATTTTGACCAGATTCAAAACTTAACTTACAGGTAGATATTTAGTTGACTGATTGATCACTGTATGTTTCCTAATTCATTCTCAAGCATTTTAAACTACTATTATATTAAATTTAAAAGTAGATGGAAACTCTGGTTCTTAGTAGATTTTAAACTACTATTATATTAAATTTTAAAAAACCTGGAAACTCTGGTTCTTAGTAGATTTTAAACTACTATTATATTAAATTTAAAAGAAGCTGAAAACTCTGGTTCTTAGGAGTGATACAAAATTTTTTATTGAAATTTAAATTCTGCTCTATTCCGTAATTAAAAAAAACAAAAAACTGTTTAAAAACAATAGACTGATGTTTTCATCGACAAACAGAGAGATTATTTCTAACAATTTTTAAACTTTTGATTTTTTTTTTTTTTATCTTCTCTTCTCAGAGCTGAGGACAGAAATCGAAAAGCTGCGTGCTGAGCAAGGAGGAGGTGCCATGAATGAGGAAGCTTTGGCAGCTAGTGTGGCAGAAGTGGGGAGATTGAAATCCGAGATGGAAGAACTCAGTAGGTCCTGGCAGGAAAGGCTGAGACAGGCAGAGGCAAAGAAGGCAGAGGAATTGCAGCTACTGGAGGTTTTTGTTACTTTCCATTATTCAGGCTCACAATGTTGCTGTTCTTTCCATTATTCAGGCTCACAATGTTGCTGTTCTTTCCATTATTCAGGCTCACAATGTTGCTGTTCTTTCCATTATTCAGGCTCACAATGTTACTGTTCTTTCCATTATTCAGGCTCACAATGTTGCTGTTCTTTCCATTATTCAGGCTCACAATGTTACTGTTCTTTCCATTATTCAGGCTCACAATGTAGCTGTTCTTTCCATTATTCAGGCTCACAATGTTGCTGTTCTTTCCATTATTCAGTCTCACAATGTTGCTGTTCTTTCCATTATTCAGGCTCACAATGTTGCTCATTCCAGATTTTTTTTTTTTTTTGGGGAGCGCGGGGGGGGGGGGGGGGGTTATTTCCCATAATGGGCAGGAGGTCACTTGCTGTGTCTTCTATCCCCCTATATGTTTTCTAACTTGCTTTCTGTCTTTGTCTTGGAATGAGATTACTGTTTTGTCTTGGTCCTAGCTTGAGTCTTTGGCTGGGAGGGAGACAGTCAAATGTATAATTATAGTTTTTGGAAATGATATTTTTTTTTCCTTGTAAATCATCTCTCTGTTGTTGTATTGAATATTGTAATGATCTGTAAATATTTGAGTATATTCCTCTTAGTGGGATCCTGTACTTATGTCTGGATGAGGCTTTTAGGTGATCACTAAGTGTGCTCTTGGAATCTACTTCTGGTCACTATTTGAGCCCTTCCCCGTAGTCTTGTATGCTTTTAATTGTAAATCTTGAATTCTTTGAGTATCCCATTTTCGTCCTTTTTGATGAAATGACCTAAACGTGTTTGCAAGCCCTGAACCGTTAAAAACAGAAATATTCATTTTTCTTTCTGTATGAGATAATATGTTGTGACCCATTGCTGTCAATTTTGTGTGGTGTTAGGGTGAAGAAAATGTTGAAAATTAAAATTTAAATATGCTGTTAGCAGCTTCAATGCATCACTTTCAAAAATGAAATAATTTCCCCCAAAATAAAGATAAATAAAATGATATAAATTCCAAACTACAAAAATAAAATGGTTGGGAAGTTAGCAATATCTATTTTTAGTTCATTGAACTGCTTCTCTTTGTATTTCATATTTTTATTAAGCTAATTGTCTTGTATTCATTTTCACAGCTATCTTTTCATAATGACGAGTACTGCAAAATATTAAATTCCTCTTAAAACTAACAAAAAACCTTTGACCATGGGTGCCAGTTTTCCGGTTCATGCTGGAACTCCGGTTTCACGATATCTCGAAGTCAAATACCTCCAGTTTCAGTGTTTTGAGTAAAATAACCTAATAGCATCGGTAAATATTCGAAAACGTGATTCAGCCACCTTTTCAGTGTATGGAGTGTATAAGTTGGTTTTAAAATTAAATTTATTTCCTCAATTTGTCAATAAGTTTGCTGTGTAATCATTTAATAATGGTATAAAAACGGTGATGAAATAAGAGTAACGTTTAGGCCGCATTTTCAGTAAGAACATTTTCAGGTTTGGCAACGTGACGAGATTTTAGTTTCAGGTTTCAGCACTTCTTCCTGCTGGCACCTATGCCTTTGCCAATACTAATGACTTTTCACTGCTTTGACACATTTCAGCGTGCTGGCATTGCTTTCAAAGTGGACAACCGTCTTCCTAATCTTGTAAATCTGAATGAAGACCCCCAGCTGTCCGAGATGCTGCTCTACGTCATCAAGGAAGGGAAAACCAGGGTTGGACGCAAGATGCACGCCTCCCATCACGACATTCAACTCACTGGGGCTCTCATTGCTGACTATCACTGGTGAGTGTTGAGCCTGACCTGCCAACTACTACGGAAAAATCATAAAAATACGAATTTTTGGCTTCAACAATAGAAATAAATAGACATTTTTGATTCATTACAATGTGATATAAAGAAAACTTTGATGCCACAAAGCATCTATTCAGGGTTTTGAAGGTATATTTAATACGGATAAATGTAAAATATTAATTTGTAAAGTTTATTATTGTGACTTCTATTTCTTCTCTCTGAAAACTACGATTTTTTTTACATTTCAAGTTGGCAGGTCTGTTGAGCTCATGAGATCAGAATGAGGTCTAGTGGTATGACACTTGTCTTCGGATCAGAAGGTCTCAGGGTTCGAGTCCCACTTTGAGCAGTGCATAGTTGAGTACTTGGAAAATGCTCTTTACTCACATTCTCTCACCATACTCGGGTGTAAAATGAGTATTTACCTGTCTGTCAAAAGCGTTGTTTCTCCATAAAAATTGTAATTTAGCCTAACAGGCGTCATGTCTCGTCCTACATGTTAAATGTTGCTGTTGGCTGAGATCCCTTGTAAAGTGCTTTGAGCACTTTTAGTTGATATTGTGTTATATAATTGCTCAATCTTTTTTTTTTCTTTGTCCTAGAGTGAGGTAATCTAATTGGCCTTGACACTGAGGGAGCCAATTGAGTGTGAATGTGTCAGACCGGCCTTCTTGAAATAATATTAAAAATATGTTTTCATCAGGAATAAAAAGTAATGGTTGATATTAATTTAATAAGTTTATGGTTTGTCCTGTCTTTCTTTTTCAAGTTGTTTTGAATCAAAGATGTAGTTCCGTAATTGAAGGCAAAAATTTGTAGTTCCACAGATTTTCTGTAGCAGTAGGCAAGACTGATGCATTATATTTTTTATTTTTGACCATAAATGGATATGGTTTTGGTAGGTGCCCTTTGTATTAGCAGTAGTAGCCTACAGAGCCATAAGGCCCATAGAGCAAGACGTTTATCTCAGTCTCTCTTAGCGTAAAATGGACAGTAGCAGTTGCTTAATATACCTTAGATAGGATTCTAGTCTGTTGCAAATTACTTTCCATCAAATATAACAGAGCCAACTACTCAACCACTGCTGGGTGAATGTAAGGCATACCTGCCTATTATTACGGACTTACGGAAATACAAGAAATAGTACTGATACAAATGGTCGTAAAGTTAAGTTAAAAAATAATTATTTTTTTCATTATTTACCGCATGCTACAATAAAAAATTGAGGCTTGACCCGCATAAGTAGTAGGCCTATATAACATGGTAAGTTTATTTTACATATATAAAAGGGTGTATCTATCATTATTTTTGTCTGCTTTAGTATTACTGAAATTTGACCATTAATTACTGGTGAATTTTGTATTTCTTACTGAATTTGAAATTTTCAAGTAGGCAGGTATGGTTATGGTGAGAAAAAACAAATCTGCAGATGCTACACCCTGGAAAGAAATTTGTCCCTTTTTGTGTGAAGTGAGTGTTCTACAAACTGAGTTATCTTGGCGCTTTTTGTTCCCATAATACATCATCCATCACTTCCTTTAGCCAGATGCTCATCTTTAAAGCTGAAAGAAGTGAGGTAAAATGTGTAATGTCCCCACCCAATGACACAATTTCAGGGCAAGAGTTTATACAGTCAATAGCCATTGTCGCACACACTCACATATCAATTATCTTAGTTGTTACAGCATCACTATAATGTTGCTGCCACTTTTTTATTTTCTACAATTTTGATGTTTTGAAGCCTTTTTGTATCTATTACAGCGTGATTCAGAATCAAAGTGGCCAAGTCAACATCACCCCTTTTAAAGATGCTAATGGTATTGTATTCATTTTCACAGCTATCCTTTTTGTATCTATTACAGCGTGATTCAGAATCAAAGTGACCAAGTCAATATCACCCCTATTAAAGATGCTAATGGTATTGTATTCATTTTCACAGCTATCCTTTTTGTATCTATTACAGCGTGATTCAGAATCAAAGTGGCCAAGTCAACATCACCCCTTTTAAAGATGCTAATGGTATTGTATTCATTTTCACAGCTATCCTTTTTGTATCTATTACAGCGTGATTCAGAATCAAAGTGGCCAAGTCAACATCACCCCTTTTAAAGATGCTAATGGTATTGTATTCATTTTCACAGCTATCCTTTTTGTATCTATTACAGCGTGATTCAGAATCAAAGTGGCCAAGTCAACATCACCCCTATTAAAGATGCTCCCACCTACGTCAATGGAAACCTGATCTCTTCCTGTACTGTTTTGCACCACGTGAGTTGTGTTGGACATGATTTTCATGAACATTTTTATTGAATTTGGAGATTGGCATGTGTTGAGTCATATATATTTAAGGAAAGAATAATTATGAATAAGATTGACATGTATATGAGTTTTATAAATTTAAAGCTGAGTGGGGTTCCTTACCTCCCATAGTGGGCCTGTCTGTTTTCCAACATGCTTTCTGTCCTTGTCTTGGAATGAGTTTGCTTGATTTTGTCCTGGCCCTGACCGGATACCCTGACTGAGAGGGAAACAGTCAAATGTATAGTTAGTTTTGGGAGATGATATTTTTTCACCTTTTGAATCATCTCTTTCATGCACTGTATTATGTTTTGTTTATGTATTCTATATGGTTTGTAAACATTTGAGTGTATTCCTCTTAGTGGGGACCTGTGCTTGTGTCTGGATGAGACTTTTGGGTGATCTCAAACTAATTACACTCATAGTGCGCTCTTGGAATCTACATCTGTTCCCTGTTTGAACCAATTCCCCTTTGTCTGCCTTATTCTTGGATGCTTTAATTGTAATTCTATAACTTTTTACTATCCCATTTTCTTCCTTTTTACTGGCACTGATATGACCTAAATGTGTTGCAAGTGCTGTAAAACCCTTAAAAACAAAAACAAAACAATATATTTAAAGACAGAAAAATTATGAATTGCATTTGCAGTGGTGCCAACCTTATGTAAAAAAAAAATCCATATTTTTATGCATAGTTTGCTGAGATTGTATGCATTATTAAATTTCTATTATTTAAGCATTTTTAGCATTCATACACTCTTTTGGTGTCCTGAAACACTATCTGTTTCATTTATACATGATCTATAAAGTGTTAGCTTATTCATTAATTTAAATATTGATTATATTATTGCTAGTATGGTCTAATTATCAGATTTACTGCTAATTATTGTTTTTGCAGAATTGTACGCATTTTTTTCCAAATCTTACTCATTTTTGCTCTCCATTGTAGACATTTACATGGGCTAGGGTTGGCAGCAATGCATTTGCATTGTCTTTGACTTTTGAAAAATCTATTTTTAGAAAGTTTGGAAACAGAAGTTTTCCACTCTCTTACATGAATATTAAATTGTTTATAATTTATTGACAGGGGGACCGTGTCATTCTTGGTGGTGATCATTTCTTCAGGTCAGTAATGGGCAAATTATAAAAAACCCAATAAATAAAAAAAATAAAAATAAAATTCCCTTTATTCATCCCCACGGGGAAATTTGTCTTTAGGGTCTTTTCCAAGGGAAGACTGGAATAACCCAGGCATCAGCCGCAGTGGAGCGCCGCAAAGTGAGCTAGGGTGAGGTGACTTGCTCAAGGCCACACAACGCAGCGGCGGGTGATCGAACTCGGTACCTTTTGGGTACGAAGCAAAGACCGTACCGCTGAGTCACGCTGCCCAATAACATTAGTATTCTATGAAGCTTATATCTGCGATTTGCTTCATGCTCAAGGAACTTCATAATGCTACACTCCCCTCCTCCCCCCCCCCCCCCCCCCCCCACCTCCCCCTCCAAAAAATTCGTCATGGAAGTCAATATCCATTTTATCTAGTACAAATCAACTGTTAGGCATCTCTATTTCAATTGTTAGGCTGCTCTTGTGTACTAACTTAACATTCATAGAATATCCTCAATTATTGTTAGCAGTCTCATTAAGGATATAGCTCAGAGGCTTTTGAGATTTTACCCCATCTGATTCAGTTTCACAAAAGTAGTACAACACAGTGATGATTCTGCCACAGCAAAAGATACGTTTGAAAAATGTATGCAACCTTAATAAACGAACATACTCTTTCAGAGATGAATATTTTCTTACTTTTATAGAGATTTTGATTGCGTGATACAAAATAAATTTAGAAGATGAAGTAAAATTGTCGCTTATTCCCGATCCAGATTTAATCATCCTATTGAAGTCATGAAAAACAAAACAGAGGGTAAGGGAGGCAACTCTGAAGTAAAAGACTTTGATTATGCAAAGCAGGAACTACACAGTGTTCAGGAAGAACGGTAAGTTTGAAATCATCTTCGAATTGAGGACTCAGTAGGAAGAGCATGACAACAGGTGTTTGAAGATTTTATATAGCACAATGTCCTCTAAACGTACTGAAGGAACTATTACCACTTTTTTAATATATACATCCTATTTCCATTGTACTTTATCTTATTGTGTAAATTATAACACGTCTGCACAAAAAATTTCCTTTTTGGGATGCAATAAAGTATTATTATTATTATTATTATCATCATCATCATCATCATTATTATTATTATTATTATTATTATTATTATTATTATTATTATTATTATTATTATTATTATTATTATTATTATTATAAAAACATATATGATTCCATTACCTGCCAGAGGTACTCATTAAATAATAAAGTAATTTGCTTAAAGTAAGATTTGCTTTTGTCGCAATTGTTGGCAATTAAAAAAAAAGGTCACATAGTTTTGTAGTCTTTTGTGATGAGAGAGTCAATTCTTTAGCTTACTCTATGTTTTATTTTCAAGGTAAAATATTTGAAATCTTCATTTGTTCAAAATGCCTTGTTCCCAGACTTCAAGCTGAGGTGGAAAGAGAGCTAGAGAAAACTCGTCAAGAGCTTACGCAGCAAAAAGACGGATATGAAACCAAGCTCAAAGGACTTGAGGAAGTTTTGGTAAGAAACGGATAATCGCTGCTGTTGATGATGGCCAGGCAAAGTATTGAATGTGTTGTTATTCAGAGGTTGATGAACATACAATAATAATTGCTAGCCACCCTTTGGATAAGATGCTATTTCAGACCTACCTACTACTACAAAAAATTAGTAGAATTACAAAATTTTGGCTCCAATTTCAGAGGTTCACGAGCATCTTAAGTCATTAAAACTTATTGAAAATGAAAGAAAGTTGAGGCCAGACTACATAATTGTAAGGATTTGGAAGTGTTATTTTATCCCATGTGAGGTAGTGACTTCTATTTTGATTTGCTTAAAGATATGAATTTTAAATGTTCGGCTTGGCAGGTCTGCTATTTCTATTGCAAAGTATTCTCAGTCAGATCGAACAGACTCTGCTTACCAATGACTGATGGGCTGGACAGAGTGGTCAGCCTCCAAGAGCTCTACCCAGATTTGAAACCAGTCTTGCTTTTGAATGTTGTGAAATGAGTTCTAAAATTTTGAGCACATCATTTTGGCAATGATCTTGTGTCTGGGTGGGGCTTTTTTGAATCACATTGGGAGATTGCTCTTGGATTTAAATTCTGTGTCTCTTGGGAACTAGTAAGCACAGCAGGTGTGACTCTTTTAGACAATCCCTTAATCTTCCTTTCTCTGGCAATGGAATGACTTAAAATCATTGCAAGTGTCTTTATAAATGGTTTTATCACTATAAGAAATATTGGTTTCAATTGGATGAAAAAACCAGTAAAATTGTTGGAAATATTATCAATGTTACCATGCTTGAAATTTATTTTACAATCTATTTTATTGTTGTGTTTATTTTGTCAGACCTCAGTAGAGCAAACCCACAAGGAAGCTCAGAGTACAATTCACAGTCTGAAGAAGAAGAATATGGTTAGTGCTAATTCTATCTTTTTGAATCAATAACATGGCGAGTTTATTGTATTTTTTTTTAAAGCAATGGGAATTCAGTATATTGACAACTTTACATTGTTATTTTATTATTATTTCTACTGAAGAAATTATTTTTTGTTTATCACAAGATCATGGAGATAAATGTTGTATTTTTATACGTTTGATTGGAGAATTAAAGTTTATTCAATAAATTATTTGGACCCATTATATTTTAAAACTAAAATTTATAATTGGTAGGAAAGGCCTCGTTATAGAGGTTTACAACTAAAATGGAATCTGGGTGGGGATCCTGACCTCCCATATCGGGCAGGGAGGTACATACTGTGTCTTCTATCCCCTTATATCTGTTTTCCAACATGCTTTCTGTCTTTGTCTCGGAATGAGATTACTTGGTTTTGTCCTGGCTCTGGCCGGAGTCCTAGCTGGGAGGGAAACAGTCAAATGCATAGTTATTGTTTTGGGATATTTTTTTCCTTGTAAATCATCTCTCTGTTATGTATTATTATTTTTATTTTGAATGTATAATGTAAGCATTTGAGTGTGTTCCTCTTTGTTGGATTTTGTGCTTGTGTCTGGATGAGACTTGTAGGTGATTTCAAACTAAGTACATTGGTGGTATGCTTTTGGAATCTACATCTGATCCCTATTTGTTCTCAGTTCCCCTTTGTCTTACTTTTTCTTGGGTACTTTAATTGTAATTCTAGAACTTTTTACTATCCCATTTTCTTCCTTTTTACTGGCGCTGATATAACCTAAATGTGTTGCAAGCGCCGTAAAACCCTTAAAAACAAAAAACAAAACAGAAAGGCACTATTTACATCGAATTTCATGAAGTCTCTAGAATATTTTGACAGCTGACTTTTCATTTTTGTTGGTTTTTTTTCACAGAAATTCTGATTTTCATTCCATGCCTATTTATTTATTTCCAGATGTTAGAGCAAGAAGTATTGGCTGGAAGAAAGCGTCAGCAAATGGAATCAACCATTTTTCAGCAGGTACAATCATAATGTTTGTGTCAATCAACAATCTTTTCTTGGTAGTGATATTGATATTTCACCATTTGGAAGGTTTGATTCTAAACTGGGATTAAGAAACATTCATATTAAATTAATATGATATGTGGATGAAAATGTATGACAATAGATGTTTATGAGTCAGTTACAAAACTGCGATTTTTTTTGTACTGTTGATTACAAAAGGGCAAAGGGTTTTTAAAGAATTTTAAATAATAATAATAAGTATTGTTAATATTAAATGATAGATGTTTTTGACAGTGTGTCTAAGATGAATACTCGAAAAACTGGGACTGGCAATTAAGCTAAACATTTTTTATCGTGATTACAATTATAATGATATTTGTGATTTCAATGATAAAATCAAATCAACTGGCACTGTGTTGACCTTGATGTGTTGCAGGTACCATCAGTAATATCCTTTAAAAACAAACAAAACAAAACAAAATCAGAATGAAAAGAACAGACCAGAAATTATCAATTTATTTAGTGAGACAAAAGTTTTGTAAACCATTCAGTGGTTGCCTTTGTGTATGAGAATTTTTCCATGAAAAATGCTCCTGTCAACATTTTACCTTGATGTGAGAAATTATTAGTTTAGATTCAAATAATTAACATTTTTTTATCTAAGTTCTGTGTCATATCTGCTTTAAATTATATAATATTGTCTCAAAATAGAATGTTAAGCATTAAGCTTATCCACCATATTCTGTTATTTCAGTCATTGGACGAACTCCCAAATAGAAAATCTCGGATTGTCGAACTTCTAGAGTCTGAAAGACGTCAGATGAAAGAATACTTAGAGAGCCATCGAGTCAAACGATCTCAAGTAGAAATGAGCACCGCTTGCAAATCAAGTTCTCACCTGTCATCGGTGATGAACGGTGAAAAGGATGGAAGTGGTTTGGTGAATGCCAGCGTGTCAACACCGTCTCCGTCCAGTGGTCGGGGTGATCTCTACAGAATGGCTTTGCTACTTAGGGAAGCCAACAAGATCAACCAGTACCTTAATTCCAGCCTGGTATGTCATGTGCTCTGCCTTTGTAACACATCCCATACATGTCCCGTCCTACATATTAAATGTTGCTGTTGACCAGGGACCCCTTGTAAAGCGCTTTCAGCACATTTAGTGGATATTGCCCTATGTAAAGCTCAATTATTTTTGTTTTTGTTTTTCTTTCTTTTTGTTTCTTTTCTATCGTATATACAAACCTACCAACCCTTCCACCTTTTGCGGAATCATTCCTATTTTTTTTCACTCTTCCACCATTGTCTCTATAATTCCAATTTTCAAAACAAAAAAAAAACAAAAAACAAAAAGTAATATTGATAAGAAAGGGGGTAGATGAAAAAAAAAAAGTGACTTCCCTTACAAGCCAATGACACATAAACTTAAACACGAAATTCAACCAAACTTGGCATGAATCTGAACAAGGTCATGCACCAGCTGTATGAGACCAATCCCCCACAAGAAGCTAGAATATAGGGAATGAGATTAGCGGAAGAGTAGCGTCCCTTGATTGGACGCCACCGGCGGAGAAGTTATTAGAGAGAGAACGTCAATATGGTTTTGCACATGCGTCTCTCGTCCTCGCTTCCGGTGAAAGCGGCATGAGACACTTCACCGAAAGCGAGGACGAGAGAGACGCATGCGCAAAACCATGTTGATGTTCTCTCTGTAAGGTGACGTCCAATCAAGGGACGCTTCTTTTCCGCTAATCTCATTCCCTATAAACAATAGCAAAGTACAGCCTGTGCAGGATTAGATTGGTAGTCAATGAGTTAATTGATATTTTTCATTTGATGACAGTTATAGGTCTTCAGATAGATATTTGTGACAACTTGCATAGGTAATTATTTGTGACCAATTACATAGGATTTCTGGGTGTACCACATCCGTTAAGTTATAATGTGTAAGTTAATATGAATGTCTTCATCAAAGGAAATGATTTATACATTTTTTTTTCTCTCTCTCTCTTTAAATTTGAAAACTTAATTTTCCTAACTCTGATAATTTTGGCTTTGAACTCATCTATTTCATTCCGACATAATAACATTGAGGCTGTGTGGTCTTGTGGTATAAACTCACCTTCAGATTGGAAGGTCTGAGTTCGAGTCCCACTCTGAGCGTGCATAGTTGAGTCCTTGGAAAAGGCTCTTTACTCACAATCTCTCACGGTGAGCACCATACTAAGTTAGAATGAGTACCTGGCCGATAACAGTGTTGTTTCTATCAGGGAAAAATGTGTCGCCAAACAGGTCTCATCCTGTAAATGTTGTTGTTGGCTGAGGACCCTTTGTAAAGTGCTTTGAGCACGTTTGATAGATATTGCACTATATAAATGCTTAACTTGAATAAATACCCAAGTTTTGAAGCTTTTGGTCTCGTTTGCCTCATTGCTGATGGTTTTCCTCGGATCCGCGGAAATCCGTGATTTTTGAGTCAGAGGAGGAATTTCCTCTTTTTTTTAAAGTTATATTTTCCTCAATCAAATGTACTGGCACTGAGAGATTTGATGTGTGGTGGTACAAATAGGTGCAATTTCCCACTTTTTAGAAGTTAGCAAGAGTATCAATGATAGTTTATCATCTCAATTGCTCTAAAAATGTGTGTGTGTTTGGGGGGGGGGGGGATGCTGTGAAAATGGGGCTTAATCAGGCAATCATTCAAAATTTTCCTCCCTTTTCAGTTTTTGGCACCATCAGCACTGATGCCTTTAAAAAGAAATTAATTCAGATAAAAAATAATCTGATTATTTCCCTCTGTTTCTAGGTTTTCTGTCGAGAGGACACGCCAGATAATACAGGAGAGGGTATGAGTCGTACCCAGATTCGAGTCCTCAACACCAGACATAAGATGTCCACCACTTGGTCTGTGGCACGGTTTGAGGAAAAACTGGAACAGATGAGGGATATTTATAATGTGAGTTTGACCCTTTCCTTACTAGCCATCATGACGCATCAGTTTTTCTCATTCTGATTTATTTTGTACATTACAAATTTAAGAATTTCTTTATCTATAAAAATTTATACAACTCTGTTTTGTGAGTTCATTATATTGAAAACTATTTATGTATAGCATCTTACTGCTTTTATAATAAAATAAATTTTAAAAAATGAAAATTCCCTTTATTTATCTCCAAGGGGAAATTTGTCTTTAGGGTCTATTCCAAGGGAAGACTGGAATAACCCAGGCATCAGGTGTGAGCTGAGGCGAGGTGGCTTGCTCAAGGCCACACAATGAGGCGAGTAGTCGAACTGGGTACCATCTGGGTACGAAGCAAAGACCTTACCTTTTAAAATCATTCAATATCTTTTCCCTTCTTATTTCAGAATGACGGAGACGTATCAGCCGATGATGACGATGTATTCAATGATCCTGAAGATGTCTGGGAAAAAGACGCGTCTGTTTTGACGGCTTCTCCAGCATCTTTGTCCAATAGGTATTGATGTACATGCTTTGATATTACAGTGGGACCCCTGGGTGGGGTTCCTGACCTCCCATAGTGGCCAGGGAGGCACTTGCTGTGTCTTCTATCATCCTATATCTGTTTTCCAACATGCTTTCTGTCTTTATCTTGGAATGAGATTACTTGGTTTTGTCCTGACCCTGGCCGGATACCCTGGTTGGGAGGGAAACAGTCAAATGTATAGGTAGAGTTTTGGGAGATGATATTTTTTATCTTGTAAATCATCTCTCTGTTATGCATTGTAATATGTTTGTTTACATATTATATTTGATTTGGAAACATTTGAGTGTATTCCTCTTAGTTGGGACCTGTGATTGTGTCTGGATGAGACTTTTAGGTGATCTCAAACTAAGTACTTTGACTGTGTGCTCTTGGAATCTACATCTGTTTCCTATTTTAACCAATTCCCCTTTGTCTTACTTTTTCTTGGGTGTTTTAATTGTAATTCTTGAACTTTTTACTATCCCATTTTCTTCCTTTTTACTGGCACTGATATGACCTTAATGTGTTGCAAGCGCCGTAAAACCCTTAAAAACAATTAAACAAACAAATAATGGGACCCCTTTGGAAACCCAAAGAAGAACTGCCAAGCGGAGTAAATCTCCCCAGGAAAGATTGGTTGACACTGAACCGGGCAAGGTCTAAAGTGGGGAAGACCAAAACAACCTTACAAAAATGGGGACTTTCTTCAGACTGCCGATGTCAATGTGGACACACGGCTCAAAACATGGACCACATCCTTCACGAGTGCGAACTTGGACCACATATCAGTGATATGGACCTGAGAGGCTGCACCCCTGAAGCCATCCAATGGATCCACCACTGGCGCGACACGATATGATGAGACCCTCAATAGTTCAGATGGTAGAGCTTCCATCCCAAAGGGACTAGCATTGATCTTGGATGTCAGTCCTGCAGTAATTGGGTTGCTGGGGAGATCTAGTGGAAAATACTTTGCGATAGACTAGTGTCCTATCCAAAGGGTATCAAGCAGTTACTATTGCAGACCTGCCTACTACTACTACTACTACGAAAAATAAGTTTTGGCCTCAACAGCAGAAATAAATAAATATACATTTTTTATTCAATACAATGTGTTAAAAAGAACAGTCTGGTGCATAAAGCATCTATTCAGGGTTTTGGAGGCATATTTTATACTGCTAAGGGTAAAATATTAATTTGTAAAGTTAATTATAGTAACTTCTATTTCTTCCCCCTGAAAACTATGAATTTTTAACATTCCAGTTAGGCAGGTCTGCTATTGTTTAACACTAGAGCATACATGCCGAATCTTACGAATTTTTCGTAATTTTATGAATTATAGACAAATTTCATGGCCAAATACGAAATTTTATGGAAAATTACGAATTTTTATTTCTTAGTAATACTTAAATGATAATAAAAATAATAATAATAATAATGATAAGAAGAAGAACAACAACTACTACTACTACTACTACTACTACTACTACTACTACTACTACAACAACTACTACTACTACTACTATTACTACTACTACTACTACTACTACTACTATAATAATATTGTGGTTGTTCATACACAATTTCAGAAATTACGAATTTCCTTGTCAAATTACTAAAAATTGACATTAAAATTACTAAATTTGAAGTTTTCAATTTGGCAAGTCTGCTAGAATTACAGGGATAAACTATGGCTCTGTTGCACTACTTTTTGATATGTTAGAGTATGTACTGACAAATTTAGTTCAGAAAAAAATTCGAACAATTCATAGTGAATCAGACTTAGACACTTATACAGATAAAATTGGTAAGCACAAATGTTTTGGAGATCTTCTGACAAATTTAAAGATTTTACCTTCTGATTCTGATTTTCTAAGGTAGAATTTATTGGGGGAAATTGGTTAAAAGGGCCTGGTGAAATTGGTTAACCCTCTCCTTACCAGCTATTTATAGATTTTCCCCGAAAATTCACATCCACCCGACACAAAAATATACTTGTCCTCATCAAACAAAAAAGTAACAGCGGGTGGTTGGATGGGAGCATCACCCTTGAATCATATACCTATGATGTTCGCATGGGTGTACGATCCGATAGTGATGTCGTTTCTTCTTCTCTTTACTAGCCTATCCTGCTTCTTTGGTTTGTGATTGTATTTTTGACAGGGGATATTTTTTTTTCTGTAAATCTTCTGCCTGTTTGTTCTTGGTTATTTATAATTTAGCTTATGATATCTTTAGGTTATGATTTTGATTTACATTTGTACTATTTTTGTTAGATTGCTTGTTTTCTTGTTTCAGCGGTCTCTCATATAACCTCAATTGTGTTGGAAGAGACCTAAAGCAACAAACAAACAAACAAACAAAAAAAAAGTAACAAGTGCATTCTTTACGGAATGCTGTTCAGCAAAATGATGTCTACAACACAGTGTTTAGTATTTATAGCTATTATCAAAGCATTTCTTTACATTAGGTGATGTACAAGAGAAATCAGAATGAGAAAATTGTTGGTTGAATCGTAATGAATGTGACGATTTTCCTATGGTTGGTAAGGAGAGAGTTAAACAGGCCTGGGGAAATTGGTTAAACAGGCCTTTAATTCCCTAGTTTTTGGTTTGTTTTCCACTGTCGTCAATCAGAATGTGTCAATAAAACAACTTTATTTCATTATTTAAGATGTGATTCGTTAATTTAATGTAAATATGACAACACCTATCACTAAATGGACAGAGGTAATGTCTAATTATTTAAAAACATTGATTGCGGCCAGGTGGCTCAGTGATATGGTCTTTACTTCGTTTCAAAAAGAACTGAGTTCAACTACTCATCTCTCTATGTTCTCCTTTGGGATGAATAACATACATGCCGAATCTTACAAATTTTTCGTAATTTTACGAATTTTAGACAATTTCATGGCCAAATATTAAATTTTATGGGAAATTACGAATTTTTAATTCTTAGTAATACTTAATAATAATAATAATGATAAGAAGAAGAACAACAACTACTACTATTACTACTATAATAATGATAATAATAATATTGTGGTTGTTCATACATTGTTGATGTTTTCAATTTGGCATGTCTGGAATAATGGGAATTTTATTTATTTATTTATTTTATTTTTTTTAAAACAAATTTTTAAAGTTTGTTTTCTTTCTTTCCTTTTTTTTTTTCTTTTGGTTTAGTTTGAATGGGATTTGGAGAAGCCCAGCGTGGATTAAAAGAGCAACCCCAACTCAGTTTTTGAATGGAACCAGAAGAGGTAAGAGCAATGTTGTGGTCACGAGAAATCTTGTAGGGATGATGCAAGTATCGTCCAAAACCATTGAGATTGTCTAATGCACCAGAGATTGTCTAAAGAACTAGAGATTGTCTGGAGAACCAGAGATTGTCTGGAGAACCAGGGATTGTCTAAAGAACCCGAGATTGTACAAAGAACCAGAGATTGTCTAAAAAAAACCTGAGATTGTCTAAAAAACCAGAGATTGTTTAAAGAACCCGAGATTGTCTAAAGAACCAGAGATTGTCTAAAGAACCAGAGATTGTCTAAAGAACCAGAGATTGTCTGGAGAACCAGGGATTGTCTAAGGAACCCGAGATTGTCTAAAGAACCAGGGATTGTCTAAAGAACCAGGGATTGTCTAAAGAACCATTCCATTGTTGGTTTCTGGAACACTTGCTTTCGAATAATTGTCGTGTTTTCAGTCTGCAGATTATTTGACAAAAATAAAAGTTGGAAAAAATGCTGGGTATCTCTTCTGTCCCAAGGCAGAGTGATATAGAAAGAACGAAGTTGATGTCACTCAGGTCTTTGTTATTGTTTTTTTGCCATCCATGTTTATGAATAATTCTCACTAAACTGTACCAATCAAACCATAAACATTCAAGGTTACACATAGTTTTGCGTGTTGGACCATTATATTTCTGGATAGCAATGTTGTTATCTTCTTAGCCAAACGCACAGCATCTACATCTGAAAAAAGAGGCAACAGCTAAGCGGAAGCTATATGGATATGTATTCTTTTTCTATGATTTATGGATGATACCATTTAAATGAAGAGAAGCTTTGCCTGAAATATTTTCACATATGCTCTTTACGAGAAATATTTTCAGCCTTTTAAAAAAATTTTAACAAAGGGTATCCCTGATTCCAAGTCGACAATAACAAATACAAAATCTCGGTTTTATGGGATGTTTCCATTGACCATTTTTAATGCCCCTATGATATCTTCTGAGTGGGGATCCTGACCTCCCATAGTGGGCAGGGAGGCACATGCTGTGTCTTCTATCCCCCCATACCCGTTTTCCAATTGTTTCCTGTCGTTGTCTTGGAATGAGATTACTTAGTTTTGTCCTGACTCTGGCCGGAGTCCTTGGCTGGGAGGGAAACAGTCGAATATTTAGTTATAGTTTTAGGAGATGATATTTTTTTCCTTGTAAATCATCTCTCTGTTATGTATTGTTATTTTTTATTTTTAACATATGATTTGTAACCATTTGAGTGTATTCCTCTTAGTGGGATCTTGTCCTGGTGTCTGGGTTAAACTTTTAGGTGATCTCAAACTAAGTACTTTGACTGTGTGCTCTTGGAATCTACATCTGTTCCCTATTTAAACCAATTCCCCTTTGTCTCACTTTTTATTTTGTGCTTTAATTGTAATTCTAGAACTTTTTACTATCCCATTTTCTTCCTTTTAACTGGTGCTGATATGACCTTAATGTGTTGTAAGCGCCGTAAAACCCTTAAAAACAAAAACAACCTATGATATCTTGTTTTTTTTCCAGGCACATTAGGTCTTTCAAATGAAAGCACCCTTTCTCCAAGGGAGACAACACACCAAGGTCTGATGAACATGTTCCGAAGTATCTTCTCCATATCGGAGGATGTCTTCTCTGGTAAATAAACATCTCCATTTCTGCTAATGTCATTTCTATTTAATTTGGTCTTTTATATTTTTTTACACAAAAATGGAGTCCCAATAGCTCAGTTGGTAGAGCACTCGCTTCACGTGCAAAGGGACCAAGATCGATCCCGGGTGCAGTTGAGATTTTTTTTCCTGACCCCCCCCCCCCCCCGTCCACCCAGCAGTGATTGGGTAGCTGGATCGGTTAGATCTGGTGGAAAGTACTTTGCAATTGACTAGCATCCTATCCAAAGGATAGCAAGCAATTGCTATTGTCCGTTTCATGCTATAGAAACCGTGATAAACTCCGGCTCCATGGGCCTCATGGCTCTGAAGGACTACATTTTTTAAATTTTAAATTGTTATATTGAGGTGAAGTTAATTTTGCATAGCTGCCAACCTACAGCAAAAAATGCGGAATTGTACGCATTTCCAGCGATTGTACTCTTGTACGCATTTCCCCCAAGACTGTACCCATTTTCAGTGTACGGAGTCACTTCAGTTATCTTTAGTTTTAATAGCCTGGATGCTCGTATCGCTGTTATCTTAAGCTTGCTGGATTGTATTTTTGACCAATTATGATCTTAATGCTGGGAGGTAGAATTCTGAAAGGATTCTTGGGAACATCATTGTTGCCGCAATTTAGCTTGTGCGGTGTGACTTCATGTAACTATACCTTCCTCTTACTTTCACAATGGTTAGTTTCCATCGATTTCAGTATTGTACCCATTTTTATGAAATCTCCCCCATTTTGAGGTCCCATTGTACACATTCTAATCAGATGGGGTTGGCAGCTCTGATTTTGATAAAAATAAATGATTGATTTCCATTTTTTTCTTCTTCTAGAGCTGTCTTTGAAGGAGTCGATAGCTGATAAGATTTTGATGGTGTGTCAGCGCATTACAGACAACACGGCAACAGTCATGAGGCACAGTAGAAGGAATAGTTGTAACATAGGTAATGGTTAGAATATTATTTATTATCATGAATCATCAAGTTCATATTGTATCCGTTCTCTTCACTTAAGCATTTATATAGCTAGATATCCACTAAACGTGCTCAATGTGTTTTACAGCGTTAACAGCCAACATTAAATAATTAAATAATTGAGATTTATATAGCGCAATATATCTCTAAATATGCTCAAAGCGCTTTACAAGGGGTCCCTGGTCAACAGCAACATTTAACATGTAGGACGGAACATGATGCCTGTTAGGCGATATTACAATTTTTCGGGCAAAGACAACGCTGTTAACGGCCAGGTACTCATTTTACACCTGAGTACAGTGAGAGAATGTGAGTAAAGAGCCTTTTCAAAGGACTCAACTATGCGCCGAGCGCGAGGCTCGAACCCAGGACCTGCCGATCCGAAAGCGAGTGCCATACCACTAGACCACATAGCCGCACAAGTTCATATTGTATCTGTTCTCTTCACTTGAGCGTTTATATAGCTAGATATCCACTAAACGTGCTCAATGTGTTTTACAACGCCAACAGCAACACTTAACACATGACATGACACGTGTTTGTGGTAATACATTCTTTCTGGACAGATACAACACTGTTAACAGCCAGGTAGGTACTCATTTTACACCTGAGTACGATGAGAGAATGTGCGTAAAGAGCCTTTTCTAAGGACTCAACTAAGCACGAGCGAGGCTCGAACCCAGGACCTTCCAATCCGAAAGTGAATGTCATACCACAAGACCACATAGCTGCACAAGACCATATAGTTGTTATTGATTGACCCTTTTAAATTGGTCAATGCTGATGGTTTTCCTCGGATCCGTGGAAATCCGCGATTTTTTAGTCAGAGGAGGAATTTCCTCTTTTTTTTAAAGTTATATTTCCCTCAATCAAATGTACTGGCAGTGAGAGATCTGATGTGTGGTGGAACAAATAGGTGCAGTTTCCCACTCTCTAGAAGTTAGCTAGAGTATCAATGATAGTTTATCATCTCAATTGCTCTAGAAATGTGTGTGTGTGTGTGTTGGGGGGGGGGGGGGGGGGGGTGAATGCTGTAAAAATAATGGGGCTTAAAGGCAATCATTCAAAATTTTCCTCCCTTTTCAGTTTTTGGCACCATCAGCAGTGATTGGTGTCAACTTTTATCTTTATTACACCTGAGCTTTATATCTGTTCACTTGGCTTGTTGATGACAAAGGCAGTCAATAAAGTTGAACGGAAATATCAGATAACCTTACTTAGGAAACAGATCAATAAAATGAAAAACAGCAATGCGATCAAGGCCTCATTCTATCTTGTCTCGTATCAATGTAAAATGTAGGCAAATTGTGGGTTTGTAGAAAATTTGACATTACAAAACCTGATTATTGTAGAAAACAGATTTTGTGCAAAACGAGCAATCAGACAGTCAGCCCTCCATGAAAACCCATTCACTTGAAGTTTTACTTCCTTCATCTTAAGGCATTTGTAGGGTTTTTTTTCTCACTTAAATTGTTGTTGTTTTTGCAGATGGTGGAGGCAGCTCCTCTTGGTTAGTGCCGATATTCCAACTGGCCACAGATGTCCAAACCCTGACCAGCCTCACGTCCTCTTTGTGTTCTTCCTTATCCTTATCCTCCCTATCTTCATCGTCATCATCTTCTTCATCGTCATCGCTTGAAGGCGGGTTCCTGATGGATCTGATGGGGAGATTGAAAGAAGCAGTCAAGACCATACATCACAAGGGACATTGTCTGCTTCAGGTATGTCAGCTTTCTTCTGGGTGGGGTTCCTTACCTCCCATAGTGGGCAGGGAGGTACTGACTGTGTCTTCTACCTACCTATATCTGTTTTCCAACATGCTTTCTATCTTTGTTTTGGAATGAGATTACTTGGTTTTGTCCAGGCCCTGGCCGGAAACCCTGGCTGGGGGGGAAACAGTCAAACGTTTATTTAGAGTTTTGGGAGATGATATTTTTTTCCTTGTAAATCATCTTTCTGTTATGCACTGCATTATGTTTCTTTATATTATGTATGATTTGTAAAACATTTGAGTGTATTCCTCTTAGCGGGGACCTGTGCTTGTGTATGGATGAGACTTTTAGTGATCTCAAACTAAGTACTTTGATAGTGTGCTTTTGGAATCTACACCTGTTTCTTATTTGAACGAATTCCCCTTTGTCTTACCTTTTCTTGGATGCTTTATTGTAATTCTAGAAATTTTTACTATCCCATTTTCGTCCCTTTTACTGGTGCTGATATGACTTTAATGTGTTGCAAGTGCTGTATAACCCTTAAAAACAAAAACAAAAATCAGCTTTCTTCATGAATTTGTTCTCAATCGTTTTCACTTCTAGTTTAAGAATGTATAATATTTATCTGTGTTTAGTATACTGTATTTAATTTGTTTTTATTCATATCAACAAAACCAATGATTTATTCATAGAATGAGAAATCTTTTTTGAATAAGAGAAAAAAATAAAGATCAATCCACTTGCACGGAATTGTAAAAAAACCCAAAAAAACACTCTTTATTGACAGCAATCACACATGTTTTCTGAATAATATGGAAAATTAGATGTAAAGTATATTGCTCAGGGAAAAAAGTGAAAGGGCTCAAAATTCGTTTTGAATTTGGATGAGTAGTCTTAACATTGATTTATAGCATATGCAAAATTCAGAGCAGAGACCCCTCATCTTGAACCATTAAATAAGAAATGATGCCCTTCCGCCACGACATCATAAGATAGCATCGCCTAGGTATTCCATGAAGGAATATAGATAATTCATCAAACAATATGTCTGTTGTCAACAGTAATCACCCATGTTGCCCAATTGAGCAAATGGGGGGTAAATAATCTTTCCCAAGGAAAAAAATGAAAGTGCCTGAAGCAGGACTCGAACCCTGGACCTTTCGGGTCACAGTGCAATGTTTTAACCACCTGGCCACTTCGTTCTCCTTGAACGATAGTGAAAGAAAAAGAAGAAGAAAAAAAAAAACATACGAGAAAAAGAGGCAGTGGATAGACCTGTAAATTCTCAATCAATTAACTGAAATCAGTCAATTCGTCAAATTCATCTCGATTCTTTGGATTTTTCTGATACGATACGAAGACTTTCCATGAGGTTCAGTTTCAGTCTCAGTCAATTTTTATAGAGCTCATTTACAGGTCTAAATGGAGGATTGAATGTGACATCATCATGTATCAACGTCTATCTGATTCAACTGACACAATATGGAAACTTTTACTGCTCTGCATCAATAAATGATTTATTGTATTTTAATCATTAATTTATATTTATCATGGCAAAGGCAGTAATGCTTGTTTTAAATGAGTCATTTGGTTATGATGTTGATCAAAGGGAATTTCAATTGCATTCCATCAGCTACCAAAACCTTTTGACTGATATGTGCATGTAGGTTGAAACTTCATTAAATTATTACAAATACTTTACAATAAAAATTGAAAAAGGACATGAATTTTTTTCCCACTTTGATTGAAATGATAAACAAACTTTAATTGATCTACAGGGCTGTGAAGGTCGCATAACCAGTCTCGTATGCGAGAGTGGTCAGAAAATGGAAGATACAGTTATCTCCCTTGTGGAGACTATTGGTGAAATGTCCATGGGTTTGGGTTTACAACTGGTACGACTTGACAACACAGATGACCATGTGAGTATTTAGAACTATCCTTCATAAATTATTTGTGAAATATTGGATTTAAGTTGTCATAACATATTGAATAAGTGGAAAGTTATATAATGGGATACTTATTAGTTTATTTGTTTCGCAATACTTACAACTGCCACTCATTTTTTTCCCCCAAGATTTTTGTTTTATAAAAAATTATTTTTTTAGTTTCTTATATCTAATTATCCCTGGCAGGATATTAAAATCCTGAATTTACTTGATTTTTCTTCCTTGATGATAATACAGTGATAATAACGCGTGTGATATAACAAAGTTGAGAGTCTTTATGTATTTATTCTATAGCAATCTTTTATTGGATCAGTATAAAGACTATCACTTATTGATTTTAGTCACGGAAAAGTGAGTGGAGCAAGCACTTTTGTTGATTATAACCATAGAATAGAGAAATGCCAGAAGACAATGAAGAATAAAAACAAATTTTGTGGTGATAAGGAGTCGAACCCACAACCCGAATGTTATGGTAACTCTGACTGGCCATGAGGGGTGCTCTACAATCGAAGCCGTCCACCACTGTAACAGTATGGTCGTGGATTTGACCGTAGCCATCGTTATGTTATAGCCTGATACTGAAATCCAAAAGGACTGAGGACTGGCAGTTTGACGTCATTATTTGGTTTTTGCACCTCCTAGTGAGTTGTCGTTAGTAGAGCTCATGGAAACAAGTTATTTCATTGGTTGAACTATTGATTACAACTCATGATTTGTTTTCTTTTGTGGCAAAAGACTGGCATTTTGACGTGATTTTTTGGTCTGTGTCAGGCCATAACTTTACGAAGGCCACGATATGATTCCCCATCTTTGCAAAACGTTTTTGTTCTCCATTATCCTCTGGCTATTCTCGACTCACACCATTTCCATACCTGCCAACCCTTCCACTTTTGGTGGAATCATTCCTATTTTCACTCTTCCTTTTCCACTATTCCGTCATTGTCTCTAAAATTCTGATCCTCAAAAATGATGATAATGGTAAGAAGAAAAAAATTGAGAAGGTTAAAAATATGATTTAAAAAAAATTAATTTCCCTACTTAGCTCCCTTTTGGCAATCATTAAAAAAAAAAAATCATATTTTAAACCCTCTCCATTTTTTTTCTTTTAATGATTGCCAAAAGGGAGCTAAGTAGGGAAATTAATTGCACTCCTTCCCCCTTTACCCATTCCATTACCTAATGCATGTGATGTGTAGTTTTGCCAGCTGTGCCAGAATACTGTCGTTATATGTTTGGTGGCAATTTTGATACAGAGTAATCCATTGTTAAAAAGATTCCTATTTTTATTTTTTGTCTCAAATTCCTATTTTCTGACGTTATGATTCCACTTTTGGAATATGAAGGGTTGGCAGGTCTGCATTTCTTGTTATTTTAGTGAACCAGATTTATTCAAGAATTATAGGTACTTTAGGGTAAAACCCTTGAGAGAGAGAGATAGAGAGAGAGAGAGAGAGAGAGAGAGAGAGAGAGAGAGAGAGAGAGAGAGAGAGAGAGAGAGAGAGAGAGAGAGAGAGAGAGAGAGAAAATAAGTAGGAGTGAAATATCTGTTCAATGTTATAGTTATCATATTACGTTATAACAAGTGTAACTAAATGACAAATTGCCGTATTTATTTTCATGTCAAAATTCTAATTTATGACTCATTCTTATCATGTTTTACTGGCATTGTTAACTGATGATGTATTGAACATCTCATTTTCCCCTTCCAGCTCGGCCCTTCCATCAAGCTGGCTTTCCTCCAAGGCAGCTGTCGGTTTGTCCTCCACAGCCAAGATGGTGCCAAACTGTCCCTGCAATCATTAGAGAATAAATGTGACAGACTTCAAGAGGCCTCTGTCAAACAGAATGACACTGTGAGTTATCTTATCTTATCTTATCTTACTAAAGGCTTAATAGGAATTATCCTTTAAATGCCTTATACAATAGTTCATAATTACAGAATCTCACATAGCTTGCATTGTATCATTTACAGACAGTTTTACACAACTTTGAATGTCAGGAAAAATGTATCAATCGAAATATACAATCATAGAATACTGGTAATTGAAAATTGGTCAAGATCGAATGAATCATAAATGTACAAAGTTCATAGTACAATGAAATATTAATGACAAAAATAACCATGAGCGCAACAACGATAATAAAGCATTCTCTGATAAATTATGATTTTACATTAATTAATTTACACTTCCCTATGTAAAAATTATTCTGTAATTTTAGTTGAAATATGTAAATATGTGGCTCACTATGTGAAATTGGTGTTATGTTGAGAATAAATTGGATGAAAAAAAAACTGAGTTAAAAGTAAAAATATAAAAAAATCAGAAATACGAAATTTGAATTTATGTTTAAGAAACAGAATCCAACTATCATTTAAGTAGGCATATATTTTGACTCAATTTTTTTTGTTAGTTTAAAACTAAATTTCAAAGATTTGGGTCTCCTAGATATAAAACAGTGTCAGTGGATAGGTCACTTATTAGAAACTTTAGAAGATTATGCAAAATGAAGCTGAGCAAAAAGTGCTTCTCTTTTTAAATTTGACCCATTCAGTGGATGAGGAATGATGTATTTTAAAGATTAAGGACATGCCTGGTTTTGTTATGGGAGTTTCGGATTCCCTTTGGTTGAGGGCTGAATGCTTCAACATATCACCCCCAAATATTTTACTTACTTGACTACCTCTCCTCACATCTCTTCTTTGTTTCTCTCCATCAAACAGTCATCTGGTGAAATGTGTAAAAGGATTGGCCATATCCTCAACTGCACCAGATGTTTTCTGGAAAAGACGTCCGGAGTCCAGAGACAGGTAGAACGTTTCCACCAACACTACCATAAGAAGCATCAAGTTCGAAAAAGAAGAAGAAAAAGTGGTAGAAATTCTGCTGAAGATGATGATGATAACAACGATAATGATGAGGATGATGATGAATATGGTGAAGATGATGAAGAGGAGGAGGATGATGATGATGATGATGAAAGTCTTCCACCTCACCAGTACAATGCTATCTATAAACAACTACAAGGTGTTGTAGCTCAGGCATCCACCATCACGGACAGCTGTGCTCTCCTGGTACAGGCAGGCCAGGCTATTGTCTTAGGTAAGGATTTATATGTTGTGAGGCTGTGATGATGTCAGTCATCTTATCCATGGTTTCTATCTATACCAATTAAATTTAAGCCGTTATATATTTTAATAATTGATCTACTTTTATCTTTTTCTTTCTCTTTGTTATCCAGATTTTAGCTTCCTGCTTTTATTTCTAACAGTTTTTATTTCATTTACTTGTGTGTAAGTGTCTCCTTGGTGTATTTTATGAATTGGGAAATAACTAGAAGGGTATATTTTTTAAAATCCTTTCAATCTGATTTTTTTTTAAAAGAGAAAGAACAGATTTTAAAAATATGATTTATCATTTGTAGTTTTAATTATAAACAGAACTTGGCACAAGGTGTATTGAAGTAAAACTTTTAGAGAAGATGATGATAATATTGATTTCATATTGTCATTATTTTAATTCATTTTTTTCCCCCAAGGTACAACAAATGATAGTAGACGACTTGAGAAATGTGCGAGATTGGTTCTGTCTGGCTGTCAACGATTGTTAGCCATCTCAGCATCACAGTCCTCATCATCAGGATTACCAGCATCATCATCATCAGTATTATCATCTTCTTCTCTAATGGCTTCATCATCATTATTGACAACAATAACTTCATCACCTCATCTTCTCGATAAAAACATTGACAACCACAACCACAGCCACAGCAGCAAAAACGATAATAGTCAGCGTCACTCTGAGTCCTCTTCAGTCGTCGTCAAACCATCCACATCATCCATACCAAACACAGACAGTGTTGATGGCAGTAATACCGAGGATATAACTTGTTCCTCTACTTCTACAACAACAACAACAGCATTACAGTCATCCTCCTTGTTAAACTCTGACCTGCCTTCAACTTTGACCTCCATCTCCTCTCTAAGCTCTAGTATCAACGAGACATGGACCCCTACAATACCACATACAAATCACAATGGTGTTGGTAATATTAAAAACACTAAAAATGTTCAAAATAGACTCGGAAATCGAAACAACAGCAACAACTGTGATACACTCGCAGTTGCAAATCCTGAGGAAAACGGTGGTGATTTAGTGTATCAACATAAAAATAGTAACGATAACACATCAGAGTATACACAAGGCAGCAGTCAGGACAATGCTAAGACCCCTACAAATGTGAATAGAAGAAAAAGTAGTTTGGAAGTAGCGGACATCATTGCCACATTGCAGACAAGAATGCTGTCACTCACAGACGCCAGTCAAGAAGTTACCATGGCAACAGTTATGTTTGAGGAGTTTTTGTCCAAAAATTTCTGCAGTCGAAGCTATGGTGATAATGTTAACGATAAAGTTATGAAATCTGATAACTCGGCTGAATTTAGAGGCATGTCAACAACGCCAAGGGGCCAGCGAATGTTGCCAGCATCCCCAAAACACAAGGTGGTCACAATGGCCGGTAAAGAAGCCATTTTTAAGAAAAGAGAGAGAAGAGCTGGGCTGGCTTTGGCAGAACTTGGGAGTAAGAAAGTGACAACAGTTGTAGAAGAAAGTAAAATGGATGCCAGTGCATCGACAGTTGAAAATTATGTTGACAAATGATGTTTTTATTTGGTTGTTTCAAAGTTACAGCTATTAACTTTTTTTTGTGTGCAACCAAAGATTACCTATATATTTATATATATTATATAAATACCTCAAGCTTATATGATCAAAACTTATATTAATTCAAGCTTAAATACGTAATCAAAATTTGTACGGCAATAATTTACCCATATTTCATCATTACATCCTCAATGAAAGTACGGTGCTCTTAGTTTTTAATCAGCACAATAGATTATTACCTCATCATCATCGTGGCTTATCCCTCCTGATCGTGGCCCCTGCAACTGCCAACTGAAACAAGCTTCTGTCCTGCGCCATCCTTCCACATTCAGTCACAGGCTTATTCATCCATTCGCTGATGTCTTGTGACCATCTTTTTGCTCTCCCTCTCCCACCCTTCACAATACATTCTAGAAAAAAATGTTCAAGGGTGTCGTGTCTCTTGAATTTATTTGGATGAAGGATAATCTTTACAAAAGGTATAGTTTCACTAAAACAATATATTTGGGTATTAAATTAACTATAACCTGCATTTTAGTAAAAATGTTCCAATCAATACAATTTTGTAGTCTTATGTCATATTTATTTACCATATAAATGAAGTCGTCCATAATTATATTCCAGTTTGAGTTGAGTGTCTGTTTTCATAAAGCCCCCCCCCAAATAAAAAGAAAAGTAATGATTAACCACCTTCTTAAACTGTGTTCAGATATTTATTTGCAATATTAAATTTGTTATATTTGATTTTCAGATTATTGTTGTTGTTGTCGTTGTTGTTGTTATTATTATTATCATTATCAGCATTATTTATTTATTTTATAATTTTATGAATGTTAACCATGTTCAGTGACTATGGATGACAATGATGGCAAAACTTTGACCCTAATATTATGTCCTTGGATAAGGCATTTTACACACAATTTCCATCTCGACGCGTGTGTTAATTACAATAAAGAAGGATACCTGATCCTGATGATTGTTTTCTATTTTATGAAATGGTAATTTGGTTAAAGATGGTATGCCTAAGGGATAAAAGGAGCATTTTAAAGCATATTCAGCATAGTGAATTCTAAAGAATGCGCTATATAAAGGTTCATATTTATTTATTCATTTTTTATCTTTAAGTTAAAAGTATATTTTGTATGTTTACATGACTTCTTGGTTAATGAAATATATATTATTTAAAAATAGAACTAAATGTATCAAATTTGATAAGATAAATATTTAATGTTATATTTTCACATATACTCATACTAATGTGTAATGCATGTACAAAATGTATAAAGAAACCAACTCTTGTGTTCAAACGCTGCAACAGAGAAAGTGTTGCCAACTTTATATTTTTTCTTTCTTTGTGTTTATATTTGAAAATGAATGCAGTTTAATTTCTATTCAGTTCCTGTTTGTTTGTTTTTGTTCTTTTAAAATGTTTTTAAGGAGTTTTTTTTTTAACTTTTCTTTTCTTATACAACTTTCTGTGTGTGATTTAGTGCTCCATAGGTTCTGTGTCTGTCAAAGTGTCTGAGTGTTCGACTTTGGATGCTCTCATACTCGTATAGATAACGACTGGGTTCGACTTTTTGTTCTTCTTTCCTTGGATTGTGTGGAGATCCTAAACCTCCCATAGTAGGCAGGGAGGTACGTACTGTGTCTTCTATCGCCCCATATATGTTTTCCAACATGCTTTCTATCTTTGTCTTGGAATGAGATTACTTGGTTTTTTCCTGGCCCTGGTCGGATACCCTGGCTGGGAGGGAAACAGTCAAATGTATAGTTAGAGTTTTGGGAGATGATATTTTTTCCCCTTATAAATCATCTCTCTGTTATGTATTATTATATTTGTTATTTTGAATGTATAATGTAAGCATTTGAGTGTATTCCTCTTTGTTGGATTTTGTGCTTGTGTCCGGATGAGACTTATAGGTGATCACAAACTAAGTACACTGATAGTTTGCTCTTGGAATCCACATCTGTTCTCTATTTGAACCAATTCCCCTTTGTCTTACTTTTCCATCAAGTCCTTTTAATTGTGCATCTAGAATGTTTTTACTATCCATTTTCTTTCTTTTTACTGGCGCTGATATGACCTAATTGTGTTGCAAGCGCCGTAAAACCCTTAAAAACAAACAATAACAAAAATTGCTCTTGGATCTGTTCCTGTTCTTTGTTTGAACAAACACCCCCCCCCCCCCCCCCCCCGCTCCTCCCCTTAAAAACAAAGGAGAAAATAAACAATGTTCACCGAGTTGCTGTTGAATTTTTGTTTTGTTGTTTTATTTCTTTTTTTCCTCAACAAATCTTTTGTTAATGAATATGAACATGACATTATTTACCTAAAAATAAATGAAAAGCCATTTATAAGCAAATACGAATTCATTCTTTTTTCCTTCCTCCTCAATGTTGTATAGATAGTGTCCGCTTTGTTGAGAAAGTCATAACATTGCCATCTGGAAATGGACCAACACACAAAACTATGTGTAACCTTGAACGTTTATAGTCTGGTTAATACAGTTTAGTGAGAATTACTCATAAACGTGGATTGGAAAAAAGGATAACAAAGACCTGAGTGACGTCAACTTCATTCTATCTTTACAGTTACACATTACCTTTTCTTTGTTTTTCTTTTATAATTTTTAAATACTTTTTATTTTATTTTTTTTTTAACTGACGATCGAATTATGTAATACAGATAAATACAAATGAAGTTCTGTCGACTTAAAAGCAGTGAATGCATTCCTGATTCTGTATAGCGTTAAAAACCCACTATTTGCTTGTTGCTCATCAGACAGGATTGGTTGTCACAATGGCTCAGTTGGTAGAACACTTGCTTCACACGCAAAAGACCGGTATCGATCCCAGTTGCAGTCGAGATTTTCTCCCCCCGTCACCCAGCAGTTATTGGGTAGCTAGGTCTAATAGATCTAGTGGAAAGTTCTTTACGATAGACTTGCGTCCTATCCAAAGGGTAGCTAATGGCTGCTTTTGTCCGTATTGTGTTGTTCTGAAACAGGAATAAACTCAGAATCCTGGGTGGTGTTCCCGACCTCCCATAGTGGGCAAGGAGGTACTTGCTGTATCTTCTTTCCCCCTATATCTGTTTCCTAATTGCTGTCTGTCTTTGTCTTGGAATGAGATTTCTTGGTTTTGTCCTGATGTGGGCCGGAGTCCTTGGCTGGGAGGAAAACAGTCGAATGTTAGTTACAGTTTTGGGAGATGATAGTTTTTTTTCCATGTGAATTATCTCTCTGTTATGAACTGTTATTTTTTCATTTTTAATAATATATGATTTCTGGGTGGGGATCCTGACCTCCCATAGTGGGCAGGGAGGTACATACTGTATCTTCTATCCCCTTATATCTGTTTTCCAACATGCTTTCTGTATTTGTCTTGGCTGGGAGGGAAACAGTCGAATGCGTAGTTATTGTTTTGGGAGATTATATTTTTTTCCTTGTAAATCATCTCTCTTGTCATGTATTATTATATTTGTTATTTTTAGTATATAATGTAAGCATTTGAGTGTATTCCTCTCTGTTGGATTTTGTGCTTGTGTCTGGATGAGACATAGGTGATCTCAAACTAAGTACATTGATGGTATGCTCTTGGAATCTACATCTGATCCCTGTTTGTTCTCAGTTCCCCTATGTCTTACTTTTTCTTGGGTGCTTTATTTGTAATTCTACAACTTTATACTATCCCATTTTCTTCCTTTTCATTGGCGCTGATATAACCTAAATGTGTTGAAAGCGCCGTAAAACCCTTAAAAAACAAACATTAGCTGGGAGGGAGACAGGCAAATGTACTGTAGTGTCTTTTTTGTTGTTGTGATATGATATTTTATCCACGTAAATCATCTCTCTGTTATATACATACTTTTATAATTACTAGTTTAAACATTTGAGTGTATCTTTCATAATGGGATCATTGGCTTGATGGGACTTTAAAGTAATGTCAAAATATTCACAATATTATGTCAACATTGTAAGTTACACCCTGATTTGTCAATGTTCGATCTTATTATTCAACAAAACAAACACAAAAAACAAAACAAACAAAAACAAAAAAAAAAACAAGCAGAATAAAAAAAGCAGAATTTTACGTCTTGGTAATTAATCCAATCTGGCGGCAATGACCAAAGGAAGTGACGTCGTTATGTCAAAGGTGACATCATTAAAGCTACTCGAGAACCCATCAGGTTCTTGTGCAAACTCCTTGACAACAAACGCAGTGTCACTCCACGCGCAGGGCAACCGACGCAAGGGACGTTACTCGAATGGACGATGAATAACAAAAGTAACCAATGAAGAGAGACGAAGGGGAGAGAACAAAAGGCGAGGTCCGAGAACAAGAACTGGCAGCAGACGACTGAGGAGAGCTGGAAGGGTTTTCATTGGTAGTTATTTAATGATGGCAGTGTCTGACAGGGTTGTGTTTATTCGTCTAGAAACGTGAAGAGTTTACAGTTATACGTTGTTATTACGTTGTCTGCATTGGTCAGTGTCGGAACGGATGCTTTAATATTTCTATTAAGAGGTCGTGTGTTCGGATCCCAGTGGGTAAACTGAATTTTGACAAACCCACGCTGATTTTTTTTTTCCATGAGTTTGCAAGCAACCCATAGAGAGAAAATACAAACAAAAGAAAGAAGAAGAAAAAAATCACCCCCCCCCCCCCCTTCCAACCACTCTAACAGGCTGTCTAAAAAATAATAACAAAGAGCTGATCGACGTCAACTTTGTTCCTTCTATAATGTACGAAATAGAGACAGTTAAGCCTCTTGGGGGGGGGGGGGGGGGGGGGGTGGTGGTTAGGAAACTACATTCGATTTCCATAATGAAAACCTTAAATTTTGCTCAATATTTCTATGTAGTCCTTCAGAGCCATTGGGCCCATGCAGCCGGAGTTTCTCCCAGTTTCCATAGCGTGAAACGGACAAAAGCAATTGCTTGCTCCCCTAGTCTTATATCGCAAAGTACTTTCCGCCAGATCAAAGCGACCTAACTACTCATTCACTGCTGGGTGGACAGGGAAGTCAGAAAAAAAAAATCTCGACTGCACCCGGGATCGATCTCGATCCAACTGAGCCATCGGGACCCTTCAAAATTTACCATTTTCAGTTTTCAGTGTTTAGTTCATCTCGACATACAAGCAATGGAAATGCGTCATTTAGATATGCAAATTATTCTACCCCTCATTCTAAAATAGTAACGCGTTTTGATATCAGGTTTACAATAATAATGTGTGACGTCAGACTATCAGTTAAATTTCACAAAAAATAGATTTAAAAAAGAAAGCAGTATCATTTAAGTTTTTTGTAAATGTCTTGTATTCGGAGATAACGAAATCAGAATCGATTGAGGGGTAGAAGAGAATAATAGATTTCTTAGACTCTTGTGTAGTGGAATTCGAACGGTGTTCCCAAAGCGTACTCGCAAGCTCGTGCAGCGGTTTTAAACACGCCCGGAATTGGATTCAATAGTCTGATGTCACGTCGCCCAGCAACGGCGGTCATCGTGGTTCTGAACAAAGAAAATCGGTACTTTTTGTTCTTCATGCTGGCTTGAACTTTTCATATGTCTTGTGATCAGAATATGTAAAAGTCAAAACATGATCACATTTATAATGTTTTTCTCCTCTGGACACACTTTTATGCTCGTTGGAGAAGCATTCCATAAGGTCGTCCGCCATTGTTCCGATAGTTTAGAACCAGTTGCTAAGTTACTATGCGTCATTACGAAGGAAGTGACGTTACGATTGTTGAAGGCTATTCCAAAAAAGCAAGAACGTAAGAATCGTCTATTATTCCAACCCTAATCGTGGAAAACGTTAACGTTCTCATCATATCTTAGTAAGAACAAAATCGTTGATTAATGTTTTGAACCGACGTGCACTTATTTGCAGGCCTGATAACCTTATGGGCTCATTGTTGTAATGGACATCTAAATAAAATGACGCAAAATATTGTCCATTACAATGTTAAACTAGGCCCATAAGTGGGTTGGGATGGCAGACCTGCATTATTTGTACACGTCGTTAAGACACCCTGAATATAATTTTTTATTAAACGATTGATGACTTTTGGCTCATTTGATTGGCTTCAATAGAGGTTGAAAAGACTGGCTGATTGGCTGGCTATCTGAAATAATCTTTTGGTGTTTGTGAATACAAATCCAACAATTTTTTTTTTTAAAGATAAGGAATTCCACGTGGACGGGTTTTAATATAAATGAAGTTTTGATGATGAAGAAGTAGGAATCATTTTTCTAAAATAATCATTTGAATAACATGAATTCATAGTAAAATATAGCCTTTTACAACTTAAAGGTTATAGAATATCTCAGAATCTTACATTGAGGGTGAGGGGAATAAGGTATTCTTTCGTAGCAATGGATTCATTCAATTCGTTATTTTTACTGCGCATTACTACTCACTCGCAAGCTCGTGGTGTTAAATGGTGCGCTAAAAATAGCCCAGTTATGAAATCTAAAGCTGTGAAAGAATCCGACATTGAACTGTCTCTTCAGATAGAATACCACGATTGGTTTAATGTTTATCATACTTGTCTGTAAAACAAGAACTACGATATTTGATTTAATGGCTATATTATTTATTTTTATGTTGTTTTTTTTTTTTTTTGTCTTGTTTTTTTTTTTTTGTTATTTACTTATGTGATGATAAATAATATTCATTTATTTATTTATTTATTGTTTCCATTGCCCTTTTCCCTTTTTCTTATCGTTACATGACTTTTTAACTCACACTTCCAAACTATCATAACTTGTAAAACAAACCCGCCCCATACTTTGTTTTGTGTGTGGTTTCGCCTTCGTATTCAATTCTGCAACTCACCCCCCCCCCCCCCCCCCCCCCCCCTTTCCCCCTCCCATTACATATTTGCCCAATTCATCCGAGCCCCGGACCAATCATCTTGTTTGCGGTGAGGCGATTGGCGCGTGCGCAAGTTAATTGGAGCGATAACGAGGCTGTTACACACTGTCAATGGCTCCGGTCGCCGGGTCTCTCGCCACTTGGCCGACACTTGAGTCATCTCAAACCAGTGGCGAGTCGAGGCAATCGTTTGTCCAAGGCGATAGACCACAGGGAAATTAATTGGACACTCGTTTTCTATTGAATCTTGGTCGAACTGGTTACAGTTAGCCGTTAAAAAAGCACTGGGCACTTCTACTAAGAGATGAGAGCGGGTGAGTTTGGTGAGTTTTGGAGTGCCTTAAGCTTCTTAGAGGTTCGATAAAATACATAATAATAATGAAAACTATGAAAACGAGCTGGTGGTTGGTGAGTGAGTGAGTGATTGAGTGACCTGAGCGAAATGTTACATTTTCATTCTTGTTCAGCGAGAAGTTAGATCTAGTTAAGAATTGATTCCTTCACTGTTGTTGTTGCGGTTGTTGTTATTGTTGTTGCTGTTGTTGTTGTTATTGTTGTAACAAACAAAACAAAATCTTGAGCTTTTATATAGCACAATATCCACTGAACGCTCAAGGCGCTTTACAAAGGGTTCCTTGCCATTAACAATACAACATTTAGGACGAGACATGACGCCTGTTGGGCGATATTACAATGTTTTCCTCCCGACATATACAACGCTGTTAACGGTCAGGTATTCATTTTACACCTGCGCGGTGAGCATGAGAGAATGTGAGAAAAATAGAGCCTTTTCAAAGGACTCAACTATGCACCGTTCAGTGTTGGACTCGAACCCAGGACCTTCAGATCCGAAGGCGAGTGTCATACCGCTATGCCACATAGCCGCACCATAATTACGAGGATCCTCGGTGCGCACACTGGCGGGTCGGATAACCCAACGGAATTATGGGCTTGATTTAACATTGTTAGTTTGAGTCCAAATGGCCAGTACAACAGTAAGACTATAACAATTAGGGTAATCAGACATGGACAAAAGTGCACGTAGATTATAAATATTCTGTGATATCATTTTCGGTCATACTGGAGGAAAAAACCCCCCAAAGATTTGAATGCTGCTAAAAAAAAAGTATTCTTGGCTGAAATATATTTTTAAAAATATATATACATAATGAAGAAGAAGAAGAAGAAGAAGAAGAAGAAGAAGAAGAAGAAGAAGAAGAAGAAGAAGAAGAAGAAGAAGAAGAAGAAGAAGAAGAAGAAGAAGAAGAAGAAGAAGAAGAGGAGGAGGAAGGAGGAGGAGGAGGAGGAGGAGGAGAAGAAGAAGAAGAAGAAGAAGAAGAAGAAGAAGAAGAAGAAGAAGAAGAAGAAGAAGAAGAAGAGGAAGAGGAAGAAGAAGAAGAAGAAGAAGAAGAGGAAGAGTCGATCAACTCAAAATTTATTATTGGAGTTTTGTATAAAATTTGAAATCATTTTCCATTGTCTTAATAGACAAAATTATTTTTCGAACTCAACGGACCATTTTATATGGGCACGGAGAGATGTTTTTCTGCATTTAATTTTAATATCTTGTATATTTCGCTCACTTATCGTAGAATTCTTTCCCAACGGAAAATAGATAGTTCATATAAATTTTAAGAAATTGATTGTATTGCGGCTATGTGGTCTTGTGGTATGACACTCGCTTTCGGATCGGAAGGTCCTGGGTTCGAGTCTCGCTCGGCGCATAGTTGAGTCCTTGGAAAAGGCTCTTTACTCACATTCTCTCACCATACTCAGGTGTAAAATGAGTACCTGGCCGTTAACAGCGTTGTCTTTGTCCGAAAAATTGTAATATCCCCTAACAGGCGTCATATCCCGTCCCACATGTTAAATATTGCTCATGACCCCTTGTAAAGCGCTTTGAGCACATTTAGTGGATATTGCTCTATATAAAGCTAAGGAAGAGAAAACAATGAAAGGAACCACCAACTGGTATCGATCCAATACAAGAACTTCCGCCTCATAGTCAAACTCGCTAACCGGATGTTGACATAACACCCACGTGGTGATGGCGTGTGTTTTCGGTGCGATTTAAGGAAACAAATTTTATTTTTTATAAATTCATCATGATACCTAATCATCTCATGATACATACACGCAAACCATCTCCATGTCGATTGTAAACACCAAAAAAAATTTGGTGACGATTGGTCCAGTGGTTTCGAAGCCTTAATGTTACTAATAATCCATTTTGTCAAGTATAGATAGTTCGAAGATGACGTCACTCATGTCTTTGTTATTGTTTTTTTGCCATCCGATTTTATGAGTACGTCTCACTAAACTGTATTAACCAGACTATAAACCTTCAAGGTTTCACACAGTTTTGTGTATTGGCCAGTTTTACTTCCAGATGGCAATGTTATGAGCTTCTTAGCCAAGCGCATACTATCTATAGATAGAATGCGCTTGGCCAAGGAGTTCACAACATTGCCATCCGGAAGTATAACGGACCAACACACAAACTCTGTGTAACCATGAACTCTTATAGTCTGGTTAATCTAGTTTAGTGAGAACAACTCACAAACGCGGATGGCAAAAACAATAACAAAGGCCTGAGTGACGTCATCTTCGAACTGTCTATATAAATAAGATTATATCTGTATTTTGTTCACAGCGTTTTAGTTGTTCACTCAGAATAAGACAATGAAAATGATTTAAAGAAACTAGATAAAATCTACCAGCAAGCCAACAAAACCAATAAACAGTCTCAAGTCAATATGCCGTTATGTAAAGTATGCAAACAGTTGATTATTGATCTCCTAAGCAAATAATATACAAACCAACAAGACAATGATCCAGCTGTCTCATTTGACAGGAAGCTCATTGCCTCAAGAACTCTTCAGATTCATCGGTAGCGGAAACCGCGCGCCTAAATGACAAAAAGCTTTAAATAAAACAAAAAAACTGCCGTTTCCCGTCCCGGAAATGACATGCGTGGGGAATGAGCTGTGAATGAGCGCGGTTGTAAGATTTTTATAAGAAAAGCAGTTGCAATCTTGGGTCTAGGACTATGATCCACCAATCCATCAATAACATTACCGATAATTATAATATTTCATGCTGTCCTATATAAAAGTGCATATTATTAAAACGGAATGTCACATCTCGTACATTATTCCTTTGAGAGGCATTAAATTATTTCCTATTCTGTGATATAGAAATTAATAAAGATATCGATGACCCCATCTGGCAGAGATTCAACAAGTTCACGGTCGTACTCTGGGGAAGAAAAAAAAAACAAACAAAAAATAAATAAATAAATAAACACGTATCTAAAAATTTTGCCAGAAAACTCGTTCTTCAAATATCGATCTATTTAAATGAATCCCGTCTTGGAAAAAAAACAAACTATCAAACCTGGGACTTCTTATGCCTGTCAATGAGAGCAATCTATATTCATGTTTTCGCCCAACCAAGTCATCAATCACATGATTTGTTGCTGTCCAACGATTGGATATTTCTTCAGAAATGTAAACACGCTGCTTTGTTTATGAAAGTTGTAAACATACCCATGTGTCAAGCTGAACAAAATGACCAACCGTGATAAAAAACAAAAACTGAACACTTTTCAATATGTGAGTCAAGTTGAGCACATATTCCAATGTGACCAATGCCTTCGAGCACATGGAAATGTAATATAGATCATGCCCATTTCCTACCAACAAAGTGAAACAACACACGGAGTCTCTTTGTTTTTGTTTTTAGAACACTTTTTGGATGATCAGTTATCACTAAATATAGATAGTATGCGCTTGGCTAAGGAGCTCATAACATTGCCATCCGGAAGTATAACGGACCAACACACAAAACTGTGTGTATCCATGAACGTTTATAGTCGGGTTAATACAGTTCAGTGAGCATTACTCATAAACGCGGATGGCAAAAAACAATAACAAAGACCTGAGTGACGTCATCTTCGAACTATCCATATGAATATAGATAAACGTTTTAGGTTACGCGTAGTTTTGCTTTCTGGTATGTTTCATGTGTTTGTTGTGAGTAAATTACAGAAATGGATAGCGTCGATGAGACGTGCGCAAGCGTTGGCGTACTAGAATTAACCAGTAGATTTTTGACCAATCAAAACATGGAATCTGTGACACAAAGTCTTTGTCTAAAAATGTACAAGTACCTCACTGGCTGCTTGTGTAAGAGTTAGTTACCTTATCCATCAGCTTACTCTCTTACACTTGCGTCGTCCAATATATTATTTGTTCGTTGTCCACCAAAAAAGAGATAAATTATAAACGCTGTGAGCATTTTTCATCATTGTTATTAAGTACTCTTTAAATGGTATCTATTGTTACACAATATTCTTCAACAGTCGTAACGTCACTTCCTTCCTAATGACGCATGGTAACTTAGTAACACTGGCTCTAAACTATCGGAACAATGGCGGACGCCCGTTTGAAATATTTCTTCGGCGAGCATAAAAGCGTATCCAGAGGAGAAAAAAATCATACATTTGATCATGTTTTGACTTTTACACATTCTGATCACAAGGCATATGAAAAGTTCTAGCCAGCATGAAGAATAAAAAGTAATGATTTTCTTTGTTTAGAACCAAGATGGCCGCCGTTGCCGGGCGGCGTGACATCATACTATTGAATCCAATTTGGCATTGTGAGAAAACTGTCTGGTATATCACTATCGGTATTCGGTGCTTGGAACGGACTATAATTATTGACGAACAGGAGGGGGAATTGACTGCACTCAGTTTCCAGCCCAGGAGCAATTAAATGTTGCAGGTTTACAGGAGATCAAGTCACACGTAAAATTATGATAAACAGAGTGAAAAGAAAATTTCAACAATGATAATGTAAAATGTGTGAAACAAGCTCATGTCATACTTATATGGCTTTGTATTAAAATCAGTCAACTTGTTTTTTTTTAAAGACCAACAAACAAAAAAAAAACAAAACAAAACAAAACAAAAATCAAAAAAAATAAAAAATAAAAAAAAAACAACAAACAAACAAGACAAAACAACACAAACAAACAAGACAAAACAACAACAAACAAACAAGACAAAACAACACAAACAAACAAAAACAAACAAATCAAAGCAAAAAAAATCCAACAAAGCGCCAAAATCCCATTAACATAAACAAACAAACAAGCAAAACAACAACAACAACAATAGAAAACTAAAATATTATAAAACACTAGGAATATTCTCGAATCAACAACAAAATATTGCCCGTTATAACAACAACGTGAAGTCAACCCTGTATAGTTTATAAAACACGTCGAATTAAGCAAATTCATCTTTTATCGACGTGTACATATATGTAGGTCTGACAACCGAACCCACACATGTGACCCTTCGCCTCAAAACGGTATTAAGTCGGGATGGTTAAGATGCTGAAAATTGAATTTATAGCCAGAAATATCAGACTTGTGTTGAGTTTGTATGTTTTATTGAGGAGAATGGATACCATATTTTAGGGTGCTAATGCCAACACTATATTTTTGACCAGTTTGACATTTAATTCGGCTTTAAAGCATATGGTTCGTTCCGACATAATACCGTTTTGAGACGATGGGTCACTTATGGGCCTAATTTAAAATTGTTGTAATGGACAATATTTCGCTTCATTTACATTTTTTTTTGAGGTTTCCATTACAACAATGAGCCCTTAAGGAATTGGGTAATCAGACCTGCAAATAAGTGCACGTCGCATCTAATCTTTTTTTATTAACTTTAAAATTTCAAAACAAATAAACAAATAATACAGAGAAAAAGAAATCTCCTCTTGTTAATAATGAATTAAATCGTCATTTTAAATGGATTGTTTGTCGATGGATGCACGTCTGTGCGTGCTTATATTATTGTATTCATATTCTAGTGCCCGGAGAGACGCGTCGATTTATGTGCATTCGTATTGCCTTCTTGTTAACAACTTCCGTTCGACTTCGGCAGTTTTGTTAAAAATCTGTAGCTGCACACACCGTTCATTTCATAGATTGCACACTCGTGAGAGGTTTTCCTCAATAAACAGCCACTCATCGTTAACAATCACAATACCGTCAAGCGAATCAAAAGTGAATGGGAATGCGGTGTTCATTTCCTGTGCGGAATTTGAATTTTGATGTCTTAAGAACGATGCGGCGACATCTGCAGTTATAGTATTAGTGACGTTGGTATATTATTACACACCCACACACACACACACACACACACACACACACCGTGACCACGCACACACACACACACACATATATATATATATATATATATATATATATATATATATATATACAGACACAGATACCCAGAGAGAGAGAGAGAGAGAGAGAGAGAGAGAGGAGAGAGAGAGGAGAGAGAGAGAGAGAGAGAGAGAGAGAGAGAGAGAGAGAGAGAGAGAGAGAGAGATGAATAGCTAGCTAGCTAGATAGCTAGATAAATAGATAGAAAAAAGAGAGAGAGAGAGAGAGAGAGAGAGAGAGAGAGAGAGAGAGAGAGAGAGAGAGAGAGAGAGAGAGAGAGTACCTGGCCGTTAACAACGTTGTCTCTGTCCGAAATTTTTTTAGTTGTAGTCAATGTAAACTACACGGAATTGCCTTCGAAGGTATGCGTAAGTGAAATAACTAAAACACTCACTAATTCTACACGCCTGATGAATCGTACCATCACCCTAAAAAAAAAAAATAAATAAAATAAAACTATGGGGAGACATTCCGAAAGCTCCTACATCCTCAGTACTCTTTCAATTACATTTTCACCAATGGTATTTTGTCAGGCGTTTATTTATTCAATTTGCCATCATATAGAAGCATTTTAAAAATGATAGATTTGTGAAAGTTTAAAATTTCCTAATAATTTGACCATTGTTTTGATTGATTCTCGGCCGCCATTTTGATTTGTGAAGGTAGTGCAAAGCAGTCCGAGTGTGTTTTTTTTCTTCTATTAGGGTTAGCTCGAGACCGGATAATTTTTTTCTTCTATTAGTGTTAGTCATAAGTCTTAGCAAAGGTGCTATGGTGTTTGCTTTTCCTCTTAGGGTTATTTAAAGGTACTAGGTTTTATTTTTTTTCTTGGGGATAGTTGAGGGTTGTAATTTGAGTTGTTTCCCTTTCTGGGAGCTTTCGGAAGGCCTCCCAAACATAACATATTGATAGAACGAAATTGAAGTCACCCAATTGGATTCAGTAGTCTGATGTCACGCGCCCGGCAACGGCGGCCATCTTGGTTCTAAACAAAGAAAATCATTACTTTTTATTCTTCGTGCTGGCTAGAACTTTTCATTCCCTTTTCATATGCCTTGTGATCAGAGTGTGTAAAAGTCAAAACATGATCAAATTGACAGGGTTTTTTCCCCTCTGGATACGCGTTTAAGCTCGCCGGAGAAATAGTTCATACGGCGTCCGCCAATGTCCCGATAGTTTAGAGCCAGTGTTACTAAGTTACCATACATCATTAGGAAGGAAGTGACGTTACGACTGTTGAAGACTATTCTTGTTATTGATTTAAGCCAACCATTTTTATGAGTAGTTCTCATTAAATTTATCAATCTATCAATCAGATAATAAAGTTTAAGGTTACACAGTTTTGTGTGTTGGACAGTTAGTGTTATTTCCGGATGTCGGAATGCTGTGAGCATTTTGGCCAACCGCATAGGTTCAATATAGTAAGGATGTGATAATCTAGTGAGAACTAACCACACAACTAACGGTCTAGAAACAACAGCTGCTGCTGCGGATGATCCTATAGATAGAATGCGCTTGGCCAAGGAGTTCACAACATTACCATCCGGAAGTATAACGGACCAAGACACAAAACTCTGTGTAACCATGAACTTTTATAGTCTGGTTAATACAGTTTAGTGAGAACAACTCACAAACGCGGATGGCAAAAAACAATAACAAAGGCCTGTGTGACGTCATCTTCGAACTATCTATAGTGTAGGTAATAATGCTAATATAATACTGTTGTTTGATAACAACGCGAAATAGTTGAAGCCCCGCCCCTCAAATTAATAGGAAGTATCGAATCTTTAACACGGCGACTCCAAATCCAACCAATCGCATGCCTTGTTACATAAAATCCCATTGCCCTTACCAAACAGATCAACGAACGCGGGGCTTCCAATCGCCTGTGACGTTTCAGACAGTCAGCTGATCACTAGCGTAGCAGACCCATAGAATTAAACGAATGAGAATACGTACGAAGCCTAAAAAGTGTCCACCAATGAAAGCATTCAGCGCCATTTTGTTGTTGGCTGAGAATGTAGTAATTACCATTCATTCGGTATCTATGTCAACATAACGACACAAGAAAAACAACAAACAATATCAAAATCCACAATAAGATGTTTCAGAACTGTTGCGTATATTTATGGCACAACGAAGCTGTCAAAAAATGAAGTTAGAGAATGTGTGTAATCATGTATTATAATAACCTGTAATGTGTTTTCCAACCACCACATCATCTACTACTACAACCAGCACCACAATATCATCACTAACACTACTACTACAACCACCAGCCCCACATCATTATCACTACCACTACTACTACACCACCACCAGCACATCATCATAACTACCACTACTACAATCACCACAACCACATCGTCATCACTACCACTACTACTGCAACCACCACCACCATATCATCATCATTACCACTACTACTACAACCACCACCGCCACTACTACTACAACCACCACCACATCACTACCTCAACTACTACAACCACCACCACAATAGCATCACTACCACTACTACTACAACCACCACAACCACATCGTCATCACGACCACTACTACTACAACCACCACCATATCATTACCACTACTACTACAACCACCACTACCACCATATCATTACCATTACCACTACTACTACAACCACCACAACCACATCGTCATCACTACCACTACTACTACAACCACCACAACCACATCGTCATCACTACCACTACTACTGCAACCACCACTACCACCATATCATCACCATTACAACTACTACTACAACCACCACAACCACATCATCATCACTACCACTACTACTACAACCACCACCACACCATCATCATCACTATCACTACTACTACAACTACAACCAACACCACATTATCATCACTACCACTACTACTACTGCAACCACCACCACCATATCATCATCATTGAAATATATATATTTTTTTAATTGAGCTTTATATAGTGCAATATCTACTAAATGTGCTCAAAGCGCTTTACAAGGGGTCCCTGGTCAACATTTAACATGTAGGACGGGACATGACGCCTGTTAGGCGATATTACAATTTTTCGGACAAAGACAACTCTGTTAACGGCCAGGTACTCATTTTACACCTGAGTACGGTGAGAGAATGTGAGTAAAGAGCCTTTTCCAAGGACTCAACTATGCGCCGAGCGCGAGGCTCGAACCCAGGACCTTCCGATCCGGAAGCGAGTGTCATACTACTATACCACATAGCCGCATCATTACCACTACTACTACAAACACCACCACCACATCATCATCACGACCACTACTACTACTACAACCACCACCACCACCATATCATTACCATTACCACTACTACTACAACCACCACCACATCATCATCACTACCACTACTACTACAACTACAATCATCACCACCACCACATCATCATCACTATTACTACTACAACTACAACCACCACCAACACCACATCACCTCACTAACACTCAGTACTACAATCACTACCATAAGGTTTTGGAGCTTTACTTCATTTGAAATAAGGAAACTTCGGAATTGTATTTGGCATTGTGTTTATATATCATAATATAATTCTAATCAGTTATCTATTTAGAACTAGATACTATACAATATGTATGCCAAATACCACCCCAATTCCCCTTTCTTGTGTGCGGGAATTCCTCTTTCGGCATTGAAATTGAGTGTGAGAGAGTCATCACTACACACATAAACAACAGAAACAATTTAAAAACAAGACTATGACACGCAACCACTCACACACGAGGCTATACTATTTATCCTTTTCTCTATATAGAATAGGACAAGACAAACAATAGCTTGACTCTCGCTACACTTCGCATTGATGTTTGTCGTCTCACGAGTTCAACTCTCGGTCGACCTGTCAATATTCCTTTTTGCCTCGGACGTAATCATTAATAGAATGTTGTGTGGTTTTGACCGTGAAGAAAACCTTAAGAAGTCACATTTATATAATTTTAGAGAGATCGTTTTGAATAATTTTGAGTTAAACGAGCGAGCAGCAACTTGTTTTCATGAACGGCCGATCAGCGCTTGTTTACTATAGTAACGCGATTCCCAGCCAACATCAAAATGGCGGATATTTTTCTCATCGAGGCCGCTGGTTGGTTAGCCAATAAGAGCACCGTACGGTTTCCATTGGGTAAATTCCTTGAGCAGACCACACAAACTGTGGATCAGATTTCCTTCCGGTCGTGAGTAGGGTATCCTGTAGATAGAGTTTAAGGAGTTTATTCAATCTTAGGCTTTCGCCAATAAATCAACAATTTGATGCCAACATACATGAAGTGGAAAAAAAAAAAAAAAAAAAGGTAAATGGAACCAAAAAATAAACTGATACACCACACAAAAATACAACAATCGTAATAACATCAATACGTTCAATAATAATAATAATAATAATAATAAATAATAATAATAATAATAATAATAATAATAATAATAATAATAATGAAATAATAATAATAATAATAATAATAATAATAATAATAATAATAATAATAATAATAATAATAATAATGATAATAATAAATTCGGTTGGCCAAGGAGTTCACAACATTGCCATCCGGAAGTATAACGGACCAACACACAAACTCTGTGTAACCATGAACTTTTATAGTCTGGTTAATACAGTTTAGTGAGAACAACTCACAAACGCGGATGGCAAAAACAATAACAAAGGCCTGAGTGACGTCATCTGCATACTATCTATACCTATTTCGAGTCAGACTGCAGAAATTGAAGACGCCGAAATATTCCTTTTTAAAAATTTCTTATTGATGGTAATGGTATGCTTTAAAGTAAAATTCTTACCAGTCTTGCTCCTCTCCCCTCTCCCCAAATCAACCATACTACCAACTTATATCATATGTTATAATTAGTTACGTCAACTTCAGTCATTCTATTGATGCTCTGCGTTTAGGTAAAATCAAATGCATCATCCGCCAGTCGGTTTTAACATTTCAACACCTAAAACTATGTTTAACATTGAACGTTTATTGATATAATTTAGTAAGAACTAATCACCACATTCGCTGTCTAAAAACATTAACAAAGAGCTGAATGACGTCAATTTCGGTCCCTTTATAGAGAGAACGAAATTGGATTCAATAGTCTGATGTCACGTCGCCCAGCAACGACGGCCATCGTGGAAAATCGGTACTTTTTATTCTTCATGCTGGCTAGAACTTTTCATATGTCTTGTGATCAGAATGTGTAAAAGTCAAAACATGATCAGTTTTATAATGTTTTTTTCCCTCTGGATACGCTTTTATGCTCGTCGGAGAAATATTTCATAAGGGCGTCCGCCATTGTTCCGATAGTTTAGAGCCAGTTACTAAGTTACCATGCGTCATTACGAGGGAAGTGACGTTACGACTGTTGAAGCGTATTGATGTCACTCAGCTCTTTGTTATTGTTTTTAGCCAACCATTTTATGAGTAGTTCTCACTAAATTGTTTCAATCAGACTGTAAACGGACAAGGTTACATACAGTTTTGTGTGGTGGTAGAAACAGATCTATAGGAGTAATAATAATTATAATTAAAATGTTTATAAATAGCTCCTTTTATCAAAAAGTTGAGCACAATTATTTCATGGTTTTTGCTTTTATTATATATATATATATATATATATATATATATATATATATATATATATATATATATATATATATATATATAACCTATATTTATCTAGATAATATTATAAGTCAAAACTCCAGGTGATTTTATCATGAATAAAAAAATGAAATTATAACACATACTAACACACTACACTACACATGATAAAATCTCCCATGGAAGAAAGTTGAACCCAGTGTCCTTGTATGCAGTGATGAGCTAAAGCCATCGCTATTTTATTATTTTTTAAATTCCATACCGACTGGCTGGAATTGGATTCAGTAGTCTGATGTCACGCCGCCCGGCAACGGCGGCCATCTTGGTTCTAAACAAAGAAAATCATTACTTTTTATTCTTCATGCTGGCTAGAACTTTTCATATGCCTTGTGATCAGAATGTATAAAAGTCAAAACATGATCAAATTTATGTTGTTATCCCCTCTTGATACGCTTTTATGCTCGTCGGGGAAATATTTCATACGGCGTCCGCCATTGTTCCAATAGTTTAGAGCCAGTGTTACTAAGTTACCATGCGTCATGAGGAAGGAAGTGACGTTACGACTGTTGAAGAGTATTGTTTCCTTGAGCGCTTCTAATATAGATAGTGTGCGCTTGGCTATGAAGCTCACAACATTGCCATCCGGAAGTAAAACGGACCAGCACACAAAACTATGTGTAACCATGAACGTTTATAGTCTGATTCATACAGTTTAGTGATAATTACTGGCAAAAAAAAAAATAACAATAACAAAGACCCGAGTGACGTCAACTTCATGCTATCTATACGTAAATTCACTGAGCAGTGCACTAATCTAAAAATGGCTTCAAAATACAAGTCATGGTATCAGGCTATAAATAGAACGAAGTTGACGTCACTCAGGTCTTTGTTATTATTATTTTTTTTTTTTTGCCATCCATTTTTATGAATAATTCTCACGAAACTGTATTGACCAGATTATAAACGTTCAAGGTTACACATAGTTTTTTGTGTTGGTCCGTTACACTTCCGGATGGCAATGTTGTGAGCTTCTTAGCCAAGCGCACAGCGTCTTGATGGGTCCGGTGAATCGATTGTGTGTGTTCTTGTTACGGTTGTTATTCGGTCCCGAATAATAATAATAAATGAGCTTTTATATAGAGCAATATCCACTAAATGTGCTCAAAGAGCTTTACAAGGGGTCCCTGGTCAATAGCAACATTTAACATGTAGGACAGGACATGACGCCTGTTAGGCGATATTACAGTTTTTCGGACAAAGACAACGCTGTTAACGGCCAGGTCCTCATTTTACACCTGAGTACGGTGAGAGAATGTGAGTAAAGAGCCTTTTTTAAGGACTCAACTATGCGCCGAGCGCGAAGCTCGAACCCAGGACCTTCCGATCCGAAAGCGAGTGTCGTACCACTAGACCATATAGCCGCACACTCTTCAACCGGCAGAACATTTGGACCATGTTTGTGTGGTGTGCCTGGAAATTCCCGGTGTTTTCTCGAGATAGAACACAGGATATAAAAATAACCGGAGGATAAAATAAGGGAACTTTTACAATAAAAATCCCCCTTGTGGAATATTTATTTATTTATATATATTTATACAACAACAACAACAAACAATAATAATAATAATAATAATAATAATAATAATAATAATAATAATAATAATAATAATAATAATAATAATAATCACAATAATAATAAACATTAATAATAATAAATAATAATAATAATAATAATAATAATAATAATAATAATAATAATAATAATAATACACAATAATAATAACATTAATAATAATAGTAATAATAATAATAATAATAATAATAATAATAATAATAATAATAATAATAATAATAATAATAATAATAATAATAATAATAATATAATAATAATGATAATAATAATAATAATAATACACAATAATAATAACAATATTAATAATGATGATGATGATGATGATGATTGCAAGATACTTATATCGAGCCTTATCCAATCATATTTTAAACCCTTTACAAAACGCGCGCGAATACACATTCAAACACAATGTCTCATAAAGCATTTATACAACGCAATATCTACTGAGTGTGCTCAAAGCGCTTTAAAAGGGGTCCCAAGCAAACAGCAACTCTTCACATGTAGGACAATCATGACGCCTTTTACAAACTTTTTTTCTGACATAGCCAGGTTCTCATTTTACATCTGAATACCGTGAGATAATATGAGTAAAGAGTCTTTTCCAAGTTACTCAACTATGCGCCCCCTCAGAGCAAGTCTCGAACCCTGGACCTTCCATAAGGAAGGCAAGAGTCATATCATTAGACCACGACATAGCCGCATAGGAATCAGAAACTCAACCCAGATTCGTCCTTTTTTGTGTGATTCGAATGCTCTAGCGATTGAGCTATCATCAGGGCCCCCAGCCATAATCTGAAGAGCTAGTGGAAAAAATCGAAGATTGAGCACGGACCGTTCATCGATTGATCAATCAGTCAATCAGGGCACGGCTCGCGATTCCGATTACCAGTCACAGCAGACGTCGCTACTGCTGGGCATTTATCGGGAAACGCCAATCAGTTTGACTTCCTCGCCTCCTCGTCTTCTCGCCCACCCGTTTGCTCGTCTCGTGAGCTCGTCGCCTGCTGCCCGTCAGCTGGTAGTCGGACGGACGGACGGTCGGTCGGTCGGTCGTCTGCTGCTTTGCTCTCATTGATTGGGGATTAGTTAAATATTATAATGTATGCATTCGATTTCGCGAGAACAAATTATGTTTCGACTCCAGTGCTGCCTCCCTTCCCACCCCTTCCTCCTCACATAGCTCTATGCCTTTCTTTCCCACCCCACCCCTCCACTCATTGAAACATAAACACACGAAATACACGCATTTCCTCTGACAAAACCACACCCATTCGCGTGCAATCGCCAATACCGTTATAAATGACCAGAACGCTATTCGATTACATGTTCAAAGCATTACAAAGGGTAACGGAGATTAGATCTGGGTTCCTGAATTCACTTATTCTGAAACCTGTTGGACTTTCTGCATGGTGTGAGTTATAACTAATTAGACTATTTGTCTCGACAGTTGAGCGATGTCTTATAACAAAGTCAAGCAGTGCTAAGCGCGGTCAGTGACCAGAGTCGACAATAATTGTAAAATTCTGGCACAAGCGTTGTTTTTTCTTCTTCTAGTTAGTAATGCATTTTACACACATTATACTTATACCACATAACTCAAGTGTAAATAAGTAGTGGGGATTAGTAGTGAACTACATTGTTTGTATGAGAGAGGCACCAAAAAGAAAGAAATAAATGAAAAAAAAAAGTTGTATAAGACGTTATGTGAAATCAAAATTTGGTCCAAGTGATTTAATGATATTATTTTGTAAAACACATCGCGCATAGAAATACAGTGTTCATAGGGAAATTGCCGTGCGATATTTATAGATTTCTAGAATGGTAGAGATAAAATTCGCAATACCGATTGTCAGTATGTACCTGTCGATGGTCGGCGGATCAAAACTACATACAAAAGTAGAACACGGTAGGGCTGCCTGAAGCCGGTGATCGTAAAATACTAACGAAAGAGTGAAAATGGAGAGGCTTCGTATGGAAACAAAACAATGTTCCCATACGAAGCCTCTCCATTTTCACTCTTTCGTTAGAAGTCTACATACGAGCTTTGCGCACCATTTTAAATTTAATTTTGGGTGGATCAGTCTATAATGACATTAGAGGTCTGATCCACCCAAAGTTCAATAAAACACGGTGCGCAAAGTTCGTATGTAGACTTCAGAGTTTTGATCCGCCGATCGTGAAAATCGGGAATTCAAATAATATTAAGACACGTGAACATATTTGCAAGCAATAATAACCAAAATAAACATGTTTTTATTGTTGGTTTAGAATTAAACCAATCCAAGATATTAAAAACAATGATCAATATGTCTAAAATTTGGGAAACGTCTTATAGATAGAATGAAGTTGACGTCAAATGGGTCTTTGTTATTGTTTTTTGCCATCCGCGTTTGTGGGTAGTTTTCATTAAACTGTTATAACCAGACTATAAACGTTTAAGGTTACACATAGTTTTGTGTGTTGATCTGTTATACTTCCGGATGGCAATGTTGTGAACTTCTTAGCCAAGCGCATACTATCTATACAACTTTTTTTTTCACTTGTTATTAATTTCTCAATCCAAATTTCCCAACTCTTAGACTGATCGATTTGATAGAATACAGGATATTCGAAACCTGGATAAGACCCTTGAATGACCAAAAAGTGTTGCTAGTGTTGTATCAACTCTCAAAACATCAAAAGACAAGTGGGTTTAAACATTTAAATCACACATGACAATGAATATCCCGATGTACTGCACGCCTACGACAAGAAAAGAAAAACCAAGTTTACAGTTCATGTTGGGCCAAAAATAGTTCATAACATTTCTATCATTTTTTAAAAAGGGGACTCATTCATTTTGGATCACTGGAAAGGAGGGAAATTCATCTGAACTGTTTAATATATCTGGTGAGTAAAGGCACTTAAATGATTATATTTTACTACTACTACTACTACTACTACTACTACTACTACTACTACTACTACTACTACTACTACTACTACTACTACTACTACTACTACTACTACTACTACTACTACTACTACTACTACTACTACTACTACTACTACTACTACTACTACTACTACTACTACTGCGACTACTACTACTACTACTACTAACTACTACTACTACTAACTACTACTACGACTACTACTACTACTACACTACTAACTACTACTACTACTACTACTACTAACTATACTATATATAATAATAATAATAATAATAATAATAATAATAATAATAATAATAATAATAATAATAATAATAATAATAATAATAATAATAATAATAATAATAATAATAATAATAATGCAATTTAATATTATGAAACTTATTTATGTATTAGATATTTAATACTCAACATTATCAATTAATTGACATTGAATACTATTTATATAATTGATAAATTGTATCTATGCATAAAAGTTACACAGAGAATTTAAAGGTTTTTAGAACCTATTAGCTCTTAAACGATACAATACGATTCGAATTAATTAATGCAGCGCCTTCCCCATACATTTAGATCTATACAGTATATAGCATGAAAACATAATATTATAACAATTTACTCTAACAATATATTAAAAGCTTTTTAAAGATAAGGACCCAGAATTATTTTCACAATGTAAATTTTCGCCATTCTCTATTTATTTCCAGTCAACAAAAATGTCCGATAATGGGAGCGATCTATATTAACTTTCCACTTTTTTTTATTCTTGCAAATGTGTCTAAGTGACCAATAGTGAAAGTGCTCAAGTTTCGAAATATCTAACCATCCAATCGGTCATTTGTCACTGACACCGGTATGTTATAACTTCATAAACAAACAGCGTGTTGACATTTTAAGAATATCCAATTGTTGTACAGCAACAATCATTGATTGAATGACTTGTGTGACAAAACCTGAATATAGATAGCTCCCATTAATTATTCCTTAATTTAGTCGCTATCTTTTGTCCACGCCGGACAAATTATAGGCCTGTCCCACAATTAGAAAGTATTTATCACAAGTATTTTGACACACTGATGAAAGAGTTACATCGTCAAGCCAGATGACACTATGCATTTTTTTAAATCGTTAAAATTGTGAGAGATGTTCAGGATCTGTGGGCTGTTGTTTGCTTCCGGTGTAGACAGACTTATGTGGCTACGGGTCATCGGTTCACGGTTTTCGGTTATCGGGGCAAGATACTTAAAAAAAAAAAATTCGAGTAAAAAATAAAAACCACTAAATTGTTTTTTAGACTCGATAGTTTTAATAAAATATATGATAACACGTCATTTTCAAATGTGTGCGCACTGTATCATACAGTGTATGTTGATTGAATAACCCGAGACTCGCCAGGCATGACAACAAGGGATCATATGACCATTAATTAGGTAGAAGCACCAATCAACCTGATGCGGCTTTGTAGTCTTTTGGTATGACATTCTGTTTGTGTTTGAGTATAGATAGTATGTGCTGGCAAGCTCACAACATTGCCCCGTGAAGTATACGAACCAAACACAATCGGGTGTAACCTTGAACTTTAATCCGTAATCCCACTTTAGTGAGACTACTCGAAACATGGATGGCAAAAAAAAAACAAAAAAAAAAAAAAAAAAAATCAACAAAAAAACATAAACAAAACAACAAAACATAACAAACCTGTGACGTCATTTCGTTCCTCTAGCCGTGCAGAGCAATCATACATAAACGTCTCAAGCCTTACAGGTCCCGACCAATAGCACACTTACTGAGAACAGACATGGCGCGTGTTAGGCGATATAATTTTTTTCGACAGACGAAGCCATTAACGCCGTACTCATTTTATCCAGAAAGTGAAAGGTCTGTTCAAGAATCACTATGCCCGCTCGACCGAACCGGACTTCGACAGAAGGCGAATGTCATACCACAAGACCACATAGACGCAAATTAATGATCCACCACCGCAAACGGTATGATAACATGTTTATCTATTTATCACTAATTTTTTTTATCTATATATTTATTTGATAATTTATTTTTATTTTTATCGTCTTTTTATTTTTTTATTTGCAATTTATTATTTATCTATTATCTGTTTATTTATTTATCGCATTTATTTTTTTCATAAATATTTTTATTATTTATTTATCATTTATTTATTGATTTATCATTAGTTATTTATTTATTCACGTATTTATTTATTATCTATCAACTATTCTTTTCATTTTTATTTAATTAATTATTCATTAATTAATTTATTTATGAAATGTATATCTATTTATTATTTTATCGATCTATTAAAATATATATTTATTTGTTTACCGACCCAGGGATACTCAATCTCTTACAACAGACCAGTTCACATGCAAGGCGACCTGGTGTGGTGGACCGGTCCAGACAGTATGGATGGACGACAAGGGGACACCATTGAAGGTACCAACGACTTGTTGCTGTTGTTGTTGTTGTTGTTGTTGTTGTTGCTGTTGTTGTTGTTGTTGTTGTTGTATTTATTATTGTTGTTGCTGTTGTTGTTGTTGTTGCTGTTGTTGTTGTTGTATTTATTATTGTTGTTGCTGTTGTTGTTGTTGTTGCTGTTGTTGTTGTTGTTGTATTTATTATTGTTGTTGCTGTTGTTGTTGTTGTTGTTGTTGATCTTGTTGTTGTTGTATTTATTATTATTGTTGTTGCTGTTGTTGTTGTTGTCTTTGTTGTTTTCATGGGTCGTCGTCAAGGTCGTGGTGGTATTCTCCATCGTCGTTGACTTCCTCCTCCTCCTTCTTCTTCTTCTCTTCTCCTCTCCTCTTCTCTACTTCTCTTTTCTTCTCTTCTCCTCTTCTTCTCTCTTCTCCTCTTCTTCTTCTTCTTCTTCTTCTTCTTCTTCTTCTTCTTCTCTAATAATAATAATAATAATAATAATAATAATAATAATAATAATAATAATAATAATAATATATAATAATAAAATAATAATAATATTAATAATAATAATAATAATAATAATATTATTATTATTATAATCATAATAATAATAATAATATTAATAAAATAATAATAATAATAATAATGATGATGGTGATGATGATGATGGTGATAATAATAATATGTAATAATAATAATTCGAATACAACTACAAATGATTAAAAAGTGCTTTCATTCAGTGCAATATCCACTAAAATTGAAGGCTTAAAACCACTTTTCAAATGTCACGAGCCAACAGTAACACATATCGTGTAGATAGAACAAGGCATGAAGTTTGTAAAGCGTAAAAACAATTTTTACACGTAAAAATATTATTATTTTGCATGCTCAAACATATCAGATGGCGCTTTATTATTTTCAGACATAGAATAATAGAGATTAACAAGTCTTGTATAGTTCCAGATCTTCGTTCTCTTAATCT
>NC_088368.1:21830073-21842573 GCF_034508935.2 Berghia stephanieae | reverse complement strand
TGATGATGATGATGATGATGATGATGATGATGATGATGATGATGATGATGATGATGACGATGATGTTGATGATGATGATTATAATAATAATAATAATAATAATAATAATAATAATAATAATATAATAATAATAATAATAATAATAATAATAATAATTATTATTATTATTATTATTATTATTATTATTATTATTATTATAGTTATTTTGGTGGTGATGATGATAACGACGACGACGACGACGATGATGATGATGATGATGATACAAACCTCAGTAAATGAACTAAACCAACATACAACAACGAAAAGCATCATCATCAACAACAACAACAACACTAACAACCACTTCAAACTGTTCGTTGATGGCCTCGTTGTTGTCGCGTGTGACCATACGTAGCCATCGTATGTAATAGCCTGATACTGAAATCCAAAAGGACTGGCAGTTTGACGTCATTATTTGGTTTTTGCACCGCCTAGTGAGTTGTCGTTAGTAGAGCTCATGGAAACAAGTTATTTCATTGGCTGAACTATTGAATACAACTCACTATTTGTTTTCTTATGTGGCCAAAGACTGGCATTTTGACGTCATTTTTTGGTCAGTCTCAGGCCATAACTTTACGATGGCTACGGTCTGACCCCTATGACTATGAGTTTACATCAAGGGGCGTCACGCCTCAACCGATTCACCAGACATGCTAACTATTTCGAAAAATTGGTAGAATTACGAAATGTTGGCTCCAATTTCAGACCTTCAACTCAATTTTATTTTTTTTTTAAATAAAAAAATAAAATTGAGCTTTATATAGCACAATATCCACTTAATGTGCTCAATGCGCTTTACAAGGGGTCCCTGGTCAACAGCAACATTTAACATGTAGGACAAGACATAACGCCTGTTAGGCGATATTACAATTTTTTGAACAAAGACAACGCTGTTAACGGCCAGGTACTAATTTTACACCTGAGTACGGTGAGAGAAAGTGAGTAAAGAGCCTTTTCCAAGGATTCAACTATGCACTCGAGCGCGAGGCTCGAACCCAGGACCTTCCGATCCGAAAGCGAGTGTCATACCACAAGATCACATATAGTGTTATTTAATCCGTGCGAGGATAACATTGTTAATTCTTAAAGTTAACTACAGACCTGCCAACTTGAAAATTAAAAAAAAAATCGTAATTTTTAGGAGATAAAAATTGTAGTCACTATAGTTAACTTTAAAAATCAACAGTTTATCCTCATGAGGATTAAAAAAACATTTCAAAATCTTAAAAATAATGTAGTGTGGCATCAACTTTCATTTTCAAGAAGTTTTAATGACTTAGAGATGCTCATGAAGCTCTGAAATTGAAGCCAAAATTTCGTAAATCTACAAATTTTCCGTAATACAGTAGTAGGCAGGTTTGTAACTATAGTGACTACAACTTTGATCTCCTAAGAATAGGATTCAATAGTCTGATGTCACGTCCACCCAGCAGCGAGCAGCTTGGTTATAAACAAAGAAAATCGGTACTTTTTATTCTTCATCCTGGCTAGAACTTTTTCACATGTCATGTGATCAGAATGTATAAAAGTCAGATTTATAATGCTTTTCGACAACATCAACCCCAGACCTAACTCTCATATCTGAAGATCTCACCGGAAAAGTCAGTAAACAGATAAAGGAACAACTGGCAGGAAGTGATCATCGTCCCATTCTGGTTGAAATAACTGAAGAATATGCAAAAGACAGAAAGGCACCACCTCCGAGATGGAATTATAAAAAAGCAGACTGGACTCTGTTTTCAAAGTTGACTGATAGTTATACAAAAGAGATAAACTGTAAAACAAGGAATGTAGAAAAATCAGCCAAAGCTTTCACAAAATCAATCATGAAAGCTGCAAAAGAATCAATCCCCAGAGGATCAAGAAAGGACTACTGTCCAGGATGGACTGAAAAATTAGGAAGTCTCAACAGCCAAGTCACTGAACACAGAAAAAAAGCAGAGAGAGAGCCAAATGATGAGAATATGGAAATTTACAAAGAGGCTGAAAAAACTCTCAGGAAAGAAACAATAAAAGCAAAACAGGAAGCATGGCATGAAAAAAACAGACAACTTGACTACGACAGAGACGGAAGAAAATTATGGAACCTAACCAAAGCTCTAAGTGGACAAGAAAACAGATATGCTGCACCATCAGTAGAAGATGATCAGGGGAGGATTCTCAACAAAAAACAAGCAGCAAACTGTTTTATGAAGCAGTACTCAAGTGTTGGGAGTATACAGATTAGAAAAGAACGAAAACGAGAAGTCCACAAAGAATTGAGAAAACACAAGGATACACCCAAAGAATCCACAGATGATGTCATGTTCAGTTCGATTAAAAAGAAGAAGTAGAAATTGCCTTGAAATCTCTAAAAACGAACAAATCACCAGGTCCAGATGATGTTACTAATGACATGTTGAAACACCTAGGAACCCTCACAAAGAGGAAAATGAAACAACTGTTCAATGCAAGTTGGAAACAGGGTAAACTTCCACTCAAATGGAAACAGGCAACCATGATACCAATTAAGAAGGATGGCAAGCCAAAAAATAAAACCGAAAGCTACCGGCCAATAAGTTTGACAAGCTGCTTGGGTAAACTGATGGAGAGAATTGTTAATCGCCGTCTCCAATGGTATTTAGAAAGCAATAAGTTGATATCAGATGAACAGGCTGGTTTCAGACAATTACGCTGCACAGAGGACCAGATAACATACATCTCGCAGCTGATCGAAAATGGTTACCAAGAAAAAAAACACACAGTCACAGTTTGGGTGGATATGGAAAAGGCATTTGACAAAGTCTGGACAAAAGGACTACTTCTCAAACTTAAGAAAGCCAACGTTTCACACAACATGTTTGCATGGATTAAAGATTACCTCACAAATCGAAAAGCAAGAGTCCAATCTCAAAACTCTAAAAGCAAGCTAACGAACATGACAAATGGAGTACCACAAGGCGGGGTTCTCTCACCAACCCTCTTTGTCGTTTTTATCAATGACATCTGCGAAACCAAATGCAGAGGAGTAAAAGCAGCCATGTATGCAGATGACCTTGCACTGATATGCACTGAAAGAAATATTGGTACTGCAAAGGCCAGGATACAGATGACTCTTGATGCTTTGAGCAAATGGACAAAAGACTGGGTATGAGAGTAAATGCTGATAAAACCACATACACAACATTCAGCTTATCAACCAAAAAGCAATCTATGCGATTAACTTTAGATGGAAAGATTCTGAGAGAAGACCTTATGCCTAAGTATCTAGGAGTGAAATTTGACCCTCGACTCACTTGGAAACATCAAATAGATGAAAGTCAACAGAAAGGGTACAAGAGAATGCAGCTTCTCCGAAAACTTGCTGGAACGCAATGGGGAGCAAACTCAAACGTCCTGAAGAAGACATATCTTGGATATGTAAGACCTGCAATAGACTATGCCATATCGGGAACGTGCTCACAGGCTCAATTTCAAAAGGTTGAAAAAATCCAAAACCAATGCCTACGCGTGATCACTGGAGCAATGAAAACAACACCAATTCACAAGATGGAAACCCACACAGGAATAAAACCTCTCAAAGAACAACGAAATTAAAAAATAGTGACACAATTCTCAAAGATAAAATTCATGGAATCCCAACCACTGCATCCAAGTACAATGGAAAAGAAAGAGAATCGACTCAAAAGGGAAAACTTCATCGCCTTTGGACAAAAACTAGAGAGCGAATATAAAGTGACACCAAAGGAAGATATTGCCCAAATCAATGTCCCAAATCTCAAACCACCACCGTGGAAAAAGAAACAAAAATCCATAACCATCAACAAGAAAAACATTCGAAGCAATAATGACAATGCTCAAACCCTAAAGATGATCAATAAAAAATACCCAATGACCAACTGGATAAGAGTTTATACAGATGGCTCAGTTTCCGGCCCCCTCATGAATGGAGGTGCTGGTGCACTCATACACTGGACAGATAAAACAGAAACAAAAATATCTGTATCAGTGGGTTCAATGTGCACAAGTACTAAAACTGAAGAAAAAGCCATCCTCAATGCAACAAAAGAACTATCCAGAGATCACAGAATATACGGGAAAAATGTGGTTTACTTGACAGACTCTGATGATGCTCTCCGGTCTATTGAAAATTACCAGGACTCTGAAGCCGCACACACTGTGGAGGCCCTTGAGGGCTTATCTGATAAAACAGGAAAAATTGTGCTGCAGTGGATTCCAAGTCATGTAGGTATATATGGAAATGAAATTGCCGATCAACTGGCCAAAGAAGGAGCCCAGAAGGAACAACCGAAGTCGTCAATCACTTACCATCAGCAAAAGAAAATAATAAAGCTAAAAATAGACAAAGAAAGGAATGACACACACCTAGAACACAACAAGCAGGATCCAATCCATGCCATTCAGCGAAGTAGCCAAGTCACTCTATTCCGCCTCCGAACAGGACACAATAGACTAAGAGGACATATGTTTACAAAGCTAGGTATTGGAACAACCCCTTATTGCCCATGTGGAACCGACCATGAAACCACTTTACATGTGCTTATGGATTGCCCATTATACAACGTGCAACGTTCGAACCACTGGGTCACCCCTACAACACTCAACACAAAGCTCTATGGTGAGGCTGAGGACCTAAAGCGGACCACAGACTTCATAGCAGATATCGGACTGCAGCCATAGATGTTCATCAGAGGAACGAAGAAGAAGAAGAAGATAATGCTTTTCTCCTCTGGATACACTTGTATTCTTGTCCGCTATTGTTCCGATAGTTTAGAACCAGTTACTAAGTTACTATACGTCATTATGAGGTAAGTGACGTCACGACTGTTGAAACATATTACGAATTTTTAAATTTACAAGTTGGCAGGTCTAATTTTGAATATTCTGGGGGTTTATTATAGTTATCTCTCTTTATCAAAAACATTCGATAACTGTCACCAAATGATATATTATATTATTATATCTGATTTGTCCAAATCTATAAATGCAAATGTCATCCCAGTTGACGGCATAGAACGAATGCAGTTGACGCCACTCAACTCTTTGTTATTGTTCTTTTAGACCGACAATTGAAAAAAAAGAAAAACAAAAACAAAAACAAACACCCCTCCCCCAAAAAAACCCCCAAAAAACCCAAAACAAACAACCCCCCCCCCTCAAAAAACAAAAAAACAAAAAAAAAACCCCAAACAATTGAACAAAAAACTCGATTTATCATACAGCGCAATATCCAATTAACATGCTCAAAGCGCTTTACAAAAGGTCCCTGGCCAACCAGCAACACGTAACATGTAGAACGAGACATGATGCCTGTTTGGCAATTTTACATTTTCTTCTCGATGGAGACAACACTGTTAACGGCCAGGTACTCATTTTACACATGAGTACGGTGAGATATTATAAGTAATAGCGTTTTCCCAGGACTCAACTATGCGCCGAGCGAGGCTCGAACCTAGGACCTTCCGATCCAAAAGCGAGTGTCATACCACAAGACCAAATAGCCGCACAATTGAGTGATAAGTTCACACTAGATTTTATCAATTAAACATATAAACTTTTAAATTTACTCACAGCTTGGTGTGTTGGTACGATTCATCTGGTGGGGCAGAAATGGTGAGTAGTTTACATAAACGCATACTATTTAAAAAAACTAATAATAATGTTTATCTCCCTTTGTCCACTTGTAGCTACGACTTTCTCTATCCCGCTCTCTACCCACAAATGTTGCAAGCCAGGAGTGACTTCCCTTTGCATCTGCTCAGGCCCCAATCTTTCGCTTCACGTAAGTCCGAACACAATAATAGATTTAAATTATTTCAGACTACACACGTAACATGTCTGTTTGTTACGCGCAACGATTTTCGATGGTTACGCCCATTAAACCCTCTCCTTACCACCTATTGGAAAATCGTCACATTTGTTACGATGCAACCGTCACTTTTCTCATCCAGATTTCATTTCTTTTTGCCATAGCTATAAAAACTTGACATTCTGTAATAGAGTTCATATTGTCGAACAATATTATGTATAGAATGTGCTTGTTGCTTTTCTGTTTGAGTACGATAATATATCTGTTTTTGTGTTGGGTGGGTGTGAAGTTTTGGGGGAAATTCTGAAAATGGCTGGTAAGGAGAGGGTTAAACAAAAATGAATAAAAGAAAAGAAAATGTGGGGACGAGCAGACTAAGAAAGAAATTCCTCTTGCGTAAATGCCAGCAGATATTTAAAAGGGCCATTGTTCTAAAGATATTATTATCGCTAGCTTATTTCATTACATCAATAATATTTATCGTGAGTAAAACATTATTATAATGGAATCTAAGAAATTAAAGGATTGGCGTATAAATATGATAAAAATACATCAAATCTGAAGTCAGCAACAAACATTGAGATAGACCACTTGAAAACGCATCAATAGACACTTCAAGTAAGACCACCCAGCCTGTTTTATTCATCAATGGTCGTTGTTTCAAGAACCCAAGAAACTATGAAGAATAATATATAAGATATACAGCGGCTATGTGGTCTAGTGGTGACACTCGCTTTCGGATCGGAAGGTCCTGGGTTCGAGCCTCGCGCTCGGCGCATAGTTGAGTCCTTGGAAAAGGCTCTTTACTCACATTCTCTCACCGTACTCAGGTGTAAAATGAGTACCTGGTCGTTAACAGCGTTGTCTTTGTCCGAAAAATTGTAATATCGCCTCACGGGCGTCATGTCCCGTCCTACATGTTAAATGTTGCTGTTGACCAGGGACCCCTTGTAAAGCGCTTGAGCACATTTAGTGGATATTGCGCTATATAAAGCTCAATTTTACTATGACTTTAAAACACTGTTTGATTCATTCCTGCTCCCAATACCAACAGTCAAATGTACGTGATATAAACTTCAGTTATAAATTGATCAGTATTTATTTTGATAGACAGGTTTTCTTTATAAAAATTTATATACATTTTCAGGACTCCTTCCCTCTCTGCCACCATCCCTCACACGAGATTTGATTGACAGCAACAAGACACACCCACATATGTTATTTCCAGCTCCTCCCATTCTAAGTCCCGCCCATTGCAACAGCAAATCTTTCCAACAGCATCAAGAGAACAACAACAACAACAACAGCAGCAACAGTCTTTTAGTTCATCAACTCCCACGACAAGACATTTCAACATCAAATCATCGACATCAATATAAGCTGAGTTCTGAGTTTATGAGAAATTATTCGAATAGCATATTGAGTAGTAATGGTGGTAATTTCATGGCCAGCACAGCGATGCAACTCTCGGCCAAAATGTATTATAGCAACCATGACACAATACACAGTAAAGACAATGGCCCGAATCTGTGTTCACATAGAGATTGCTTTGTTTTGTCGCCACACACCAAGGACCATTCGAGCAATGACAGCAGTTTAATACACACTCTACAAAACACATTAAGTTCAAGTGGTGATACACACGTCCATAATAATACTAAGAGTCATAGAAATGCTATTGGCGTCAACAACAGTAGTAACACTAACAGCAGCAATAGCAGCAATGGCACCAACAGCACAGTCACAAAGGATACGCTTTTAAACATCACGAAAATAATCGCTGAAAACAGAATGTCACAATTTGCTACGACTAGTACGACAAAAACAAATACCGCAAATAACAACTTGACCAATCATAAAACATATATCAACAATCCTACTAACCAAAACAACAACCATAACAATTACCACAATAACAACAACAACAACAACAACAACAACAGCAACAGCAACAACAACAAAAACAACAACTTTTACAAAAATAGCACCTTGCACAAAGAAGAGTCCAACCCGACACAATCTGCAACGTCATCAGAGACAAGGGAAGTTCCTGATTCGTCAATATCCCAAGAAGAGGCGGAGATAACAGCAAATTCGAACCTAACATCTGGAGCAGACGACTCGGGCGATGAAAGGTATGATCCTCTTCAACAAGAGAACGGTAAGGAGGAGGAAGAAGAAGAAACCAGACTTACCAAAAACGAAAACGAGGTAAATAATAATAATCATAGTTGCCATGACGACGTTGGTGATATTGATGTTGATAATGTTCCCAAAGACGAAGACGAGGAGGAACCTGTGATAATGGTCGACTCTATACAAGGTGAATATAGCATTTTATTTATGGAATTGACAATTCATATCACAGGTATAAGTTTACAGAGAAAAGAATTGACAATTTTTAAAAATAATCTATGCTTTATTATTTTTTTTCAGAATACTTTAACTGATAAATCGATCTAATTATTTGACTATAGATACATTCAACTTAATACATGTAACAATATTTCCAGTGCAAATATAGAGTTCGGACTAATTACACTAGATGTTATAATGAATTAATGAAATTTACTTATCTATTCAATTTTCATAAAGATCTGAACAATTGTGTATGAAATGCGCTAGACAAAGCAAGAAAGAAAAATACCAAACAAAAGAAAAAAAATAATTTAAAAATGTTAACAAATTAATTTAAAAAAATCCGCTAATTCGACTAGTTGACTGATTGTTCAGATGCTTTATTCTTCTTGTATTTTTCTGTCTTCCTTTGTCAGGCACCTTTTGTAACACTAGTTTAGATCTATATCTTACACCGGTGCCAGCTCTCCAGTTTCTTAATTGTCATAAACCAGACCAATACTTGTTATTCTTCATGAATATATATAGTTGAGTCCTTGGAGAAGGCTCTTTACTCACATTCTCTCACCGTACTTAGGTGTAAAATGAGTACCTGGCCGTTAACAGCGTTGTCTGTGTCCGAAAAATTGTAACATCGCATAACAGGCGTCATGTTCAGTCCTACATGTTAAATGTTGCTGTTGACCAGGGACCCCTTGTAAAGCGCTGATCACATTTAGTGGATATTGCGCTATATAAAAAGCTCAATTAAAAAAAATTACACTTATACTAGGCTTATATCATTTTGTTTTATTTTTTGCCATATTTTTTCTTACCTGAATAGAATCAACAGTTGGATCGACCACGCCGCCAACAATATCGCCAGTCCCAACCAACCAATCAGCTCATGCCACGACACACAATGTCATCATTCCTACACCAATCAGCGCTCTGAAAATAGATGGCATACCACCTCCGTTCCGGTTGCCCTTTCCGTATCCCATGATTCCTTCAACCATTGGACATCAAAACACAGTAGCTTATCCTGTCCATGCCCTGCGGTCTATATTCTCTCATCCTTGCATACCGGTAAATGAATTTGTAACCTCCCCCTCCCCCCCCCCCCACCCCCCAAGGAAAAAAAAAATACACCAAAAAAAAAAAAAAATCTAAAACAAACCATTCCCTTTATTCATTCCTTAGGGGAAATTTGTCTTTAGGGTCTATTCCAATGGAAGAAATGGAAATGGAATTTGAGACTTTTTGACAAGCTAGGAGTAATCTTATTTAGTCGATACTTGAAGCTGCTCAGCGGTACGGTCTTTGCGTCATACCCGAAAAATAAGACCGAATACAAATACCCTCAGAGCTGTGTGGCCTTAAACAAGTTACCTCACCATAGGTCAGTCTGCGGCCTTGAAATAGACCCTAAAGGCAAACTTCTCATATGGGTTGAATAAAGGGAATTTATTTATCATTTATTTATTTATTTATTTATGAAAGCTCAAGTTTGATTGTTTGTTTGTTTGAAAATATGTTTTGTCAGTATACTGTAATGATGTCTCTGTATCTTTTACACAGCTAATGCCCACGCCCACCCAAAACCCAGCAATGCCATTGGCTACCACAGCCTTCCCATCACCCCCTCCTAACCTGACGACCTTGGCAGAGGAAATTCTATTGGTCAGCATTACGTGGGCCAGACTCCTCCCACCTTTCTCGGCTCTCGACCAATCGGACAAGAGGACCCTGCTGGAAGCAACGTGGCCGGAGCTCTTTATACTGGTTGCAGCGGAGAAGGGACTTACGTTCGACACCAGTGAGTTACTTGAAAGAACCAAGACGATTACATCTTTAATGACCATTGACTATGATAACAAAAAAATTAATGATTCCCTTTATTCATCCCATAGGGGAAATTTGTCTATAGATAGTATGCGCTTGGCTAAGAAGCTCATAACATTGCCATCCGGAAGTTTAACGGACCAACACACAAAACTATGTGTAACCTTGAACGTTTATAGTCTGGATAATACAGTTTAGTGAGAATTACTCATAAACGCGGATGGCAAAAAAACAATAACAAAGACCCGAGTGACGTCAACTTCATTCTATCTATAGGGTCTTTTCCAAGGGAAAACTGGAATAACACAGGCGTCAGCCGCAGTGCAGCGCCGCAAATTCATCTAGAGCGAGCTGACTTGCTCAAGGCCACACAGGGCAGCGGCGGGTGATCGAACTTGGTACCTTTCGGATACGAAGCAAAGACCGTACCGCTGAGCCACGCTGCCTCCATGATATCTCATTTCACTCGGTGTCCCATTGACTTTTTTAATTTCAAAATAAATATAAATTCAAAGATACCGTAGACCAGACCTGCCTATTACCTCGAAACATTCGTAGAAATACGATTTATTTCCTCCAGCTACAGAGCTGCATAGCTCTCTTTGACTCAGTAAATCTTGTCGAAAAGGAAAGTTTAACTTTGGTGCATTTTTGGACCATGTTAAAGGCAAATTGTTTATTTGCGAAGCTATCCAAAATGGATTTTTCTTTTTTTCTCTCTTGGAAACTACGAATTTGTGAAATTTCAAGTAGCCAGCCATGTCGTAGACTAGGCATTCCATGAAGAAGTATAGATTACTTACATACTTCCGGTGTCATCTCTTAGGTAGAGGTCGACTTAAAATGGTACGCCACTCTTCTCTGTGGGGAGCAACGTGGCCGAGTGGTTAAGGCATTACACTGTGACTCGGAAGGTCCCGGGTTAGAGCCCCGCTTCAGGCACTTTCGTTTTTTTTGCCTTGGGCAAGATTATTAATCTCTAATTTGGTCACGTGGACAACATGGCTGATTCATGTTGACAACAGACATCTTGTTTGATGAATTATCTATATTCCTTCGTGGAATGCCCTAGGCGACGATATCCTATGATGTGGCGGAAGGACATAATAAATAATAGAAAATAAAAACTTAAAAACTCTTTTCTGTAATGCTTTTTGGCGACACTCATCTACAGAGAGTCCACTCCAGATGATATAGATAGAATGCGCTTGGCCAAGGAGTTCACAACATTGCCATCCGGAAGTATAATGGACCAACACACAAACTCTGTGTAACCATGAACTTTTATAGTCTGGTTAATAAAGTTTAGTGAGAACAACTCACAAACGCGGATGGCAAAAACAATAACAAAGGCCTGAGTGACGTCATCTGCATACTATCTATAGGTAATCTATCCAAACGACCCCCCCCCCCTCCAAACTTCTGATGTCAACAGGAATAACCCCGTGTTGTTCAAAGATGGGCTAATTGGGGGCCAATAATCTTAAACAAAAAATGGATGACGCGGGGCTCGAACTCGATACATTCCGTCACAATGCAATGCCTTGACCACTCGGCCACTTCAAACCGATTTTAACAAATCTAATTTTTAACGGTTTATAAAATAAAGATTGCCCTAATTATTATATCCAAAAAAACAAAACAAAACAAAACAAAACAAAAAAAACCAATAAAAAACAAAAATACAACCCCCCCCCCCAAAAAAAAAAACAAAACAAACAAACAAAAAAACCCCAAAAAACACGTAACTTTATGAAACTTTGATCATACTGCCAAACATCACAAGACGTTGTTCATATTTGTTTTATGCCGTGTATCAAATCTATCAACATCAAGTAAATTTCTCTTTTATCTATCTAGACCACACAACCCCTGGATTCAACGTTCCATTCGAAGACAACAAGAAATTGTCCGGAGACTCTGTGACGTCATTGATGACGTACATACAGGAAGTACGTGAAGTCATACTGGGGTGTATGGTCCTCAACATTGATCCCACGGAATGGTCTTGTCTGCGATCCGTCGTCTTGTTCCGATACTGTAAGTAAATCAAATATGTGACCATTTGCCTCAAAACGGTATTAAGTCGGGATGGTTAAGATGTTGAAAATTGAATTTATAGCCAGAAATGTCAGACTTGTGTTGAGTTTGTATGTTTTATTGAGGAGAGTGGATACCATATTTTAGGGTGCTAATGCCAACACTATATTTTTGACCAGTTTAACATTTAATTCGGCTTTCAAGCATATGGTTCGTTCGGACATAATACCGTTTTGAGACGATGGGTCACATATAACAACAAAAGGATACATCTAAACATTTATATAATGCATTTCTATAGAAACACCAAGCTTAATGTGTCTCCATAATATAAAATAAAACATAAAATAAAATTCCATTTATTCATCCCATAGGGGAAATTTGTCTCTAGGGTCTATTCCAAGGGAAGACTGGAACAACCCAGGCGTTA
>NC_088368.1:21817573-21825073 GCF_034508935.2 Berghia stephanieae | reverse complement strand
CCCGACACTATGTGCATCGACTTGCGAAGTTTTACATCCAGCTTCTCAACGTTTCTGCTTCTACCCCACACTGGAGCGCAATACTCCGCGGTGGAATAGCATAGTGCCAGGGCGGATGTTCTCAGGAGCGCTTGGCTAGCGCCCCAAGTCGATCCCGCCAGCTTCCTCAGAAGACTGTTGCATTTCTCTATCTTCCGGGCAACCCCTTCGAGATGAACCCGATAGGTAAGGCTGCGATCCAACGTCACCCCTAAATATTTTGGACGCGGCTCATATGGGAGTGGCTGGTCCCCGACTAAGACATTCAGTTTACGGGTGTGCCAACCACTGCATAAGTGAAATGCAGTGGCCACGGTTTTTGAAGTGTTCATCTTCAGGTACCACTTGTCAAAGTAGGATTTGAGTCTGGTGACGTCCTCGCTGAGTACGCTCTCGAGACGGGTCCACACTTTACTCTGAGTAACGAGTGCCCAGTCGTCTGCGTATCCCAGCCTCAGGGAGGAAGTGTTCGGCATATCGCTAATGAAAACGTTAAACAACATTGGCGCAAGTACCGACCCCTGAGGGACCCCATTCTTCAAGTTCCTTACTTTGCTCGTGACGTCTCCCAGCGCGACGTGGAATTGCCTTTCCCCTAAGATCGAAGAGAACAACTTCAAGGTCTTTTTGCACCTTATGATTTTTGCAAGTTTGAGCATTAACCCATCGCACCAGACCGTATCGTACGCCGCTGATAGGTCTATAAACACAGCACCTGTTTGCTGTTTTCTCTCGAACCCGTGCTCAATATGCCCTGTAAGGGCAATGACCTGCTCCGTGGTGCACCTCCCTTCCCTGAAGCCTGCCTGCTCAGGTGGCAGGGCAGCGTCTAGGACCGGCCCCCATCGGTTTAATAGAACACGCTCCAACAATTTGTAAAGACAGCTCAGCAGCGATATGGGTCTGTAACTGTCTGCCTCCTTCGCCGGCTTCCCTGGCTTCAGGATGACAAGTATCTTCGCATGCTTCCATACTTGTGGAAGCTTTCCTTTTGCAAGGATGTCAGACATTGCCTCTGCTAGCCAGGCCCGTGCTCTGGGGCCCAGATGCGTCACCATATCGGGATATACACCATCTATCCCTGCTGCTTTGCCGTTCTTCACTTCGCTAATGGCTGCACCCACTTCTCGGGGACTGAACGGGGTCGTCCAGTCCGACTCCTCCGCAGGTAGCGAGTCCAAAATCGTACGGTACGCCTTGCGGACACCGCGCTCAAAAGCCTGATTAGGGACCCGCTTACTACGGTTCTTAATGTTCTTGGCAATTGTGTCTGCCTCGCATTCCGGTGCAGCCTTCGGGAAATTCCGATCTGGGTCCAATTTCTTTATCAAACGCCAAGCGTGGCGGCTGGAGTGTGTAAAGTCGAGACTTTCCACGGTCTCCTGCCACCGTTGCTTCCTTCCCTCTGCCAGAGACTGAAGTAGTCTATAGGCTGCGTCCTGGGACTGGGTCTGATGGTACTCTCGGTACAGCTCTTCCGACTCTGCTGTCCAGCAAGGGGTGTAGAATTTCCGTTTGCCCCGTGTAATAGAGCGTTGAGCCTACTGAATCTGGTTATATTCTTGGACTTGGGAGGAATGGCAGGGCAGACCTGCTCGATATAGGAACTGAATTCCTCCCAGTCAGCCTTCCTGAAATTCCATCTGCAAAGTGGGAGAGACTGCACCCTCGGTATTGTCACCCCAGCTGTGACAAGAACCGGCCTGTGCTGGCTATGCGGAAAGTCCCCGAGGACTGTCCGCTTCACCTGCAGCGGTTCACCGTTCGCGCCTTTCGTTTCGAGGGTGAGGTCTGGAGTATACTCCTTCTTATGGCGGGTACCCCGGAAGGTACCCTTGGCTGTAGGATCGTACACTAGGTGTAGATCATTACAGTCCATCCATGAGCGTAGTTGTCTTCCTGCCTCGTTGCAGTCTCGGTAGCCCCATTCGTGATGGTGGCTATTAAAGTCTCCTAGACAGATGGAAGGATGGCTGACCACCGGTACCGGTGGTGTAGTCCAAGTCGCTCTAGGTGGTTTGTAAATATTATGCAAACACAGTCCACCTACTTCCACGGAAATTCGGTTCACCCCATTGCTGTCCGTTACGCTCTCAATGACCCTTACCTTCGATGGCTCTTTAGCGTAAACGCTAACCCCTCCTTTGAGCCTCGAGGTGTCCTCGCGTTGGACCACCGTATAGCCTGGGATCTGGAATCGGGAAGATTGCGCGCCTGAATAAAGGTGGGTCTCCTGTAAAAGGAGGATATCTACGCAATGAACGGCCAATAGCTTTGATAAAAGCTCATTTTTTGCCATACTCTGGCTCTCGACGTTCAGGGACAATATACGCGTCAGCTCGCCATCCCCGCCGTCGCATTTTCCGATCAGCAGGCCGCGAATCGATTGATGCATGGGGCGTTTGCTTTTTTCTCGGACGTGCCGACGACCCTGGCGACACGAACGCGGTATTATTTGGCTAGGCGGCAGACCGCTTCGCCATTGACGGGACTGATTGGGACTCGACATAAGGATAATAGTGTGGCGCCCGGATAGGGCTGCTATTCGGGCACCGGGTTTGGATCAGATTTAGTCACACACCGGGGCGAGCAGCTCATGTGGCTCGTTGGCTCGATACCCGGGATGGTCTCGTGACGGTCGACCGGGATTTACACCTTTGCCCTCCCGTGTGCCTCAAGCCCCCTCACCAACTGCAAGGTAAAGATCCACGAGGGGGGACGATTTGGCGAAAAGTACTTTGCGATAGACTAGCGTTCTATCCAAAGGATAGCAAGCAATTGCTATTGTCCGTTTCACGCTATAGAAACCGGGATAAACTCCGGCTCCATGGACCGAATGGCTCTGAAGGACTACTTTATCGTAGTATTTATTATTATTTATTTTTCTCTTTGTCTTTACTTTCTGTAAAGTCTACATATATATGTATGCGAGCCAATTCAGCATAAAATTAAATTAATTCTTTACGTAAAACAACAAACGGGCTCCGCTTTCGGTTTCTTTACCGATGAAATGGCTCCAAATATTGAAATGTACAGTCACGCCTCTTCAACCGGAACACCTCCGATCCCAGCAATTTGTCCGAATTGGATTCAATAGTCTGATGTCACGTCGCCCAGCAACGGCGAGCAGCGTGGTTCTAAACAAAGAAAATTGGTGCTTTTTATTTTTCATTCCGGCTAGAACTTTTCATATGTCATGTGATCAGAGTGTATAAAAGTCAAAACATGATAATGTTTATGTTTTTCTCCTCTGGATACACTTTAATAATTGTTCATATCTTGTGCTAGTTGTGCTTGTGCGTGTGTGCAAGTATATATATATATATATATATATATATATATATATATATATATATATATATATATATATGTATATATATTGGGTGAGTCGCGGGGGGGGGGGGGGTATTCGTCCATAGCCTTCGTAAACTTATAGCCTGACACTGACAAAAAAACTGACGTCAAAAGTCAAGTCTGTGTCCACAAAAGAAAACAAATCGTGAGTTGTATTCAATAGTTCAACTAATGGAATCCCTTGTTTCCTTGAGCTCTACTAACGTCAACTCACTAAGCGCTGCACAAACCTCAAAATGACGTCAAAATATAAGTCCTAGAAGGTTTTATTGTCAGGCTAATTGTTATCGATGGCTACGGTTCGTCGCCTTCGTAGGCCTGGCACTGACCAAATCATTACGTCACAAAAGAAGACGACGGTCACCAAACGAAAGTGACAAGTGAGTTATTGTTAGAAGTGCTCAAGGACACAAATAGTTCTATAGATAGTATGCGCTTGGCTAAGAAGTTCACAACATTGCCATCTGGAAGACCAACACACAAAAAAATATGTGTATCCATGAACTTTTATAGTCTGTCTCATACCCTTTAGTGAGAAGTACTTATAAACGTGGGTGGCAAAAAAAAACAAAAACAAAACAACAAAGACCTGAGTGACATCATCTTCGTTCTATCTATAGATAGTTCGAAGATGACGTCACTCAGGTCTTTGTTATTGTTTTTTTTGCCATCCGCGTTTATGAGTAATGCTCACTGAACTGTATTAACCTGACTATAAACGTTCATGGATACACACAGTTTTGTTTGTTGGCCAGTTATACTTCCGGATGGCAATGTTGTGAACTTCATAGCCAAGCGCATACTATCTATACATATATTTTCAAACTGTTTTACCTCGTTCAAATCATGATGTGCGACGTGCATATATTTACAGGTCTGACAACCGAACGCAATTATGGGCCTGATTTCACATTGTTGTAATGGACAATTTTATCTCTCGTTGGTTTGAGAGCATTCATTATTTCCATTACAGCAATGAGCAGCCAATAGATAGAATGCGCTTGGCCAAGGAGTTCACAGCATTGCCATCCGGAAGTATAACGGACCAACACACAAACTCTGTGTAACCATGAACTTTTATAGTCTGGTTAATACAGTTTAGTGAGAACAACTCACAAACGCGGATGGCAAAAACAATAACAAAGGCCTGAGTGACGCCATCTGCATACTATCTATAGGGAATGAGATTAGCGGAAGAGTAGCGTCCCTTGAATGGACGTCACCGGTGGAGAAGTTATTTGTAAACAAACCAACTACAAGCCAAGCGCTCCAAATACAAAATTTATTATTCATATTTCTGTACAAAAATGCATAACGTTGATTAAGATATGCATTTTTGTAAAGAAATATGAATAATATTTTTTTTATTTGGAGCGCTTGGCTTGTAGTTGGTTTGTTTACAAATAACTTCTCCACCGGTGACGTCCAATCAAGGGAGGCTACTCTTTCGCTAATCTCATTCCCTATAACAACTCGGGTTATCAGACCTGCACAAAAAGGTCACGTGAATAATAAATGTGCAATACTAAAGCTAAAAAAGTGATACGATTTTACCGATTATTTTTCTTGTTTAAATAAAATATATAAATCTGACCTTTTCCAATGTATTGTGTGAATTTTACGATTCTGTTCTGTTTAACAATACTCTTCAACAGTCGTAACGTCACTTCCTTCCTAATGACGCATGGTAACTTAGTAACACTGGCTCTAAACTATCGGAACAATGGCGGACGCCCGTATAAAAATATTTCTCCGGCGAGCATAAAAGCGTATCCAGAGGGAAAAAAGCATAAATTTGATCATGTTTTGACTTTTACACATTCTGATCACAAGGCATATGAAAAGTTCTAGCCAGCATGAAGAATAATAAGTAATGATTTTCTTTGTTTAGAACCACGATGGCCGCCGTTGCCGGGCGGCGTGACATCAGACTACTGAATCCAATTACGTATTAGTCAATGTATACTTCTTAGCAGGTCTGATAACCCAACTTGTTATAGACTCATGGTTGTAACAGATATACTCTCTAACCAATACAGCATAATTAAAGTAAGCCCTTAATCGTGGTGGGTTATCAGACCTGCAAATATATATGTGCACCTAGATCCAATGGGGAATTTATCTTTAAGGTCAAAATCGACGTGTTCTTATTTGCAGGTCTGATAAGACAAAGATGATGAAAACAATGATGATAATGGTGGTGGTAGCGGTGGTAACGTTAGGAGACCTGTCTACTACTACGAACATTTCGTAGAAATACGAAATTTTTTTGGGTCCTAATTGGATTCAATAGTCTGATGTCACGTCGCCCAGCAACGGCGGCCATCGTGGTTCTAAACAAAGAAAATCAGTACTTTTTATTCTTCATGCTGACTAGAACTTTTCATGTGTCTTGTGATCAGAATGTGTAAAAGTCAAAACATGATCAGATTTATGTTGTTTTTTTTTCTCCTCTGGATACGCTTTTGTGCTTGTTAGAGTTAGTAGTACTTCATAAGGGCGTCCGCCATTGTTCCGATAGGTTAGAACCAGTTGCTAAGTTACTATGCGTCATTATGAGGGAAGTGACGTCACGACTGTTGAAGGCTATTGGCAATTATATAAAGATGTTTAATTCAATAAACTTCTTTAAAACGAAGTTTTGTTGCCAGATCTAGTATCAGGGGCGTGGTTATATTGGTTGATTTGGTGCCTGGCACCGCATCCGTCTTTTAAAAATGGATTACAGCATTAAAAAAAAAAACAACAACAACCCCCCCCCACCCCCCTGAGAAATGGTATATACCGCCTCTTGTTTATTTGAGTAAGTCTTTTCTGTTTATTTTTTTCTTCTTTCTTTTGTATTTACAAAAATAGCATGTTTTAAGTCATTTTATTTTGATTCGGGCAGCACCTTATACTATAAGCATGCCACGCCAATGTCTAGTATATAGAGGAGTTTACGGCATGAATCTAATGTATTTAATCACAAATTGGTCATTTCTTTATGGTAGTCATACTGTCTACTATGTTGTTATTACCCCTGAAAACTACGATTTTTTTCTAATTCCAAGTAGGCGGGTCTGCGTTAGCGGTAGTGGTAGTAGTAATTGATATGTGGTCAAGTGGTATGACACTCGCTTTCGGATCGGAAGGTCCTGGGTGCGAGCCTCGCTCGGCGCACAGTTGTGTCCTTGGAAAAGACTCTTTACTCACATTCTCTCACCATACTCAGGTGTAAAACGAGTACCTGTAATAAATGAAATTAATAATAATAAAATAAAATAAAATTAACATCGTCTAACATGCGTCATGCCATGTCCGGTCCTACAATGTCAAGTGTTGCTGTTGGCCAGGGAGCCCCTTGTAAAACGCTTTGAGCACGTTTAGTGAATAATATTGCCCTATATAAAACCTCATTTTCATTTTTAGTCACGGTGGCCAAGTCATTTCAATAATAATATCATAAAAACCACCTCTTCAATAGAAATAATGATATACTACAACACACCCTGTAATCTGACTGGATATAATCAAAGGACATGGACATCACGATTTGGCCAGTGACTCCACCTACCAACCAACCTACCTACCTACATACCCGCGTTTTTTTTATAATAGAAATCTGCACCCTTCATCATCACAACACCATTAACTCTTTTCAAACAGGGTTCGACTTTATCCTATCTTGTCATCATATATTGCAGTTTTCACCACCAAAAAACAAAACAAAACAAAAAAAAAAAAAATACAAAAAAAGAAAGAAAGAAAAAGTTACAGCGGCAATGAAACCTTTGTTTTGTTTTTAAAAGGGTTTTACGGCGCTTGCAGCACATTTAGGTTATATCAGCGCCAGTAAAAAGGAAGAAAATGGGAAAGAAAAAAGTTCTAGAATTACAATTAAAGCACCCAAGAAAAAGTAAGACAAAGGGGAACTGGGAACAAATAGGGATCAGATGTAGATTCCAAGAGCATACCACCAATGTACTTAGTTTGAGATCACCTATAAGTCTCATCCTGACACAAGCACAAAATCCAACAGTTATGTGGTCTTGTGACATGAGACTGGTCTTCACACTGGAGGGTCCAGGGTTCGAGTCCCGCATTTAAGCGACGCATTACTGTGTC
>NC_088368.1:21810073-21812573 GCF_034508935.2 Berghia stephanieae | reverse complement strand
CAACTGGAGACAGAACTTATTTAACCGTCATTTTCATTTCCAGTATTAATCATATTCAACCTGTAATGAAAACTATCATCGTTGGGCATTTTAAAAATATACTTATAATATTCCATTTTGAAAAACAATTTTAGAAAAATCACTGGTGGGAAACTTTCAATAGTTTTCTATTTTTCCTTTTAGACTTTGTTTTGAATGATCCATTGCATTCCTTCTATACGTGATAGTCTTTTATTTACAAAAAGGTATAAAATTAATTCCTGAATGTTGCATTCACATGATCATCATCATTGCCTTTTTCACCCTGGGTCAGGGTATAGGCCATAGACAAACAGTTTCCATCCTTCTCTATCCTGAGCTAACTTTTAAAAATATCGTTCCATGTCTTATCACTTCTCTGTATACCAGCTTCTTTAATTCTTCTCCATGTTCCTCGTGGCCTTCCCCTTGATCTCCTTCCCTGAGGGTTCCAGTTCAATACTTTCCTTGTTTTAGTGGAGTCATTCTTTCTTAGGGTGTGTCCAATCCACCTCCATCGTCTTCTTCCTATTTCCTCTCCCACTGGTTTCTGCTGTGTTCTTTTCCATACTTCTTCATTCTTAATTCTATCCATCCATTTTATTCTGAGTAGCTTACACATGCACCTGTTTATGAAAATATGTACCCTACTTGTACTATACATGCCTGTGATAAGTTCCAAGTTTCACATCCATACAGTAGGACAGACTTCACGTTTGAGTTGAAAAGTCTTAGCTTTAGTCGAAGGTTGTATTCACATGATTCACAGACAAACACACGAGACAAAGGTTTTAAGTAATTTATCAATATCATTAACAGCTTTGACAATGTGATTTAATAACTCTCGAATTTGTTCAAGAGGGTTCATAGTCGTACGTCATTCCTTCTAATGACCCATGTACTTAGCAACATGCTCTAAACTATCGGAAAAATGGCGGATCCGGTATATTTTCCGGCAGATAAAGGGTATCCAGAGGGAAAAAAAAACCCACATACATTTGATCATGTTTTGGACTTTTACACATTCTGATACAAGGATATAAAGTTCTAGCAGCATGAAAAATAAAAAGGAATGATTTTCTTTGTTTAGAACCAAGATGGCCGCCGTTGCCGGGAGGCGTGACATCAGACTATTGAATCGTATTAGAAATTACTTTGTTTAGCAATTCACTAGGATAAGACAGACTTGTAGAACATCCTTCCATCTGTTTTATCCTATTGAATTAGGATTGGAACTGTTTGATTTTATCCGCTTTTAATAAACGATGTCATTCATTGCAAACTTTAAATTAAAATTATTATTTTTTTAAAATTGAGCTTTTATATAGCGCGATATCCACTAAACGTGCTCAAAGCGCTTTACAAGGAGTCCCTGTCCAACAGCAACATTTAACATGTAGGACGGGACATGACGCTTGTTAAGCGAAATTCTAATTTGTTTGTTATATAAGCCTGCAATGTATGCAAAAACAATATTTCTAATTTCATCTGAGATATCGTTGGCGATTTCGTTTAGTTGCCATGCCAACTCGGTGGAAAGGGAATTTAAAAATGAGCTTAAAATGAGCTTTTTTATATAGCGCAATATCCACTAAACGTGCTCAAAGCGCTTTACAAGGAGTCCCTGCCCAACAGAAACACTTAACATGTAGGACGAGACATGACGTCTGTTAAGCGATATTGCAATTTTTTCGGACACAGACAACGCTCTTGACGGTCCGGTACTCATTTTACACCTGAGTACGGTGAAAGAATGTGAGTAAAGAGCCTTTTCCAAGGACTCAACTATGCGCCGAGCGAGGCTCGAACCCAGGACCTTCCGATCCGAAAGCGAGTGTCATACCACAAGACTACACAGCCGCACAATTAACTCGCAAAGAAACTGGAGGTAATCGACGAAGTTGACGCTCTTATCATTTTCTCGTTGGTTTAACAAGTAAGATTGGTGTACTTAATACAGTTCGTATCTTGTGCCTCAGTGCAGCGCAGCAAATTGAGCTAGGGTGAGATGACTTTCTAAAGGCCACACAGCGCAGCGGCGGGTGGTCTTGTGGTATGACACTCGCTTTCTGATCGGAAGGTCCTGGGTTCGAGCCTCGCTCGGCGCATAGTTGAGTCCTCGGAGAAGGCTCTTTACTCACATTCTCTCGCCGTACTCAGGTGTAAAATGAGAACCTGGCCGTTAACAGCGTTATCTCTGTCCGAAAAAATTATAACATCGCCTAACAGGCGTCATGTCCCGTCCTAAATGTTAAATGTTGCTGTTGGCCAGGGACCCCTTGTAAAGCGCTTTGAGCACATTTAGTGGATATTGCGCTATATAAAAGCTCAATTATTATTATTTATTATTATCTGTAATCGAGATTTCGAAGTGGGATTACAACTGAATTGACTTTCCACCAATTAAATGAAAATGTTTCTAATAATTAAACAAAATCAACTAAATATTTTCCTTTGTTATTTATTTCTATCAAAAAATTCC
>NC_088368.1:21735073-21805073 GCF_034508935.2 Berghia stephanieae | reverse complement strand
AGCGCTTTGAGCACGTTTAGTGGATATTGCGCTCTATAAAAGCTCATTTTAGCTTAGGAGCGTCACCCACTTGTATTGGTTACGGACGAGCAACCCGCGGGACATCCAACGGAACATTGCATCGTGACGCATGCGCATCTCAACTACTTTTATTCCTCATCCTCTTCTTTCACAAACTCAGTCTATTGTCCTCAGTAAAACGTAAATATAAACTTTTAAAAATAAATAAAATTCCCTTTATTCATCCCATAGGGGAAATTTGTCTCTTGGGTCTATTCCAAGGGAAGACTGGAATAACCCAGGTATCAGCCGCAGTACAGCGCCACAAATTGAGCTAGGGCGAGGTGACTTGCTCAAGGCCATAATGCGCAGCGGCGGGTGATCGAACTCAGTACCTTTTGGGTACGAAGCAAAGACTGTACAACTGTGCCACGAAGCCCCCTAAAACGATTTGAAACGGTATCTATGAAACAATAGGAAACCATCCTCCAAAAAAAAAAATGTGACCCTTCGCCTCAAAACGGTATTAAGTCGGGATGGTTAAGATGTTGAAAATTGAATTTATAGCCAGAAATATCAGACTTGTGTTGAGTTTGTATGTGTTATTGAGGAGAGTGGACACCATATTTTAGGGTGCTAATGCCGAAAATTTATATTTTTGCCCAGTTTAACACTTAATTCGGCTTTTAAGCATATGGTTCGTTCCGACATAATACCGTTTTGAGACGATGGGTCACAAATCAGCATGCCTCGAGTGGGGATCGAACATCCTGCGTCAGATCTCATGGTTACCTGTCTGACAGACGATGGGGAAGTATCGAGAGTTTGGTTTACGTTGAAACAAACCCGATACAACCCCCCCCCCCCAGCCCCATAAAAAAACAAACCCGATACCCCCCCCCCCCCCCACCACCACACACACACACACACACACACACAATAAATTATAAAGAAAAAAGAAAGAAAGAAAGCAACACAAAAGAAACAATAAAAAAAAAAGAACAAACTAAAGGCAACATCGTCATCATTTTTCATTGTTGCTGTTGTTGTTGTTATCATCATCATCATCATCATCATCATCATCATTATTATTATTATTATTATTATTATTATTATTATTATTATTATTATTAGTAGTAGTAGTATAGTAGTAGTAGTAGTAGTAGTAGTAGTAGTAGTAGTAGTAGTAGTAGTAGTAGTAGCAGTAGTAGTAGTAGTGGAGAATAATAATAATAATAATAATAATAATAATAATAATAAATAATAATAATAATAATATTATTATTATTATTATTATTATTATTATTATTATTATTATTATTATTATTATTATTATTATTATCAACATCATTGATTGTGCTCAACTCCCTTAACAAGTGGTCTTAAGTCAGCAGCAACACTTAACATGAAGCAATTTGACGCCTGCAAGGCACACAACCATTTTTCAACAAGGTGCTCATTTTACAGTCGAATACGATGAGGGAATGTGAGTAACGAGCCTTTTTTCCAAGGACTCAACTGTTCGCCGCCAAAAGTGAAACTGGAACCAGACACCGACGGGTCATACCATTATCATCTACTACCAGGACTGAAGGCCCACGGCACAGCCGAAACCGCAGATAGGCTGACACCGGCCTATCAGCGTGTTGGCTGAGTTGCGTCACGGGCTAATAAACACTACTGCCAATCCGTCACCCACCCCCAAAGTCTGACTCGTGGCAAACTGAGTAAAACTGAAATATTATGTGTTCTATGTATGAAATTTCTCTAAACAAATCATTGAGATGTAATTGGGTCATACCGTAGCCATCGTTAAGTTATAGCCTGACACTGAAACCCAAAAAGACTGGCATTTTGACGTCATTATTTGGTTTTAGCACCGCCTAGTGAGTTGTCGTTAGTAGTGCTCATGGAAACAAGTTATTTCATTGGTTGAACTATTGAATACAACTCACGATTTGCTTTCTTTTGTGACGAAGACTGCCATTTTTGGCGTCATTTTTTGGTCAGTGTCAGGCTATAAGTTAACGATGGGGTGAATTTTTAATTCAGAAAAGTGAGTGGAGCAGGCACTTATGTTGGTAACAACAAGATATGAAGTGAGTAGAAAAGTGCCAGAAGACAATAGAGAATAAAAAATTTTTTCGCGGCGGTGGTGGGTTCGAACCTGCGACCTTATTGGTACGACAACTCCGCCTGGCAGGTGAGAGCGTGGCTCTACCGTGTGAGCTATCCACGAACACAAAAATATTCGTTTCAAACCCAAAGTCATTTCTAGATCCCTCTCTCACCCACTTCTTGAGATCGCCGATTCGTTCACCACCATCGCGAAGTAATTTTGACCAGCAGTTAAGCTTAATAGCCAATATTCTCATCACAAACATATAACATAGAAACGATTGAGACATTGAGTATGCTCCGGTGTATGGGGTGAATTTTTAATTCAGAAAAGTGAGTGGAGCAGGCACTTATGTTGGTAACAACAAGATATGAAGTGAGTAGAAAAGTGCCAGAAGACAATAGAGAATAAAAAATTTTTCGCGGCGGTGGTGGGGTTCGAACCTGCGACCTTATTGGTACGACAACTCCGCCTGGCAGGTGAGAGCGTGGCTCTACCGTGTGAGCTATCCACGAACACAAAAATATTCGTTTCAAACCCAAAGTCATTTCTAGATCCCTCTCTCACCCACTTCTTGAGATCGCCGATTCGTTCACCACCATCGCGAAGTAATTTTGACCAGCAGTTAAGCTTAATAGCCAATATTCTCATCACAAACATATAACATAGAAACGATTGAGACATTGAGTATGCTCCGGTGTATGGGGTGAATTTTTAATTCAGAAAAGTGAGTGGAGCAGGCACTAATGTTGGTAACAACAAGATATGAAGTGAGTAGAAAAGTGCCAGAAGACAATAGAGAATAAAAAATTTTTCGCGGCGGTGGTGGGGTTTGAACCTGCGACCTTATTGGCACGACAACTCCGCCCGGCAGGTGAGAGCGCGGCTCCACCGTGCGAGCTATCCACGAACACAAATATTCGTTTCAAACCCAAGTCATTACTAGATCCCTCTCTCACCCATTCTTGAGACCGCCGATTCGTTCGTACACCCCATCGCGAATAATTTTGACCAGCAGTTAAGCTTAATAGCCAATATTCTCAACACAAACATATAACATAAAACGATTGAGACATTGAGTATGCCCGGTGTATGGGTGAATTTTTAATTCAGAAAAGTGAGTGGAGCAGGCACTTATGTTGGTAACAACAAGATATGAAGTGAATAGAAAAGTGCCAGAAGACAATAGAGAATAAAAATTTTTCGCGGCGGTGGTGGGGTTTGAACCTGCGACCTTATTGGCACGACAACTCCGCCGGCAGGTGAGAGCGCGGCTCCACCGTGCGAGCTATCCACGAACACAAAATATTCGTTTCAAACCCAAAGTCATACTAATCCTCTCTCACCCACTTCTGAGACCGCGATTCGTTCGTACACCACCATCGCGAATATTTTGCAGCAGTTAAGCTTAATAGCCAATATTCTCAACACAAACATATAACATAGAAACGTTGAGACATTGAGTATGCTCCGTGTATGGGTGAATTTTTAATTCAGAAAAGTGAGTGGAGCAGGCACTTATGTTGGTAACAACAAGATATGAAGTGAATAGAAAAGTGCCAGAAGACAATAGAGAATAAAAATTTTCGCGGCGGTGGTGGGTTTGAACCTGCGACCTTATTGGCACGACAACTCCGCCCGGCAGGTGAGAGCGCGGCTCCACCGTGCGAGCTATCACGAACACAAATATTCGTTTCAAACCCAAAGTCATTACTAGATCCCTCTCTCACCCACTTCTTGAGACCGCCGATTCGTTCGTACACCCCATCGCGAATAATTTTGACCAGCAGTTAAGCTTAATAGCCAATATTCTCAACACAAACATATAACATAGAAACGATTGAGACATTGAGTATGCTCGGTGTATGGGGTGAATTTTAATTCAGAAAAGTGAGTGGAGCAGGCACTTATGTTGGTAACAACAAGATATGAAGTGAATAGAAAAGTGCCAGAAGACAATAGAGAATAAAAATTTTTCGCGGCGGTGGTGGGTTTGAACCTGCGACCTTATTGGCACGACAACTCCGCCGGCAGGTGAGAGCGCGGCTCCACCGTGCGAGCTATCCACGAACACAAAATATTCGTTTCAAACCCAAAGTCATACTAGATCCTCTCTCCACCCACTTCTTGAGACCGCGATTCGTTCGTACACCCCCATCGCGAATAATTTTGACCAGCAGTTAAGCTTAATAGCCAATATTCTCAACACAAACATATAACATAGAAACGATTGAGACATTGAGTATGCTCCGGTGTATGGGGTGAATTTTTAATTCAGAAAAGTGAGTGGAGCAGGCACTTATGTTGGTAACAACAAGATATGAAGTGAATAGAAAAGTGCCAGAAGACAATAGAGAATAAAAATTTTTCGCGGCGGTGGTGGGGTTTGAACCTGCGACCTTATTGGCACGACAACTCCGCCCGGCAGGTGAGAGCGCGGCTCCACCGTGCGAGCTATCCACGAACACAAAATATTCGTTTTCAAACCCAAAGTCATTACTAGATCCCTCTCTCACCCACTTCTTGAGACCGCCGATTCGTTCGTACACCACCATCGCGAATAATTTTGACCAGCAGTTAAGCTTAATAGCCAATATTCTCAACACAAACATATAACATAGAAACGATTGAGACATTGAGTATGCTCCGGTGTATGGGGTGAATTTTAATTCAGAAAAGTGAGTGGAGCAGGCACTTATGTTGGTAACAACAAGATATGAAGTGAATAGAAAAGTGCCAGAAGACAATAGAGAATAAAAATTTTTTCGCGGCGGTGGTGGGGTTTGAACCTGCGACCTTATTGGCACGACAACTCCGCCCGGCAGGTGAGAGCGCGGCTCCACCGTGCGAGCTATCCACGAACACAAAATATTCGTTTCAAACCCAAAGTCATTACTAGATCCCTCTCTCACCCACTTCTTGAGACCGCCGATTCGTTCGTACACCACCATCGCGAATAATTTTGACCAGCAGTTAAGCTTAATAGCCATATATCTCAACACAAACATATAACATAGAAACGATTGAGACATTGAGTATGCTCCGGTGTATGGGGTGAATTTTTAATTCAGAAAAGTGAGTGGAGCAGGCACTTATGTTGGTAACAACAAGATATGAAGTGAATAGAAAAGTGCCAGAAGACAATAGAGAATAAAAATTTTTAAAAAATTTTTATTCTCTATTGTCTTCTGGCACTTTTCTATTCACTTCATATCTTGTTGTTACCAACATAAGTGCCTGCTCCACTCACTTTTCTGAATTAAAAATTCACCCCATACACCGGAGCATACTCAATGTCTCAATCGTTTCTATGTTATATGTTTGTGTTGAGAATATTGGCTATTAAGCTTAACTGCTGGTCAAAATTATTCGCGATGGTGGTGTACGAACGAATCGGCGGTCTCAAGAAGTGGGTGAGAGAGGGATCTAGTAATGACTTTGGGTTTGAAACGAATATTTTGTGTTCGTGGATAGCTCGCACGGTGGAGCCGCGCTCTCACCTGCCGGGCGGAGTTGTCGTGCCAATAAGGTCGCAGGTTCAAACCCCACCACCGCCGCGAAAAATTTTTATTCTCTATTGTCTTCTGGCACTTTTCTATCCAATTTGGCCAGGTAGACCAAGATTGAAAAATACCAGGTTGATAACAATAGTCACTTCATTTTTAAGAATCAGTATCCGGTGCACGAAAAATGAATGAAAACAAAACAAACCACTGAGATTTCGGTAGGATCGGCAATATAATATATATCTGTATTATATTTTTTAAAAATATTATGATTTGAATTGCTACATCTTTGAGGTTAATGGTTAGAGAATCATTCTTTTACCCAAACAGACACTTTTTTTGCTTGATTTAAGTGTGAATTATGTAGATAATAGTGGTGTCATTGTCATTTGTCATTTTCATTGTCTCGTCTTCACATTCACTGTTCACAGTCAGGGGGCAGGGGCCAACTCTCCCTCACCTTTCTCTTTGATCTCTACTCATGCTCATATTCATACTATACAGACCTATTTACTTGAAATTATAAAATTTCGTAGTTTTCATGATAAAAATAGTACTGGTCACTAAATCATTTTTGGGGAGTCTTTCCACAAATTCATGGCAGTGAAGAAGGGCAAAGTTCCCCCATTGGAAAAAAATACAAAAAAAAAAAAAAAAAAAAAAAAAGAACCGAAACCCCACCCCCCATCTGTCACAATTTATTCACTGGAAGTAGCTTACTTTACTTTGCAGGTGGAGACTAAAATGTTAATTCGAGAAATTTTATAATTGTTTTTGTAACTTCCTATCTCTTTCTGAGCCACCAGGCCCATGGAGCCGGAGTTTATCCCAGTTTCTATAGCGTGAAAATTGATAATAATAATAATAATGGCTAATGCATGCTACACTTTGGATAGGACCCTAGTCTATGACAAAGTACTTTCCACCAGATCTAACAGACCCAGCTACCCAATCACTGCTGGGTGGACAGGGGGGTCAGAAAAAAATCTCGATTGCACCCGAGTGCTTCTACAACTGAGCTTATCAGGGGACCCCTTATTCTGGCAAAACCCCAATAGCCACTCAAATATATTATCCAATCTGAGATAGATATGAGTCAGAATGCTCTTTGACTTTGCCATTTGTCATACCCCTTCATTGACCAAAACTGTAAAGTGTAAAAGTAACTTGAATGAATAATTGGTTCCACATATTATTATTATCCTCTTTACACTGTTCTTCGTTTCCCCTGGGGTATGGAATATAGGATATTCAATCACGTGAAGGTTACTGGAATTAGGACATGCTCTGTCATACCCATTTCTGTCATTGTGTGTATGCCTTGTGTGTGTCGTAAAACCGTGAAAGATAAACCACATTTACAAGATGGCGATGCATACGCAAAGAGGCACACTGACCTTTTACCTTTGACTCTGGAGCAAGGGTCAACACTAAGAGTACAGGCGGGTGTTTAGGAAAACAATTCGTAATTATAGGCTGTGATATATAAGAAAATAGCTCAATCTCTTGATTATTTTCAGTTGTCTCCTCTAGATTAATATCTACAAAAAAACTGATATAATGCTTTGAAAAGTCACAGGGGAGAGTAGAAGGTGAATTCGACTTATTCACACAAACATGTGCTCACCACTGGGTTAATAATTGATAACTAAATTCTTTATTTTACCAGGTTTTTGTCAACAAATCGGGGGCATTAATGTCCACGCCAGTAGTATGTCAGTTTTGAGTGTATGGGGTGAATTTTTAATTCAGAAAAGTGAGTGGAGCAGGCACTTATGTTGGTAACAACAAGATATGAAGTGAATAGAAAAGTGCCAGAAGACAATAGAGAATAAAAATTTTTCGCGGCGGTGGTGGGGTTTGAACCTGCGACCTTATTGGCACGACAACTCCGCCCGGCAGGTGAGAGCGCGGCTCCACCGTGCGAGCTATCCACGAACACAAAATATTCGTTTCAAACCCAAAGTCATTACTAGATCCCTCTCTCACCCACTTCTTGAGACCGCCGATTCGTTCGTACACCCCCATCGCGAATAATTTTGACCAGCAGTTAAGCTTAATAGCCAATATTCTCAACACAAACATATAACATAGAAACGATTGAGACATTGAGTATGCTCCGGTGTATGGGGTGAATTTTTAATTCAGAAAAGTGAGTGGAGCAGGCACTTATGTTGGTAACAACAAGATATGAAGTGAATAGAAAAGTGCCAGAAGACAATAGAGAATAAAAATTTTTCGCGGCGGTGGTGGGGTTTGAACCTGCGACCTTATTGGCACGACAACTCCGCCCGGCAGGTGAGAGCGCGGCTCCACCGTGCGAGCTATCCACGAACACAAAATATTCGTTTCAAACCCAAAGTCATTACTAGATCCCTCTCTCACCCACTTCTTGAGACCGCCGATTCGTTCGTACACCCCCATCGCGAATAATTTTGACCAGCAGTTAAGCTTAATAGCCAATATTCTCAACACAAACATATAACATAGAAACGATTGAGACATTGAGTATGCTCCGGTGTATGGGGTGAATTTTTAATTCAGAAAAGTGAGTGGAGCAGGCACTTATGTTGGTAACAACAAGATATGAAGTGAATAGAAAAGTGCCAGAAGACAATAGAGAATAAAAATTTTTCGCGGCGGTGGTGGGGTTTGAACCTGCGACCTTATTGGCACGACAACTCCGCCCGGCAGGTGAGAGCGCGGCTCCACCGTGCGAGCTATCCACGAACACAAAATATTCGTTTCAAACCCAAAGTCATTACTAGATCCCTCTCTCACCCACTTCTTGAGACCGCCGATTCGTTCGTACACCACCATCGCGAATAATTTTGACCAGCAGTTAAGCTTAATAGCCAATATTCTCAACACAAACATATAACATAGAAACGATTGAGACATTGAGTATGCTCCGGTGTATGGGGTGAATTTTTAATTCAGAAAAGTGAGTGGAGCAGGCACTTATGTTGGTAACAACAAGATATGAAGTGAATAGAAAAGTGCCAGAAGACAATAGAGAATAAAAATTTTTCGCGGCGGTGGTGGGGTTTGAACCTGCGACCTTATTGGCACGACAACTCCGCCCGGCAGGTGAGAGCGCGGCTCCACCGTGCGAGCTATCCACGAACACAAAATATTCGTTTCAAACCCAAAGTCATTACTAGATCCCTCTCTCACCCACTTCTTGAGACCGCCGATTCGTTCGTACACCACCATCGCGAATAATTTTGACCAGCAGTTAAGCTTAATAGCCAATATTCTCAACACAAACATATAACATAGAAACGATTGAGACATTGAGTATGCTCCGGTGTATGGGGTGAATTTTTAATTCAGAAAAGTGAGTGGAGCAGGCACTTATGTTGGTAACAACAAGATATGAAGTGAATAGAAAAGTGCCAGAAGACAATAGAGAATAAAAATTTTTTAAAAAATTTTTATTCTCTATTGTCTTCTGGCACTTTTCTATTCACTTCATATCTTGTTGTTACCAACATAAGTGCCTGCTCCACTCACTTTTCTGAATTAAAAATTCACCCCATACACCGGAGCATACTCAATGTCTCAATCGTTTCTATGTTATATGTTTGTGTTGAGAATATTGGCTATTAAGCTTAACTGCTGGTCAAAATTATTCGCGATGGTGGTGTACGAACGAATCGGCGGTCTCAAGAAGTGGGTGAGAGAGGGATCTAGTAATGACTTTGGGTTTGAAACGAATATTTTGTGTTCGTGGATAGCTCGCACGGTGGAGCCGCGCTCTCACCTGCCGGGCGGAGTTGTCGTGCCAATAAGGTCGCAGGTTCAAACCCCACCACCGCCGCGAAAAATTTTTATTCTCTATTGTCTTCTGGCACTTTTCTATCCAATTTGGCCAGGTAGACCAAGATTGAAAAATACCAGGTTGATAACAATAGTCACTTCATTTTTAAGAATCAGTATCCGGTGCACGAAAAATGAATGAAAACAAAACAAACCACTGAGATTTCGGTAGGATCGGCAATATAATATATATCTGTATTATATTTTTTAAAAATATTATGATTTGAATTGCTACATCTTTGAGGTTAATGGTTAGAGAATCATTCTTTTACCCAAACAGACACTTTTTTTGCTTGATTTAAGTGTGAATTATGTAGATAATAGTGGTGTCATTGTCATTTGTCATTTTCATTGTCTCGTCTTCACATTCACTGTTCACAGTCAGGGGGCAGGGGCCAACTCTCCCTCACCTTTCTCTTTGATCTCTACTCATGCTCATATTCATACTATACAGACCTATTTACTTGAAATTATAAAATTTCGTAGTTTTCATGATAAAAATAGTACTGGTCACTAAATCATTTTTGGGGAGTCTTTCCACAAATTCATGGCAGTGAAGAAGGGCAAAAGTTCCCCCATTGGAAAAAAATACAAAAAAAAAAAAAAAAAAAAAAAAAAAGAACCGAAACCCCACCCCCCATCTGTCACAATTTATTCACTGGAAGTAGCTTACTTTACTTTGCAGGTGGAGACTAAAATGTTAATTCGAGAAATTTTATAATTGTTTTTGTAACTTCCTATCTCTTTCTGAGCCACCAGGCCCATGGAGCCGGAGTTTATCCCAGTTTCTATAGCGTGAAAATTGATAATAATAATAATAATGGCTAATGCATGCTACACTTTGGATAGGACCCTAGTCTATGACAAAGTACTTTCCACCAGATCTAACAGACCCAGCTACCCAATCACTGCTGGGTGGACAGGGGGGTCAGAAAAAAATCTCGATTGCACCCGAGTGCTCTACCAACTGAGCTATCAGGGACCCCCTTTTCTGGCAAAACCCAAATAGCACTCAAATATATCTATCAATCTGAGATATATATGAGTAGAATGCTCTTTGACTTTGCCTTTGTCATACCCCTTCATTGACCCAAAACTGTAAGTAAAAGTAACTTGATGAAAATTGGTCCACATATTATTATTATCCTCTTTACACTGTTCTTCGTTTTCCCCAGGGGTATGGAAATATAGGATATTCAATCACGTGATGGTACTGGAATTATGACATGCTCTGTCATACCCATTCTGTCATTGTGTGTTGCCTTGTGTCGTGTCGTAACCAGTGAAAGATAAACCCACATTTACAAGATGGCGATGCCATACGCAGAGGCCACTGACCTTTTCACCTTTGACTCTGGAGCAAGGCAACTAAGTACAGAGCGGGTAGGAAACATTCGTTATTATAGGCTGTGCATATATAAGAAAAATAGCTCAATCTTTGATTATTTTCAGTTGTCTCCTATAGATTAATATCTACAAAATGATATCAATGCTTTGGAAAAGACACAGGGGAGAGTAGCCAGGTGAATTTACGACTTCTCACCACAAACATGTGCTTCACCACTGGTTAATAATTGATAATATAATTCTATATTTTACCAGTTTTGTCAACAATCGGGGCATATTGCTCCACGCTAGTAGTATGTAGTTTGAGTGTGTCTGGACAACCTGGTGACGCCACGAGTGACGTCGCAGATGGTCCAGACACATCCAAACTACATACTTCTAACGTCATCAAACCGAAACTCTGTGACGTCATCAAACCGAAACTCTGTGAAGTCATCAAACCGAAACTCTGAGCTATATCCCAACTCAAAAAATCTGAATTCCAGTACCCCCCCTCGAGAAAAATCTACCCTCAGGAAAGCCGTGGCTGTTGAGCTATACTCAAGATAATTATCCGCAGCATAAAAAAAAAACATAGTTAAATTTATCCCTAAGAAAATGGCAAGTGAATTTTTCAAAACTATTAACAAAAAGCCTCCTTCACCATTCAAGAAACTTTGCGAACTAACAATTAATAAAAAATACTTAATCACTAACGCAGAAATAAAAGATACTAAATTTGAGAAAAGTATTTAAATTACTGTCAATGAAGATGATAATGAAATTAAATTGTTTCTACCAAAAAGATTTAGTAAAACTAAAAAACGTGAATTACATTATTTTATTAATAATTTGATTGTCTACAAAGGTAAGGAAGATAAAATGGATATTATTAAATTTGTAGAAAATAAAGATAATGAAATTAGTTTTGAAAGTGAGGAAGAAGATTAATTATTTATTTTATTTTAGGATTTTCAAGTTGTAATGAATGTGCTATCTCTATACAAATACAATTTTATAGCTATTGTATAACTCACTGCATAGAAATCGGCTTATTGACAAATGTTATGGTCCCATTCATGTAATTGATTTCATATCCCTCATGCTCTCTCTCCCAATAACGCTTTTTACCCATTGCTCACCTTATTCTCAATGGTAACCAATATAAACAAATCGAGAGGTTGTTGCTGTCACATGATCATTTTCAGAGGTCAGACAGAGTCTAGACATTGTCTCGCTCGCCAGACATTTTGTCTGAAAAATATTTTAAGCAGACATTGACTGACCTATAAACATAAAATTGCAGACAGAATTCTATCCACCTAAAATTCCACAGACTGAAATCGCCCTACTTCTTCTGAAAACCAGACTGAAATCGCCCTACTTCTTCTGAAAACCAGACATCGAGTACACACGATCGATAGAACCTTCTCTATTGATTGTGTACTGGAGCGTGAAGCATGTCTATGAATAGATTTAAACAAAGCCCATATCTATTTACTAACAGGTCTCTCGACAAATTAAATAATAATTCTGGACAGCTCTTGTTCTCTTGTTTACATAGTTACTAATTTGGGATATTTACCTCTATAAATAAAAAAGTTAGAAATTTGACCAGTGGTCATTTTTTAAAGTTGACCACAGCTAAATGTAATTATCATAATCTACCTCGTCTTTCAAAGCTAATCATAAAAATGTATTTTGTTTTTTTTCTAGCTTTATTTTGAAAAGATTGAATATGACGTCATCATTTATCTATAATGTCATCAAATATAACATTTTTTCATTTCAAGATAAATATATCGAGTGACATATCATTTTAATTGTCTAGAAGAGTAGAATCCAAAAATGTTACTTTAAAAATGACTAGCATCTTTAATTTAGACTGGAGAGAAATTTGAAGAGGAGTAAAGGAGTAGAAACGGGGAGAAATGAAAAAAAAAAACTATAATAAAAAATTGAAGAATTAATACAAACTTACTTTTTGTCATCCTTGTTCCATTGTTATTGGATTATCCTCTCTATCCATATTTTAAATTTACTAATATTTCTTTCACATCTAGCTATTTTCTCTTCTATCCTTTCTTTTTCACTATATCATTGCATATATTCACATCCACTCTGATTGAAAGCCATGGTGGAAATGGTAAATAAAGAAATAATAAATTCTTATTTAAAAAAAGCCTTTGTTTACAAGCTCCAAGCATGTTCATGATGTCATAAACTGGTTGTCAAGAACGTGTTTACAGTCGTTAAGCAGGTGCAAATAGAAGCTATGGAAGTATTTATGTAATGTTTTTTTGCAACTAAGGCGAAAGCAACGCATCCTATTTAAAATTTAAAATCCACGCATGGTTGATTTTATGAAATGTTATGTTCAGTCACGCATGGTTAATAAAGTGACAATTAATGGCGATTACTCATGAAATTCCATACAAGAGGTTTAAAATAGTAATTCTTTCCCTTGATATACAACAGTTTCAAATGATGAATAGTATATAAGGGCTATAACAACTATCTTCTGGAGAAATGGAATTTTATCTTATAAAAAAATTTCTAACATTTTAAATTTAGACTGGGAAGAACAAACAAGGAGAAATAACAGTCCATTATTTCCAAAATCAATACGTGGTTTAATAGTTGGAAAATCTGGTTGTGGAACAACTTATTGCTAACTCCCAATCTTCTTGATTACAATCATCTTTATGTCTATGGTAAATCATTATCTCAACCTAAATATAAAATAATTAAATGCGCATTTGATAAAAAATTAGATTAACAGACTATTTTTAACTTTTTCAATAACAGAGATGAAATAATAAACAATGATACTGAACATGTCTATCTTAGAACTAATGGTTTTATTAACAGTTACGACATAAATTAAATCACAACAATGAAAAAGTTCAAGTATAATCCAGTAAGAAATATCAGATGAAAAACAATTAAACAATGCTTTCAATCAGGTCATGTATGCAATGATAACATTGCCAGACTATTTTTATCCTTAAAGTTAAACTACTGGTGGAAAAAGGCCAGTTTTGTTGATCGAAAATTTGTAAAAAATAATTAACGATTCTTTTTCTATTTTTTAAAGAAGAAATTTGTCTGAAATCCTGAAAAAAAATACAAGAATTTTTCCCTAAATTGTCAGGAAAAAGTCGATTTGGACATCCGTGGCCAAACTGGAAACTTCGGTCATCTCACAAATCCCCACAGTTGACCACACGCATACACACAACACACACGCACACGTGCAGAATACACAAAACAAAAAACTTGTCAGCCTATCAGAAGTGGTCGATAGAAAGCGGCGGCCAGACCTGTAATAGATGATAATGGTCTGGACCATCTGCGACGTCACTCATGACGTCACCAGGTGGTTCAGACACGCTCAAACTACAAACTACTCACGCTATTTTGATAAAATGCACATTCCATGGAAGCTTCAAAATATTCCTCCTTTTTGAAAATTCTGATTTGAGACCTATGATACTTATTCAAACCTGAGCTGGTTGAGTTGATGATATTGTTTTGTATAACTCACCAGAAAATATAAAGGGGCAAATCAGATCCCTTTCAATTTGTCCTACACAAGTCACGTAATTATTAGATTTCCAAAGACCGATAGTTAATCTTTCTTGTATAAATGATAATTAATAATAATAATGTTGTACAATGGATTGAATGCTGGTTTGGAACTAGAAATGGATGACTTCTAACTTGACTGTGATAAACTAGGACCATGCACTCTTTCAAGCTGTGTTTCATTTATGGAGTGACTTACCTACAAATTTCAATCTCAATACTTATTTTGATATAATTAACTAGAAAATTCTCTAAGTTTAAGTTTATGTTTGTCTTTTTACTTTTTTTTGTTTATTCATTTTTTGGTTTGTTGTTGCTTTGTAATGTTTTTGTTTGTTTGTTTGTTTGTTTGTTTAGTAAAATATAAATTGAAAGCAATAGATAGTATGCGCTTGGCTAAGAAGCTCATAACATTGCCGTCCGGAAGTATAACGGACCAACACACAAAACTGTGTGTATCCATCAACGTTTATAGTCAGGTTAATACAGTTCAGTGAGTATTATTCAAAAACGCGGATGGCAAAAACCGATAACAAAGACCTGAGTGACGTCATCTTCGAACTATCTATTATGAGTTATATTTGACTTCCTAATTTTATTTGTATAATGGAGAAGAATAAGAGTAAGTTGTAACATGTATCATTTCCTGTGTTATTTCAGGTCACGCCTCACAAGGTCTCCCTTCTCATCATGATATTTGAATTCAAACAAATGTGTGCCATGGAGCACAGTGACGACCCCTCTCTCATCGATTACAGTCGCATTCTCGGGGAGAGGGACAAAAGAAATTTCATGCTTTTGCTCTTAGAACTTCTACAGGTGATTGTGTTTTATGGAAAATAATTTCTTCTGGTTTAGTTTAGGATCCCCTTTTTAGCGTGTATTAGTTTGTTTAAAAAATGTCCATGTTTTAAAGTCTCTCTTCTGTAAGATTACATAATTGAGCTTTATATAGCGCAATATCCACTAAATGTGCTCAAAGAGCTTTAAAAGGGGTCCCTGGTCAACAGCAACATTTAACATGTAGGACGGGACATGACGCCTGTTAGGCGATATTACAATTTTTCGGACAAAGACAACGCTGTTTACGGCCAGGTACTCATTTTACACCTGAGTACGGTGAGAGAATGTGAGTCAAGAGCCTTTTCCAAGGACTCAACTATGCGCCGAGCGCGAGGCTCGAACCCAGGACCTTCTGATCCGAAAGCGAGTGTCATACCACTAGATCACATATCCGCACTGAAACATAGAGTTTATATTATATTAATTATATTAGCCAAAAGCCACTCCAGGGTATAAGCCTCATTTTCTTTAATTCGTTGTTTACTCGTCACAATATAAAAATAATAGCCATAAAGTCTACACATTTGGCTGACACAGACAAAAAAAAAATACTTGAATTAGCTGCTCCAGACCATAAGTAGGCACTTAAACATTTGGCTCAAATCGTGTCACGACTCTCCCGTTTACCTGCGTGACCGCTGAATTGAGTTTTACAGTTGCCAGTTTTGGCTATGCCTCAGCAGAATTAAGATATCTCTGGTATTTCTGAATCAATTTAGACAAACTAACCATGAAATTAACGGCAATTGAATGATCCGTCGCATGATGTAATTTTTATTAAAATCCTCAAAGTATTTTTTTTTAATAGCGATGGAAAGAGTGGCTTTTTTTTAAGGTTTAAAAAAATAAGTACTGACCTAAAAAAATCAATTTCTAACTTTAAAAATCATAGAATTTATTCATTTTTCTATACAGGCATATCAGTTGAGCTCAGGTGGTCGCTGGTTCGGATAAGTATATGAAAATGTCGCTGCATTAAGATTAGAGGTGGTAGAGTAGAAAAAAAAGATAAAAATCTTAAAGATGTCTATTAGCTTCAATTTTTTTGACAATTTGGGATTTTTCTGCTTTTCAATATCATGGATCAATGGGTGAATATAATAGAACATGGAATGATGTGTCATCAACAGACTTTTTGGTTTAACAAATATATTTTAGGTTTTTGTCAGCTATTACTTGAAAGAAATCAAAGAAAGTTTTTTTGGTTTTTTTTTGCCCCCGAAAAAAAAACAAAAAACAAAAACGTGAGGATTTTATTCAAAATTTTGTTTTCATTGAAATTTCATGGGTTTTCTCTTTATTTATTTCATTTATTTGTCATATCATGAGCTGTTTGACCGTGCTTGTCACGCACACTTTCTTTTCCCTAATCTCATTTTACTGCCTCGTCACGTGCGTATTTTTAATTTTTAACTTTTTGTTTTTCTCTCTTGTTTTTTTCTTCCTTCATATCCCAGAGTCCAGACATGGATTTGAAGACCCTGCGTTGTCGCATTGAGCCGATAATGAAGGATTCGATGTACCAGGCGTTGTACGACTTGTACGTTTGAATGCTTTTATCTTTAACTTAATTCATTTATCTTTAATGGTCCATTAAAGATCCAACCAAAAGAGTGCCTGCATTCAATAACGCCAGAAAAGACTGGATTTCTTCAAATCGCCTCTTAATTGGACATGGCAGAACTGCATGAAATATGTGAAGATGGAAACTTGGAAACAGTGATACCTGCCAGAAATGTCAGGCAGCCCCAGAGACCAGTGATTACACCGTCCTCCACTGTCCAGTAACTAAACTTGAAGGTGGCTACGAAACCATCCTTAGGGCGGAGGAAGACTTTAGAAACTGGGTTGACGAAATACATTTGGAGGTGTAGCCATACACTAATACTTTCATTTATCAGCTTTGTGAAAATACCTTATATGTAATTTTAAAAAAACCTAAAACAACTAGTGGAAGAAACAGATCACTATCTTGTGATTGAATCATATATTAATGTACACGCATCTCTCTAATCCAGAACTCCACGATCTGGGTGCCTCCATTGTTTGGACAGGTTGCCTGGGGATTGATATTTTTTTCTTTATTTGTTTGTACACTTTATTATTATGATAATAATAATAATAATAATAATAATAATAATAATAATAATAATAATAATAATAAAAATCTTTATTGTCCAAATAGGCAATTATTGTTAGGTTACAGCTCTTGTAATAGGGAAAAAAGTAATTAAAATAGTAGTAATAACGATCCTTGCCTTTTGTACTGATCTATAGGCTTGTGCAATGTTAGTATAGCACAAATCAAGAGACTGGTTCTTCTATTCAGATGTCTCTGTAGTCCAGACAAAGTGCTGGGAATAGAGGCGTTTGGATTGGGCAGACGGCGACTGGACATAAATGTGACCCACTGCCTCAAACTGGTGTGATGTTGAGGTGAACGCGATGTCAAAATATAATTTAAAAACCAAAAGAATGAAATAAAATTCCCTATATTCATCTCCAAGGGGAAATTTGTCTTGAGAGTCTATTCCAAGGGAAGGCCGGAATATCCCAGGCGTCAGTCGCAGTTCAGGGCCGCAGAGCTAGGGCGAGGTGACCTGCTCAAGGCCAAACAGTGTAGTGGGTATTCGAACTCGCAAAGACCATACTGCTGAGCCATGTGTCCTATCCAAAGGGTAGCAAGCAATTGTTACTGTCCATTTCAAGCTATTGAAACTGGGATAAACATCAACTTTATGGCCTAATGGATCTGAGGGACTAAATCATACTTGGATACTTTAATATGATAAACAAACGCAGGGCAATGATCTCTTTCTTCTGCATGTTGCATTTTGTAAAAAATATTAACACTTGTTTCCATTTTTGCCTGAAAACTTTAACTTGATAGATTAACATGGCACCGGAGATTTAAATATAAATATATTTTTTTCCAGATGAATTCTAATGATGAGTTCTGAATCAATAAAATTCTTGCATCCCAGATTGTTACAATTCTTTTTAAAAAAATAAAAAATTTTCCCTTTTTTTTTTTTGGCTTTTGCCTACATCTGGTCTCAATATTCTGGCCACACTTAAAAACTTTTAACACTCTCCCAAAAAAAAAAAAAAAGAGCTAGATTATATTTGGAGATATTAAGTTTCCTTCTGTTTGGTTTAATTAAAAAATAAATAAATAAAGGATTGAAGTAAGTTCTTTTTCATGATTGTTAAATCAGATTATCCATAAGAAATGAATAGATAAATAAGAAAATTAAATAACCAACCAATCAATCAAAGAAGAAAAAAAAAAAAGAAGAAAGAAAGAAAGAAAAAGAAATACTTCTAACGCCATCAGAATTTTATTATTATTATTATTTTATTATTATTATTATTATTATTATTATTATTATTATTATTATTATTATTATTATTATTATTATTATTATTATTATTATTATTATTATTATTATTATTATATTATTATTATTACTGTCAATATTTTTGAATCTCTGGCCAGACTGAGAGAGATCAGCTTGTCTGGTGTCAAACCCATCCACGACTTTTTTGAGACAAACTCCACGCTGTTGACCACTTCAGACTTTGACTGCGTTGTCAGGAGGGAGAGCATTGTTGGTAGGTCAAAGGTAGTCTTCTTTATCTCTTGGTAAAAATACTTTTGTTGCCGGTTCCAAATCAAATGGAAGAATGTTGGATTGTTTTTTTTTGAGGGGTTTTGAATGGGTCTGGTTTGATTCATTACTTAAAAATAAAAATCATTACTATTATTTATTTTGTTTGTTCTAAGGACTGTTTATTCGACGTATGGAGTTGGCCTACAATGAGATGTCTTTTAGTCAAGTGGTGGAGACTTATGTAAGTACACATGGAAATTGTGTGTGTTTGTGTGGATGTGTGTGTGTGTGTGAGAGAGAGAGAGAGAGTACAACTGATAGATTGCTCTGGGACTGAATTTTGGTCTCCTTTTTAGTTAGTTCCATTTTTCTTACTTTTGCAAGCCAAATGGTCGTAAACACTAAATTATAATGTCTTTTACCAGTTCTTCGTGTATCTACCGTTTGCCTTATCCAAAGCACATATAATATGGCCTTTAGACCAACTTTGGACCCCTACAAATGACAATGAACAGGCAAAGTGTTCTTAATTGATTTTAAGATTTCTGGTCTTCTAAAGTTGTTATTTTATTTTGATTTCCTGTTCCCCATATAGAAAAAACTCCGTCGTTATTACGAGGCAGGATTTCCAGAGCTGCAAGTGGAACTCACTGATGACTTTGTGGCAGCTAGGGTGGACCCCAGAAACCCCAACCCACTGGGGCTATCGCGGTCAGCACTCACAATGTCCGTGCTGGATGAAAAGTCTACCATTGACTCTTTGGCTGGCAGGTAAGGGACATTAAGTGAGATTTTAAATTTTCCAGATATTGACAGATTGAGATGTATTTGCTGGTGTAGGTTAGCACACGTGTGATCCAGTGCCTTAATATGGTTGAAATTGAATTGAAATTGAGCTTTATATAGCGCAATATCCACTAAATGTGCTCAAAGCACTTTACAAGGGGTCCCTGGTCAACAGCAACATTTAACATGTGGGACAGGACATGATGCCTGTTAGGCGATATTACAATTTTTAGGACAAAGACAACGCTGTTAACGGCCATGTACTCATTTTACACCTGAGTACGGTGAGGTAATGTGAGTAAAGAGCCTTTTCCAAGGACTCAACTATGCGCCGAGTGCGAGGCTCGAACCCAGGACCTTCCGATCCGAAAGCAAGTGTCATACCACTAGACCACATAGCCGCACGGTTTTATATCAGACTAAACAATAAGGGGCAGTGTGGCTCAGCGGTATGGTCTTTGCTTCTTACTCGAAAGGTACCCAGTTCGAATATCCGATTTGTTGTGTGGCCTTGAGCAAGTCATCTTGCCCTAGCACTGCGGGTGACACGTGGGTTATTCCAGTCTTCCCTTGGAATAGACCTGAGAGAGAAACTTCCCCTTTAGGATGAATAAAGGGAATTCTATTTATATTTATTTTAATCTATTGAAATTTGAGTTTGAAAATAAATTGATATCAGAAATACAAAGTTTTCTATTTGAACGTTATTAGCAATCAATCACAATAAAACGATTTAGGTCACTAAAATGTCATTATTTGGACTTTGAATAAAATTTTTCAGCAACCGGTTCACCATGACACAAACCATGTTAAGGCTGTGACCCACAAAGATATTAAGTTTTCTTCTGTTTGTTTTGATTTTTTTAAAAAGAACGCCATCAGAATTTTATTATATTATTATTATATTATTATTATTATTATTATTATTATTATTATTATTATTATTATTAGTGTAGAAAGAAACCTTGAAATTTATATCATAGGATAATCAAAGAAAAATATTCCAGGAACCCCAACCCTCTGGTGCGCTCAACGTCGGCATTTACAATATCCTCCTGGATGAAAAGTCTTCTAATGACACTCTCTCTCTCTCTCTCTCTCTCTCTCTCTCTCTCTCTCTCTCTCTCTCTCTCTCTCTCTCTCTCTCTCTCTCTCTCTTTCTTTTTTTCTTTCTTCTTCTTCTTCTTCTTCTTCTTCTTCTTCTTCTTCTTCTTCTTCTTCTTCTTCTTCTTCTTCTTCTTCTTCTTCTTCTTCTTCTTCTTTTTTTTCATCTTCTTCCCCTCACACACAGACACACTTTACTTTTTCTCAGCCTCTAGTTTGATTTTTTTTAAAAAGAACGCCATCAGAATTTTATTATATTATTATTATTATTATTATTATTATTATTATTATTATTATTATTATTATTATTATTATTATTATTATTATTATTATTATTATTATTATTATTATTATTATTATTATTATTATTATTATTATTATTATTATTATTATTATTATTATTATTAGTGTAGAAAGAAACCTTGAAATTTATATCCTAGGATAATCAAAGAAAAATATTCCAGGAACCACAACCCTCTGGTGCGCTCAACGTCGGCATTTACAATATCCTCCTGGATGAAAAGTCTTCTAATGACTCTTTATCCAGCAGGTTAAGTACATTGGCACTTGTCACATTACAGACCTTACTGGAATGAGATGGGTTTGCTGTGTCTTGTCATGTTTTATACTCGTATGTTTATCACCCATGTGTTTTATTACATTTAATTTTGTTCAATTTTTGCAGAGACTTTTTCTCAAAGAAACAAGCTGAATACTTCATTGCAAATCAGGTAAATAAATAAGAAATACTAGAACTATAGGTTTTAAGATTCTCTTATCAAGTTGATGGATGCAAAGCAACAGGCATTCAATGAGCCTGTTGAGACAAACAACATAGACTGCTGAATGGGCCATTGGATTGAATAAACAATTGGAAATAATTCAGAGCAATGAAGCCCATAGACCAAGAGTTTATCCCAGTTCCTGTACTGTTAACCAGACAGTAGCTATTGCTTACCATCTTTTTTTTTTTTTATAGGACAATATTCTATCACAAAGTGCTATTGATGGTTTTAATTAAGTTGAAAAAGTTTGGGGGGAGGGGGGGGGGGGGGGGGGGGGGCGAGGTGAGGAATCTTTGTTGTAATCAGCAGTGCACCAGTCTTGAATTTTCAATTTACATTTCATCTAATCTCTCTATTCCCTCTCCCCCCCCCACCCTCTCTCTCTCTCTCTCTCTCTCTCTCTCTCTCTCTCCTCTCTCTCGCTTTTCCCTCTCTCTCTCTCTCTCTCTCTCTCTTCTCTCTCTCTTCTCTTCTTCTCTCTTCTTCTCTTCTTCTCTCTTCTCTCTTCTTCTTCTTCTTCTTCTTCTTCTTCTTCTTCTTCTTCTTCTTCTTCTTCTTCTTCTTCTTCTTCTTCTTCTTTTTCATCTTCTTCCCCTCACACACAGACACACTTTACTTTTTCTCAGTCTCTAGTTTGAAATCAAATGTATTCGTATTCCTCTGAATCCAATTGTTGTTATCATTGCCAGTCCCTCCTCCTGAATCACAACGAAAGCAAGGCTTTACCCCCAGACAAGTTGCAACAGAAAATCACCAGCATTCTCTCTGCCAATCCCGACGTGGCAGAAGCCGTAAGTACTATTTACTATAGCAGGAGTCCAATAAAAAAAAAAGAGCTTTATATAGCGCAACATCCACTAAATGTGCTCAAAGCGCTTTACAAGGGGTGCCTGGTCAACAGCAATATTTAACATATAGGACAGGACATGCCACCTGTTAGGCGATATTACAATTTTTTTGGACAAAGACAACGCTTTTAACGGCCAGGTACTCATTTTACACCTGAGTACGGTGAGAGAATATGACTAAAGAGCCTTTTCCAAGGACTCAACTATGCACTGAGCACGAGGCTCGAACCCAGGACCTTCCGATCCGAAAGTGATCCACACACATAGTCGCACATAAAAAAACATTTCTTAGTCCTGTCCCCTTTCCCTGATCAAAATAGAAAAAAAATGGAAAGATAGAAAGAAAGAAAATTGAATTAAGATAAGAAAAAAAAAAAAAATCTAAACATTTTTCTTTAATGTTACACACTCAATCCTCTCTGGACCGTCAATGCTTGAAGCAACATCAAGTGATCGCCAATGTTCTCAGTCTTTCGCTGCATGGGTTGCAGTCTGTAGGCTGAGGCCTTGTGCTTTAAGTTCTCTCTGTACAGTTCTTCTCCAGGTTTCCCTAGGTCTGGCTTGGTTTCTTTTTTTTTACTTTTATCTATCTAATCAACCCATATATGAATGAGATTTAAATGTGAAGATTTTTAAATGTCATATTTGACCCAATTCAAATGTCTGACTGGATTCATTTAAGAATATAGTACAAAAATTATGTTGTTTTTTTTATCTAATTGTTTATAAATGCCTTTGACATTCTATAAAATTAGTAGCAAGTATCCAGCTCCCCTCCCACCTGAAAATTAAAGAAAATAACATGAACTCGGCATCTTACTAGTGTGAGACTATAAAGCTGATTATATGTCTCAACTTATTTGTGAAAGGATAAAGAACCAAATTAAGAAATGTGAGGTCGACTGATTTTTTGGGATTCTTTTTTTCTTGTATTTTTCTTTCTTGCTTTGTCTGGCACCTTTCATACACAATTGTTCAATTCTCTGATAAAAAAATCACTTGTTGATTTTAAACCTAATTTTTCTTCGAAGATTTTACAATTTTTGAATCAACATTTTAATGATTGGAATAGATATTTTACATTTGTTAACATAGCACACTGCTGTTTATTTCTTCATAAAATCGGATCACTTAGTTATACTGCTGGAACCCAGCAAGTGACTGACAACAGCAGCTGCATGCTGTAAAAGTGGCTACCTGGACGGGGATTCCCCTTTTTGAGGGTTAAGACGCAAAGTATTGCATTTTCGTGATGTAATACAACACCATATCTAGATGACCACTTACATTACAATAATATTAACTTACGGAACAGACAGTACTACTTTTACTTGTTATGTTGGTTCTTTTTTCTTTTCATTGTGATTATTCTGATAGGTTTTATAAGCAATTTAAAATCCCTACTATTTTAAAATATTTTTGTTGTTGTGCGGACAATAAAAAATTCAAATCTTTAAAATCAGACGTTGGATTCCGAAACTAATTAATGCTTTGTCCAGTCTTAATATTATTACACACAGTAAAACATTCGTTTTCTGATTCAACACATTTTAACAACGTTTTTAAGGGTCATAAATGTAATGGGCTGGACATCTGGTATGTTCTCTTCATTTGTATTTTGTATTGTATTTAAAAGATATGGAGATAAGTGGACTAAACAATTTAACACACTCCTAAAGAACATATAAAGCAATATATTGTGTGTGTAGGTTTTACTTCAAAATTACAAATCGAAACAAAACCATCGTCATTACACCAAACAACACCATCACAGTGGTGTAGTAAATAATAGAAGCAATGAATATGGTAGAAAAAGGTATTCCTCTCTCTCTCTCTCTCTCTCTCTCTCTCTCTCTCTCTCTCTCTCTCTCTCTCTCTCTCTCTCTCTCACACACATACATACACCCATACATCCTGCATCTACACACATATTACATACAAACGTAAAAGACAGGCTAAGAGAAATGCATCACATTCACAATACACCTAATTCATATCACTGACAACAACGATATAACATCAACAGTTAGTACAGATAGTATTCCACAAAAGGCAAGTTTGACTGGGGAAAATAAGAAGAGGGGGAGAGGGGGTGGGTGTGGGGGTACTCAAACACAGCCAAGATAGAGAAAATAATAGTGGCACCTCCTAGGAATTAAGAGATATTCAGACATTTTTCTCAATATTCACAATGTACAAGTAGTGCAGCTGGTGAATAAAACCTTCCCACACCAATCAACAGAGACATGAATGAAACAAACCCATTCATTTCATATTTCTTAAATCAGTAACAGATGTGTCTTTTAAGAACTATTATTGTAGGGCTACTTGCAGAGGGAGTATATATATACGTTCCTGTACTACAATAAGTATGACTTCTTCACTCCTTTGCCACATTCGTGGGAACTTTTAATGACAAAACTGTAGATTCAGTGTAGTAAAGTGTTCCATGGTCAGTGGGGAGTCCAGGAAATGATTATGACATTGTTTACATTGTGTAACTGGTCCAAATTCATCACCCACGATAGCCTAGACATCTCATAGACTGCTAGATATTCCCAGTGAAATTTGATACCCCACCCCTACACTTGTTACATATTTGTTGAACTGAATTAACATTAGTGCAACAGAAAGTAGACAGTTTGTACTATGTACTAGAGTGAATCATAATAAACTGCAACGTCTGATTGTTGTTGTAGGGATTCCCGAAATATTTGATTTAAATGATAAATGTAGTGAAAATGTGAGTCTACTTTGCTGTCTTCCTGAGAAAGAAATATACTGATGATATCTATGATATTTAGTCCACTGTGTGAGGGGGATTTCAATCTATAACATGAGTGATATAGATTTACATTTAAGATAATTGTGGCTTGGCTATGCCATTATTTATCAGACCAATTAGACTACTCGCTTCACTGACTGCAGGCACGTGCCATGCCAGAGAGCAGGTAAAGAGAAGGAGAGTAGTGACCTCTTGACCTAGCATCTCAACTAAGTGATCCGCTGGTAAACCACTGTGAGCAAGATATTGGTTTGCTTTATAATGAGAAAAAAAAAATTATCTTTGCCAGTGTTTACTCTGATATTTAAGTGGCCTCTACATCAAGGTTGTTGGGGATGAGATGGCTGAACGAATAAGGCTTTCACTACATTTACAACTGGAGGGCTCAGTTTGTGATGCTGCCGATGTGTATCTATTAGCAGGTCCTATAATCCCAATTGTCAATGGAAATACTCAAGCCCATAAATGCATTCAGTTATCAGATCTGCAAATATGTGCACTTTGGCTGATGCCAGAGTTATCTCAGTTTTGTATTTTTAAGATGAACCCTTAGGATGAATTTCCTCTGGGATGAATAAAGGGAGATAATATCATAATATTTATATATTTTTAATTGATTTGTGTAAGCCCTTGATATAGTGGGAAGTCCTTGACCTTGGGCCAAGCATTCTGGATTTCATCGACCGATTCGTGGTTTATTTTTTTTTATTTTGTTGTCATCTTCAGCATTTCCTGAGCTACATGAACTGTCTACGCATCAAAGAGTATTGCACGGCAATCCACAATCTGTACCACTATTTCCTGCACACAGCCAGAAAGACGTCGAGTGTCACAGGTGACGATAACAAGAAAAGGGCTGCTTCAGATGATGTTGCATCTCGGTATGCCACGCTCAACTTGGCATCTCTACAGTACCGCTTTGGGAACAAGTAAGGGAAATATTATTACTGTTTGATAGTGTAACCAGCCTGGGGTGCATATTGATTCAGGTTTAAATGAAATATAGTGAATAGAATTATCTATGTAAATTTGTGTAGCTCTATTCTTTACCAAGCTCAATGCTCGATACAGTGCATTATTTATTTCCCTAGGAGACCTTATTGAACCAGATATCCACTGCATACTGTATAAGTCAACTGTTAGGCATCCTTTTTGTATAACCAGGTACACATCCACATCTTAGTCATGTAGAGGATTGTATTTTAAAAATGCATCACAAAAATGGGACAGGGTCTGAGTTTTGCTTTCATTGTCACTCATTCAATCACTGACCATGACCAACATTGCTTGCATTTGTTACAAAACAAGACACTATTCCACTGAACCACTGTGGCCAGGAAGTACTTGGCTGACTGTGTTGTACATAATTTTGTTGAGCTTTACAAAACAACATAAGTTCTGTACATAACAAAGATTCATCTTTAAATTTTGTTATTTGAAAATCAAATCTGAATAAGAAAGGTGTTTGCATTGTAATAATAAAAATAATGATAATAAGTAGCATTTTTATAGCGCATAATCATGACTATCCCGTGCTCTATGCGCTTTTCATTGGTAATAATATCTTGATATAAAATCAAATATTTGTAACAATAATCTAATAACACACATTCTATCAATTGACACATGGAAATAAAACTGAGATGATACAATACAATAAAATGCACAATGCAAAGATATCTCTCATTGGGGGATAAGGGGCAGGGTGGCTCAGCAGTACGGTCTTTTCTTCGTACTGAGTTCGATCACCTGCCGCTGCGCTGTGTGGCATTGAGCAAGTCACCTCGCCCTAGTTCAATTTGTGAAGTCGCACTGCGGTTGATGCCTGGGTTATTCCAGTCTTCCCTTGGAATAGACCCTAAAGACAAATTTCCCTATTGGATGAATAAAGGGAATTTTATTATGAATTTGATGATTTTACCACAGTTGGTGAGGAGAGGGTTAAAGAAGAGGTTCTCTAATGGGAATGAGAAACAATTCTTTTTTAAAAAAGGAGAAAGATGCGTAATCATTGTTATGTCTTCCTTCAGAAAAGAGTGTAAGGCAGCCCTGAAGGAAGCGATTCACATGGCTCAAGACAGCAAAGATGAAGTGTGTCTGCAGCACACGTTGGTGAGAAATTTTATTGATTTTTTTCTCTTTGATTGTCAACTCTGTAACCCTGGATATAATAATAATAATAATAATAATAATAATAATAATAATAATAATAATAATAATAATAATAATAATACTAATAATAATAATAACAAATGACATTTATAACGTGCATTTTCATGACAGGGTGTTGCTCAATGCGCGAAAAAATAATACAGTGACATTATTATACAAATGAAACATTAAACATACTACAGCAACATAATATCATTATACTACAATGTAATAACTAAACATAAAGTCATTTATACAAAATAGGTTCAGTGATCAGTTTATTTCAAAATGGCAATCAAAAACAGTACAGTGGAATCCCGATAAAGCCAACACCCCTGGACCAGAAAAGTTGGTTGATTTTATACATTTTCAATGGAACATACGTGGATAAAGAACAGAAAATTTCGCATCAACTAAAGGTGTTTGAATTTAAGAGTGTTGACTTTATGTGGATTCCATTGCAATAATGATGTTGTTGTTGATTATAACAAATATAATACTACAACTACTACTACTACTACTACTACTACTACTACTACTACTACTACTACTACTACTACTACTACTACTACTACTACTACTACTACTACTAACTACTACTACTACTACTACTACACTACTACTACTACTACTACTACTACATACAACTAACTACTACTACTACTACTACTACTACTACTACTACTACTACTTACTACTACTACTACTACTACTACTACTACTACTACTACTACTACTACAACTAGCACTACTACTACTACTACTTACTACTACTACTACTACTACTACTACTACTACTACTACTACTTACTACTACTACTACTATACTTCTTACTACTACAATACTACAACTAGCACTCTACTACACTACTACTATACTACTACTACTACTTACTACTACTACTACTACTACTACTAACTACTACACTACATACTACTACTACTACTACTATACTACTACTACTACTACATACTACTACTACAACTAGCACTACTACTACTACTACTACTACTACTATACTACTACTACTACTACTATACTACTACTACTACTACACTACTACTACTACTACTACTACTACTACAACTACTACTACTACTATCTACTACTACTATACTACTACTACTACTACTACTACTACTACTACTACATACTACTACTACTACTACTACTACTACTACTACTACTACTACTACTACTACTACTATACTACTACTACTATCTACTACTACTACTACTACTACTACTACTACTACTACTACTTACTACTACTACTACTACTACTACTACTACTACTACTACTACTACTAACTACTACTACTACTACTACTACTACTACATAACTACTACTACTACTACTACTACTACTACTACTACTACTACTACTACTACTACTACTACTACTACTACTATACTACTACTACTAACTACTACTACTACTACTACTACTACTACTACTACTATACTACTACTACTACTACAACATACTAACTACTAACTACACACTACTACTACTACTACTACTACTACTACTAACTACTACTACTACTACTACTACTACTACTACTACTACTACTACTACTACTTACTACTACACTACTACACTACTACTACTACTATACTACACTACTACTACTACACTCTAATACTACTACTATACTACTACTACTACTACTACTACTACAATACTAACAATCTAATTATATAATTATATACGACTATACTATATAATACTACTATATTAATAATTATAATAATATTATTATATAATATATTAATAATAATAATATAATTATATTATAATTATTATAATTTTTATTATTATTATTATTATTATTATATTATTATTATTATTATATATATATATATAATTAATATATATAATAATAATTATAATAATAATATATATTATAAATATAATAATAATAATAATAATAATATAATAATAATAATAATAATAATAATAATAATAATATAATAATAAAATAATAATAATAATATTGATAATAATAATAATAATAATCTATGATAATGAAAATGATAGCAGTAATATAATGATGATGATAATGACAATGATGATGACAAATATAATATTAACAATAGTGAAAGTAGAATAACAATGATATCAATATATTAGGTAAAAGAGTCCTATCTTTCTTTCATCGGTTTGTTATCACCATACTTATGTTCATCTTTTATCAGATGTGGTTGAATCTGTTAGAGGAAGACAGTGTATCCATGGGGCAACTGGAGGGGGCCATCAAAAAGATGTTTGATCTTGCTTTGCCGGTAAAGTGAAAACTTCTTTCTTTTTTAGATATTATTTTCCATTATCTATTATGAGCTGTCTTAGATAAGACAAAAAAAAAAAGGAATTGTTCAATCTTTAAAAAAAAAAAAAGATTAATGCTATTGATAGTACCTTAATATAATGAGTCAGTGTTTTTGTATGTTGAAGGTTGACCTGTACACCTATTCCCCCCCTCACTCTCATATTCGAGCTCCACATGCAAATGGACCTGATTTCAAGATTGCTGTAAATGATAATTTATCCTAGATACCTAATATTTTATCTGGTTTAAAGTATTCTGTGATAGAACATTGTCCTATCCAAAGTGTAGAAAGTAAGTACAGTGGACTCCGGATAAGACGATGCCCAGGGGAACCGAGAGAAAAATCGACTTATCCGACAATCAACTTAACCGGAGTGTAACCAAATGAGCAAAAACGCATGTGAACAAAGCAAAACAATCTAGAATAAGTATGTCCCTTCATATCGCGCGGTCTCTGTAGTGGTCATCAGAGGCTCCTACCCCCAATAGCCCCAAAGAGGAATCAGAATACATAAAAATCGGAATTTGAGATAAAAAAGCGGAATAAACTTACTGTTATTGAATATGACATGCTTTGCAACAGAAAATGTAATACGTAGACAATCCAAAAGTACTCAAATGATAAAATATAAAATGTGTAAAAATGTACAGATTGTGTAAAGACTAAGAATGGGGTCAAATAATAATAGAGAACACACAGGTCCTGGCCGTCTGAGAGCAGAGCATTGAATGGATGGATTTAACCTTGTCAGGACCCTCCTTCCCCCCCCCCCCCCCCCCCCCACACACACACACACACCTAATCAAACAAACGCGCATGCCGGTACACACACACACACACGTACACAGGGCTAAAAATAAGTAGGAGTGAAATATCTGTTCAATGTTACAGTTATCATTTAACGTTATAACAAGTGTAACTAAATGACAAATTGCCACATTTATGGACAATAAAGATCTATTATTATTATTATTATTATTATTATTATTATTATTATTATTATTATTATTATTATTATTATTATTATTATTAAATAGGGAGAGAAGCTGACCGTACTCAATAATATTATTACCGATTGAAGCCAACATAATATTACCAAGGTCATTGACCTCACAAATTGGAGTCACCATAATGATAATAATACTTCGGTCAACCCCCCTCCCAAACATATAATATTATCCGACATCATCAGAATACAATTTGAAGAGACTAATCAGACATACAAAATGTGTGTTGATTGACGAAATAAGCCATAGCTCACTTTTTTTTCACTAGAGATTTTTTTTTTAAATTTTCCTCGATTGGAAAGGTGAAAAGCGGAATTTTTGCCTTGAATGTGGAATGTATACCAATTAAGTGAAATTATTCCGTGAAAGCGGAACGGTAGGAACCTCTAGGTCAAGGTCATGCTTCTTGTAAATGGTCGAGACAGAAATAGCTGGTATGCCAATTTCCTATGCGATGATTTTCTGTCGCATGCCAGACTTTCCTAAGGCATCGAATCTTCCTTTTCCGCGATAGGTTTGCCATTGTAGTTGTAGACTTGACTGGAATTCTTGATAAAATTGATACTAATTAAGAGGGCCATTACATAGGATGGCCTGGGATTAGTACCAAAAAAGATCTTGAACTTGAAGTTGCGACAATGTAAAATTTGAGACGGAGAAATTTAAGTTATTCAATTTCAATACTGCTTATGACATTGAAATTGAACACGGAAGTCAGGCAAAGCACCTACATCACATCGATGTGAACCAATCGTTCGCGGATATTCTTAACCACTGAAAATTTTTACTGGTAGCTTTTTTAACCAATGGGAATACTTGTTTATTTGTGATTTTATTGTAGTCATGAGTGATAAGAACATCGACTTAAGCGACATCGACTTATGTGGATTTTTTTTTTTATACTAATGTTATATAGGAAGAAGGGGGAGGGACCAAGAAAAAAAATCGACTTGGGTAAAAATCGACTTATGCAACGTCGACGTATCCAGAGTGCACTGTATTGTTACTGATCAGATACTGCTACTGAAATGGGAATAATTTTCCATCTTAGCTGGCCTTATGGCTCTGAAAGAAAACTTTATTCTTTACTTAAAGTAAGGAATATTATGACTTAGATTGATTTTTTTGTGTGTGTTTTAAAAAGAATAAAATTTTAAAAACTCTGAGCATTTATAGTTGGCAATTTCGCTTAATGTGCTCAGAATGCTTTACCAGGGGTCCCTAGCCAACAGCAACACTTAACATGTTGGACCGGATATGATGCCTGTTAGACAGTATTACAATTTGTTTTTTTTCTGAAAGAGACAATGCTGTGAACGCCAAGTACTCATTTTACACCTGACTACGATGAGGGGATTTTGAGTATAGATCCTTTTCCAAGGACTCAACTATGCACCGCTTGAACCCAGGACCTTCCGATCTGAAGGCAAGTGTCATACTGCAAGATCACATAGCCGTTTACCGTATAGGGTTTATTTTTGTATTTTTCTCTTATTATAATAAATAGACGACTAGAAACCTGGAACATGTCAAAGAAGGAAATTAAAAATGATGACGCACAGACATACAGAAGAATTCAAAACAAGTGACATTTCAGCATTCAGTCTCTATCAGAAGACAACAGACAGTTATGGAAATATGATTTGAACTCTTTCTGCATGAAAAAAAACAACAAATTTTTCTGAAAATAGAGTATGCTGGGTCAATAACAAATTTCAGATTTGTAAAATGAATTATTCATCAAAAAGGGAAGGGGAAAACAAATACAATCTACTCCAGATAATCGCAACTTTCGGTTAATCGCAATATTTTTGCTGATCTCAAGATGTTGCGATTATCTGGAGTAGACTGTAGTAAGAATTTATCAATAGAGATCTAAAGGTAAATGTTATTTTTACTTGTTTTTTTTTGTTTTTTTTTTTTTCAGGCACTGTCCGTCCTGGGCTATAATTCACTCAGCAGACGACTGGTGAATTCTGGAGAGAAACCATCCAGGTAAGTTGATGCCTGTCTAGGGTTAGTCTAGGTACCATAACGTAAAGATATTAAAATTAAATTATGCCTTTTGCGCCACGATATCATAAGATATTGTCGCCTAGGCATTCCACGAAGGAATATAGATAACCCATCAAACAAGATGTCTGATGTCAACAGGAATCACCCATGTTGTCCAAGTGAGCAAATTGGGGGTTAATAATCTTGCTCAAGGAAAAAAACAAAAGTGCCTGAAGCGGGGCTCGAACCCAGGTCATCCGGGTCACAGTGCAATGCCTTAACCACTCGGCCACTTCGCCCCTTATAGGACTACTCAATCTCACAATACAGCAGTTCAAATTTTATTTCATTAATATCTTAATTATTTTTATAGCAAATACAAAGCTGCTAGAAACTTCGGACTGTAAAAAGGAATATTGGAACAAATTGAATGGAACACTTCAAATGATCTGTTGTTACGTAATTTGTTCTTTTTTTTTTTAAGATGTTATTCATTCTAGTTCAAATTTTTTTTAGTGTCTTATTAAAAGATCCTACAATTTATTATATCTTGTTGTCTGGGAAAATTTGATGAAATGTAGAGAACGTTTTATTACCAAAATAAATCAAAGATACAATTCATGAGCTATTTGAGTTGTAAACATGAAATTATTTTTCCACATGTTTATTTGGTTTATTTTTTTTTAGAGAAATGAACTTATTCACAGAGAGTAACCTGACCAATTGTCACCACTTTAATTACTCTTATTACATTGTCCTATACACAGCTTCTTTTATCATAGGGATAAACTTCAACTGTATGAATGTTTATTTGGTTGGTATTTTTCAGAGTAATGAACCTATTCACGGAGAGTAACCCAACCAATTGTCACCACTTTAATTACTCTGATTACATTGTCCAGCTTCTTTTATGATAAGGATAAACTTTCAACTGTATGCTTTTTTATTTGGTTCGGTTTTTAAAAAATAGAGTGATGAACGTATTCATGGAGAGTAATCTGACCAATTGTCACCACTTTAATTAATCTGAATACACCGTCCTATACACAGCTTCTTTTATGATAGGGATAAACTTTCAACTTTATCAATGTTTATTTGGTTGTTTGTCTTTTTTTGTTTTTTTTTTCTAGAGAAATGAATTTATTCACAGAGAGTAACCTGACCAATTGTCATCACATTATTTACCCTAATTACATTGTCCTATACACAGCTTCTTTTATGATCGGCATAAACTTTCAACTGTATCAATGTTTATTTGGTTGGGTTTTTTGTTTGTTTTTGTTTTTTTGAAGAAATGAACATATTCACGGAGAGTAATCTGACGAATTGTCACCACTTTATTTACTCTAATTATATTTCCCTATACACGGCCTCTTTTACGATAGGCATAAACTTTCAACTGTTTATTTGGTTGATATTTCAGGGTAATGAACTTATTCACGGAGAGTAATCTGACCAATTGTCACCACTCTAATTACTCCATGATGGCCTCAGGATTTGCTCACCGAGGGACCCTCTGGAGTTTGTTTGGAAACAGGTAAGTAAAAACAGGTTAACATAGGATCTATAGACGTGCATGTTATCACAGCACATGTCCGTTGTTTAATTCATTATTGTCCTTTTTAAGTGTAAAGAAATATTATATCTGAATTTCTGATAGTTGTTTTTTTTGGATTTGACATAATGACAGTAATAACAATAACAACAACAGAGAAATTTTGTTATTTTTGGTGTGAAGACTGATTTTATTTTTAAAACTTATATCCTGTTTTACTTATTTAAGAGGGGGTCCTGATAGCTCAGTTGATAAAGCACTCTCTTCACACGCAAAGGGACCGAGATCAATCCCTTGTGCAGTCGAGATTTTTTTTCTGACCCCCCCCCCCCCTCTCCACCCATCAGTGAATGGGTAGCTGTAGTCTGTCAGATTTGGTGGAAAGTATTTTGCGATAGACTAGCATCCTATCCATAGGATAGCAAGCAATTGCTATTGCCCATCTCACACTAAAGAATCTGGGATAAAGTCCCTGAGCCTGATGGCTCTGAAGAACAACTTTACTTATGTAAGAGGCTGCAAGGTCTGATAATAAATGAGGGACCTCATGCCAATTTCTGTGTGAGACTTTAAATGGCCTCAGGTCTAGCTCTCACAGATTAAACATTACCGACGATCTGCCACTTGCACAGATCGAATCGTTTTGGTTTTGGTAAGGACTCATTTTGTATTTTTCTATCCATCAGTTTTTTTTTAAAACCCCAAATTTTAGAGGAAAGGGGATGAAAATATTACTAATTTACTCAGTGACCAACTACATAGGAATAAAATTCATAAGACTTACCATTTTCACCAAAAGGCAGGCAGTCAAACAAGTGTATGCCTCAGGCTTCATTAATGCTGAGTCACGTTGGGGTCCTGCTATTTGGTGAATACAATCAGGCCTGTATTTATAATGGGAGAAATAATGTAAGATTCGAAAAAAAATTAAGTCTCACCGTACAATGTTGAATTCATTTATTGATTTTTTTTTTTCATTCGGTTCCCCCACATGATGTTTACATAAGAATTTCACATTTGGACAATTTTTATATCTTTGATATATTTTTTTGATATCTTTTACCGACAATATCAGTCTCTAACCTTGTAATTGATGTTCACAATACCTTTCCAGTAATCCCTGATTTCTTGGGATGCCAAGGTGCAGTATAAATAACAGATTAACAACACATGACGGAAATTGCTATGCACCAAGAATGTATTCAATGATGGTTTTTGTCTCTCCTGTAAAATTTGGTTAAAACCAGTTACACAGTTATAGAATGACACCGTCTACATTTCTATACTTTTCCTACAGAGAATTGTCATTTCTGGATAGTCAGATAGTTCTGAATTTGAACACAAGCATTAATTCTGTGTACTATAGTGGACAGGCAGTGTGTATTGCTATGTGTAGTATGGCTCAACAACACGCTGATGAGGTAAGATGATTCAAGTGTTTATGTGTGTGTGTGTGTGTTTGTGCGTGTGTGTGTGTTTGTTTATATGTGTATCATATCATATCAGTTATAGGACTTTAATATTATTTAAATACCCTAAAAAAATAAGTAACAATATTTTGTACACTACATGTTGCATATTCTTTGTTTTTAAAGCAAATGAACTAAAACCAAAACCTCCCAAAAAAACAAAACAAAACAGAAAAAAACAAGAAAATAAAATCCATTCTTGATATTGACATATTATTAGTAGCGCGCTGAAGACCGGTCTGGACCGGCGGTCCCACGGTCTTTTAGCTGTGAACCGAAGACCGGTCCCATAGGAAGACCGGCGGCGGTCCTCACTTCTTATCACCTTTCAACTAGTGCGGGGCGGTCCTTGCAAGGACCACGGTCCTACGGTCTCGCCTACTACTTCCCCAGCGATTCGTTGCTTCGGTTGCCTATCTTCCACCAATTACCACCCATCCCACTTAATTAATCGCACCCACCCCCCTTTGCCATACACTAAACGACACAGACGACCATACAGGCAGACGACCACCAACCTCCACTCCGCAAACCGCCCTTTCGTGTGTGAGATGGGGGGAACAGGAAGCGCACGCCTTGGACGATTCCATTATACGGGGTAAATTTCAAAATTTACTACACCATAATGATCGCAATGACAATGATCTATGGTGAAGGCATGACCCCTCTTCTCTAATGGGTTATTGTTTGAAATGTATGTGACTACTAAAGATGTGTGTGTTTGTGTGTGTGTGTGTGTGTGTGTGTGTGTCGAACCTAGCAAGTAGCAAATCCGATTTTTTGTTTTCTTTTGTCCATCTCTTGTCACCACTCTTTTCTATCGCAGTGTTGTCATTTAAAATAATACAATAATATTAAAATTTCGTTTGGTGTTTTTACTAATCAAATAATATGAGTTTCATTAGTTTCTTCCTTCCAAAAAACCCAGTTATAACGTCTGAATTTTAAAAAAGTCCAATAGAATATTTGGGGACCCCGATAGCTCAGTTGATAGAGCACTCTCTTTATACGCAAAGGGCCAGAGATCGATCCCGGGTGCAGTCGAGTTTTTTCTGAATCCCTGTCTACTCAGCAATGAATGGGTAGCTGAGTTTGTTAGATCTGGCGAAAAGTCACCATCGACCCCTCTTATTACCTCATCCACCCCCTCTTATTATAACTTCACGTCTCTCTCTTACTCTTCAATGCTCGCTGCCCTCTAATGTGTGTGTGTGTGGGGGGGGGAGGGGGGGGTAGGAGTTGCGTGTGTGAATCAACGCCACGAACAACTCGATCAACGCCTTGGGCGATGCCATTATCTCCGTTAATGGGGATAAATTTCAAATTTTATTAAATTATCGAAGTAACAATGAAGTACGGTGAGCAAATAAAGAAGGCATCACCCCTCTTCTCTAATTAGGTTACAATTTGAAATGAGTGTGACTACTCCGTGTGTTTTACTCCTGTAGACCACGGTTTTCATCGTGTAGCGGTCTTTAACGGTTCAAGAATGAACGATCCCACGGTCTCAAAGGTCAAACCGGTTCGAATTTCCAACAGTCTCTTAGGAATGTTCAATGTCGAAAAGGACCGGTCCTTGCGGTCTTCATTTCCCAAGGACCGTAGGACCGTGGTCCTTAAGCTTGCCAAGGACCGCCCCGCACTACATATTATGAATATGTGTTGATTTGTGTATATATGAGAGAGAAAAATTAAGATGAAAGAAAGTGAGAGACTGAAAAGAGAGAAGAGAAAAGATAGTAAAGGATAAATAAATGGGAAATCTAAATTTCTCCACTCTTTTCTTTAATTTGTCCATTCTATTTATGGGATGCAATGATAAAAATGATAATTTATTATTTTATTATTTTTAGTATTTATTATTTATATTATTATTATTATTATTATTATTATTATTATTATTATTATTATTATTATTATTATTATTATTATCATTATCAGTTTATTTTGAAATTTAATTAATTATGAATACTTAAAGATAATTTTCTACTATTTGTAACAACGCAGGGCCAGTATCAAGCAGCCCTTGAGATGATAGAAGAAGCCAAGACCAAGTTCCCATCTCACCTGGAGGAGTGGCAGATTTGGCAGGCATGTCTACAGCAAATCTCATTCACCAGGGCTATCCTGCATGGGAGACTGAGCGATGCGGAGCAGATTTTGGTGGACTTGTGGGCTGTCGATGAGATGGAGGCACGCTTAAGGTTTGGACTTTTGAAATAACAATGTGAAATGGAATGTAAGATTCAATTTATTATACGAAAACAGATAAAATGGATGTTTCGGGTTTCCCCTTTATCAACAAAACGGGATGAATGACACACTACAGACAATTGAGATAATGTTCCCATATGTTTATCTTTTTGTTTTATTTCATTTTATTTATTTTACTTTATTTATTTGTTTTTTGTTTTAAAAAAAATAAATTTATTTATTTATTTATTAATTGATTAAATAATTATTTATTCATTTTTATTATTTATTTATTTATTGATTGATTTTTATTATTTATTTATTTATTTACTTATTTATTTCCTTATCTGTATATATTTTTCTTTCATATTTTCTAATTGCCTATTGTCTGTTATTGAGGTCAAAAGCTGAACCTTTCTATTCAGCACCTTTATGCACTTTTATATGTTTGAAACAATAGTTATCTTTTTAAAAATCTATTTCTACCCTCTGAATGAATTTATCTTTTCTATCTTGCTTTTTATTTGATGTTCGACTCTTGCACTTTCATCATCATCATCATTATCATCATCATCTTCATCATCATCATCATCATCATCATCATCATCATCATCATCATCATCTCCATCATCATCTTCTTCATCATCATCATCTCCATCATCATCTTCTTCTTCATCATCATCATCATCATCATCATCATCATCACCATCATCATCAATACTATCATCATCGTTATTACAACCACCACTATTTTTTGTATGATTACTGTAGAAAATCAACATTACTGAGGGCTCAAGGAGAGGTGAAGGAAGCGTTTTGCCATTTGGAGGATCTCTTGAAGGAATTACAACAGCCCAAGTCACGCTGGTCAGCTGACGCCCATTGTCGGTGGGTATCATTTCAAACAGATCTGGCATTTTAAAGACAGCACAGTACTGGGTGTTATGTTTGCAGAAAGTAATAATCATGGAAGGCAATCTTCTGTATATAACTATAACTTTATTAAATGAAAATAAACAACATCGCATTTAAGCATCAACTGATTGCTAAACTCTAAGAACAAGTAACTAGTCAGTAGGGAAAGGAACCACCAGAATTACATAAACATGCCAGATTGACCAACGGCACCAGATTGACCAATTAGTGCCAAATCCAATAAACTACACTGGGTGGAGTCTTTTCACCTCCCATGGTGGGCAGGAGGTCACGCTGGGTCTTCTCTTCCCCTTTATTTCTTTTCTGAGTTGTTCTGCTTTGTTTTGGAATGGGATTACTTGGTTTTATCCTGGACCTTGCCGGATTCCTTGGCTGAGAGGGAAACAGTCAAATGTATATTTTAAGTTTTGGGAGATGACATTTTTCTCCTTGTAGATTATCTTTCTGTTATATAATGATGGTTTTGTTTTGAAGATATCTTGTAAATATTTGAGTGTGTTCCTCTCTGAGTGGGATTCTGTGCTGGTGTCTAGATGAGACTTTTAGGTTATCACAAACTAAGTACATTGATGGTATGCTCTTGGAATCTACATCTGTTCCCTATTTGTACCATTCCTCTTTGTTCTACATTTTCTTGGGTGCTTTAATTGTAATTCTTAGAATTTTTTTGCTATCCCATTTTCTTCCTTTTTTTTTTCTGGTGCTGATATGACTTTTAATGTGTTGCCCTTAAAAAGAAACAGTACAGTATACTGTCTTCTGTTACCTTGCTGGTATTTTAGAGATAGAGGTAAAGGGAGTAAATCTGACTCATGAACGAACAACACAAAACAAACGTTATGGCCCTTGGTCTTTATCAAGTAAACACAGAATACATATATATTTATATTAGATTATGTGTTTACTTGATAAAGGCCAAGGGTCAAAACGTCGTTTGTTTTGTGTTGTTTATTCATGAATCAGATTTACTCCCTTTATCTTTATCTCCATTTTATCGACTCATTTTGGCATCTCTATTTATTAGGTATTTTCGCCATGATTTGAATACACCATTTACATAGAGCAGTATCCACTAAATTGTGCGGCAATGTGGTCTAGTGGTATGACACTCGTTTTCAGATCAGAAAGTCCTGGGTTCGAGTCTTGCTCGGCGCATAGTTGAATCCTTGGAAAAGGCTCTTTACTTACATTTTCTCACCGTAATCAGGTGTAAAATGAGTACCTGGTCGTTAACAGCGTTGTCTCTGTTGGAAAAAAATTATCTCTAATACAACGGTATAACCTCTTATTATGACCTAATGTCATAATTTCAGTATAAGCATGGTTGTATTTAATCATAGAAATAAGTATGATTTTCAAAGCTTGTATTTCTCATCTTATGTCTTTTTAGAATTGGCGTTTGACAACAATAAAATCTGAGCATTTTTATACAGCACATTATCTACTAAACGTGCTAAAAACTCTTTACAGTAGCCTTCAAATGAGGTTTTTTATTTATTTATTTATTTTTAAATTTATTATTATTTTTTGTTTTGTTTTGGGGTTTGTTTTGTTCTTGTTTTGTTATTTTTGCTTTTCTTTATTAGTTATTACCCATATAATATGTTTACACATTTTTATTTTAATCCGCCAGAGTGTTGCTTGAATTGTCAGATTTACTGATGGCCACAGGCAACCATAGCTCAGCCTTGCTACACATCACCCAGTGCGTCGCCAAGGCAAAGAAGTATCACCTAGAACTCTACACGGCCATGGCTACTGTCTATCTAGGGTTTATACAGGTACAGTGCAGCACGGAAATCTTGGACAAGTTGGAACTGGGCCTGTTTGTTTGAGATTTCCGTGTATAAAAGTTTTACTCAGCCCTTCTTTTATTTTTTTGTTGGCTTTTTTTTTTTTTTTTTTTTGTAAATAAATATATTATTAGGAGGAATTAGTTTCTTTATTTTGAGGACAAGGGATTGTAACAATAAGAATTTTTAAATTCTTCCTATTATACCCTCTTTCCATTGTTATTATTATCATCATCATCATCCTTATTATATTATTATTATTATTATTATTATTATTATTATTATTATTATTATTATTATTATTATTATTATATTATTATTATTACTATTATTATTATTATTATTATTATTGGTAGTATTATTATTATTATTTCTATCCTCTTCTTATTGTTATTATTATTAATTACAGTAAAAACCAGTTAAACGAAATTCAAGGGACTTGGTATTCTATTTTGGTTTAAACATATTTCAGTGTAGTCATTCCTCAAAAAGTTATCATGATTTTCTATGGGTATTATTATTCCACTGCTATCATTCATCCCATTGTCACACACAATGTGTCACATTAAATTCTTCAACTGTGTGACTTTGTGTTTGAAATAGTGTAGTGTGTGTGAGTGTGTGTGTGTGTGTGTGTTGGGGGAGGGGGGGGGGTGTTTTGTGTGTATGTATATGGTAGTCGGTGCCAAAGAGAGCATTGGTGTTATAACTCTAGACTTACAACATTACTGCTATCAACCAGCACATTGTATTCTCACCATCAAGTAAGATTGGACTGGTGTGGGTGGGTTGGTTGGGAAGTGGAAGTTAGAGAGGCCACTGAGAGGAATAATAATTCGTTGTGGATTAGTGTGGGCAGGGGGAAGGGGGTGAGTTGATGAGGTGGAGAGGATTTCAGCGAAGGTGTGTGAGGGGTGTTGAATGGATTCAAGAGAACCCATTGGGTGATGATAGTTGTAACAGGAATTTTGTTCGGTTATCTTAGGATATTCAGCTATTCAGCAATTTCTTTTCGGTTTAAAGATAGTTTGAGCATAGTGGCTTTTGGTTTATCGATACCTAATTGACAAAAATAAAGAGGAAAAAATGATTTCTTTTCGGTTTAGTTAGTTATTCGGGTTAGACAATGTTTGTTTCACTGGTTTTACTGTATTATTAATTAATGCCATCATTATCATTATCATCATAAATTAAGGAAATTGTTTCTATATGTAGCTTATTATATGCTTTCATGAATTCATTTGTTGTGTTGGTCGGTTACTTGGGTATAAGATACATAGATGCGAGGCACCATATAAATACAATATTTATACATATTATATATTTATTCTCACATCCCCAGCTATACCTCCAGCTTCCAGAGCAAGGCATCGGCCAGATCGAGTCCCAGCTCATCAAAATCTACAGCAATGCCTCATCCTACGACAAGGCTAGGACCTTGTTTGCCTACGCCAAATGTCGGGTGGCGGCTGCCGTCAAGAATGTCAAAGATGACACTGCTAGAAGTAAAGGTAGGTCATCGCAGAAATGACCAGGTCCCCTGATATATCCTGACCCGTTACACATGGGTAAATACAGGGGATTTTTAGAGCCTAATACTCTTCAACAGTCGTAACGTCACTTCCTTCCTAATGACGCATGGTAACTTAGTAACACTGGCTCTAAACTATCGGACAATGGCGGACGCCCTTATGGAATATTTCTCTGGCGAGCATAAAGGGTATCCAGAGGAAAAAAAACCACATACATTTGATCATGTTTTGACTTTTACACATTCTGATCACAAGACATATGAAAAGTTCTAGCCAGCATGAAAAATATAAAGTAATGATTTTCTTTGTTTAGAACCAAGATGGCCACTGTTGCTGGGTGGCGTGACATCAGACTATTGAATCGTATTGATTATAACTGGGGTGATGAAGCCCACTTTAGAGTTTCTAGTTTTTGATGTGGGGGACATCGCCTAAAACCATCTTGTTCCCACTCATATAATTTTTTAAAAAGCCAAAACAAAACAAAAGATTTACTGAAGGCAAAAGGAGAGATGCGTTCACCTTCCCTTTTAGGTGGGTATTTTCATACCAAGGGATGCTACAAATAATTTTAAAAATAGTGAAATACGAGTGCTCTTTCATAATTAACCGAAAAATGCCTGTAAAATCAGCGTTTTTTATGCTATCAACAAAATTCTTGCACGTGTTCATACCTTGACTCGTCCTTCATTTCTCTATGTAACAGCCAAGTCTGTCGACACACTTCTGCCAACGCCGCACCATGGAATAGATACCCTCTCGGAAGAAATTTCCGTCAAGGTTTTGTAGCCATTTCCGCACATGGTCAACAAGCTCTTCATCGACATCAAAGCGCTTTCCTGCCAGCTCACGTTTCAGTGGCCCAAAGAGGTGATAATCAGATGGTGCGAGGTCTGGACTGTGTGGTGGGTGTGGCAAAATCTCCCATCCATATTTCTCTAGCCAACCTTGCGTCACTCGTGCTGTGTGGGGTGTAGCGTTGTGTTGCAAAATGACCCCGTTGGTCAACTGCCCTGGGCGCTTTCTGCGAATGGGCTCCCTAAGCTTGTCAAGAGTTTGGCAGTACCTTGCAGCATTGATTGTTTCGAACAGAATAACACCACGACTGTCCCAGAAAACAGTTCCCATTATTTTCTTTGCTGAGCGCATGACTTTGAATTTCTTCGCGACAGGGGAGGATGGATGTTTCCATGTCATCGAATCTTGCTTTGTTTCTGGGGTGCAATGGTGCAACCAAGTCTCATCACCGGTGACTATGCTGTCAAGAAAAGTCACATCGTACCCTAGAAAGTCTCCGCCGGCGTTGGCAGTATGCCCGTGAACCCTGCGTGAGCTCTTGCTTCTTCTCAAAAGTTCCCTGCAGATGTCCAATCTTTGTTCTTTATGATTGTCTGTCAATTGCTTAGGAACCCATCTTGCCCTGACTTTTATGTAGCCAAGTTCATCAAATACAATTCTATGGGCAGAAGTTTCCGAAATTTCAAGACTGCTTGCGATTTCATGAAGTTTCAACCTCCTGTCTTGACGAATAAGCTCATCAACTCGCTTCACATTGTCTTCTGACGTCGCAGTTATCGAACGCCCTCTCCCTTCCCTGTCTGTCAAGTCGGAATGGCCGGCTTCAAACAAATTACACCAGTGATAGACTTGTGTACGGCTTTTAACATGCTCACCATATACACTCTGAAGTTCTTTATGAATTTCGGTAGGATTCAGACTTTTGGCGTTCAAAAAACGTATGACAGCTCTGATTTCCTCCTTTGACCAAGTTTCAAGGTGGCCGCCATCTTTAAAATCGTCTAGAAATTCATTGTGCAAAATGATGCACTTCATAATTTCTGGGAATATCCGTAAGGAAATAAAGAATATCATGTCGTTTACAGAATTAAAAAATCTCCACTGGTTGCTGAGCAATGGGCATTTTTTGGTTATTTCTGAAAGAGCCCTCGTAGGTCATTTGGGTTGTTTCACTTGAAATTCCGTTATAATCGGATTCGCTTTTAACAGGGATTTTAATTTTAGGCTAGTCCAGACCTGCCTACTTAAAAAAATTTTAATGCGTACTTTTTAGGAGATTAAAAATAGAAGTCGCTGTAGCTAACTTTAGAGATCTATAATTTACCCTCAGAATGATGAAATAAACTTCAAAGCCTTAAAATGATGTAGTCTGGCATCCACTTTCATTATCAATTTTTAATGACTTTGTTTTCCCCATGGGGATCTGAAATTGGAGCCAAAATGTAATTCTAGGAATTTTTCGTAGCAGAAGGCAGGTTTGGGCTAGTCCCACCATCACTGTTATGCTGAGGTTAAATTGTATTTATTTACTGTTTTTATTGTTAACTTATTTCTATTTATTTAAGAAAATAAGTAGGAGTGAAATATCTGTTCAATGTTATAGTTGGGTATCATATAACGTTATAACAAGTGTAACTATATGACAAATTGCCATATTTCTGGACAATAAAGATCTATTATTATTATTATTTCTTTTTTAAAAAACAAAACAAACCAGAGCTGGAGTGTGCCTTAGAACTGGTGACCACTGCGACACAGCTATTCCATTCTGTGGAGGCTCATCACAGAGAGAAGGACAGTCTGCACTATCAGGCCCTGCTGCACCACAGGATGGGGAACACGGACGCCAGGAATAAGTGTGCTCACCAATTCAACAAGCTGGATCAACTCTACCCCACCCTGACATCGTCTGCTATATCGGCTCTATAGAATATACTACATAAATGAGAATGGAGAGAGGGAGAGAGAGATTCAGAAAGAGAGAGGGAGGGAGGGAGAGTGTAGAGAGGGAGAGAGAGTGTGTGTAGAGAGTGTAGAGAGAGAGTGTGTGGAGAGAGAGAGAGAGAGAGTGTGTGTGTAGAGAGGGGAGGTAGAGAGGGGAGAGAGAATATGAATAAACAAACAATATCAATCGGTTTGGGAATATAGCAATTTTATTCTGATAGTTAGATTTTATGGTTTCCTTGTGGTCAATGGACTACAGTGGACTCTGCATAGAGTAGAAACACTCTTAACCCTCTCCTTACGTAAAGTTATGGCCCGATACTGACCAAAAAATGACGTCAAAATGCCAGTCTTTGGCCAGAAAAGAAAACAAATCGCGAGTTGTATTCAATAGTTCAACCAGTGAAATAACTTGTTTCCATGAGCTCTACTAACGACAACTCACTAGGTGGTGCAAAAACCAAATAATGATGTCAAACTGCCAGTCCTTTTGGATTTCAGTGTCAGGCTATAACTATAACATAACATGGCTACGGTCCTTACCAGCCATTTTCAAGATTTTCCCCAAAACTTCACATCCAACTAACACAAAATAGATGTTTTATCACTCAGACATAAATAGCAGTAAAATTTTTGCAATACATAATTTCTTTAGCAAAACATGTGCTACAAGACCCTGTTAATTTTCTTTAAATTTTATGATGTACAAAAGAAATTTGAATAAGAAAAATGTTGGTTGAATCGTAAGGAATGTGACGAGTTTCCTATAGATAGTATGCGCTTGGCTCATAACATTGCCATCCAGAAGTATAACGGACCAACACACAAAACTGTGTGTATCCATGAACTTTTATAGTCAGATTAATACAGTTCAGTGAGCATTACTCATAAACGCAGATGGCAAAAACCAATAACAAAGACCTGAGTGACGTCATCTTCGAACTATCTATAGCTGGTAAGGAGAGGGTTAAAGTCAACTTCTGTTTGAAGTCACTCGTCTTGTTGACTCCAAATTTTCTATTCTTATCTGTGTTCTATTGATAATGGATGTAAAGTCAACCAGTCTTACTATCTGGCAGTGTTGTATTATCAGGATTCCTCTGTATATTGGACTACATATAGATAGAACGAAGATGACGTCATTCAAGCCTTTGTTATTATATTTTGCCATCAGCGTTTGTGAGTGATTCTTACTAAAGTGTATTAACCTGACTATAAAAGTTCATGGTTACACACAGTTTTGTGTGTTGGTCCGTTATACTTCCGGGTGGCAATGTTATGAACTTCTATACTTATTTCAGTTTGTTTTTAAAAACAAGTTGGGAGGTACCGTGAACTGGGGTCACTTTGCCTTCAGGGGTCACTTTGCCTTTAGGGGTGACTTTGCCTTCATAGATTTGGACAAATTCGATTAGATTTAGATTAATAACGGTTATTTCTAAGTCCTCTAATAAAGAACATAACAGCAACAAGTCTGCGAATACTCAAAATGCTCCAAATTGGTCGAGACAAAGTCACACCCTGAGAGGCAAAGTCAGTCTAGTTGACGGTAATATTAACCAGTTATTTGCCATATTCTTGGAAAAAAACTCATATTTAAAAATTTGGCCATAAAACTCGTCCTTCCAATATCGATTGATTTAAATGGCCCTAATCTTGGCAAATACTCTCAAACCTAGGACTTCCACAGAGATATTTGAAGGACGAGTTTTCTGGCCAAATTTTTATTCCATGTTTTTCCAGAGTGTTGCCTTAACTGGTTAATCCATTGATTTTTGGAAGTAAAAGGTTTTTGCTAAAATGAAAAATAAGTTTTGAGACAGTCCAGCAGTGCAAACTGCTTTTTTTTATCCATTGACGGCTGTTACTGTTATTCCCTAAAATTGTTAATTAAATATCTAAACACAAACTTCTGTTGTTTTCTCCTCCACCATAAAATACCTTTCATTGAAGGAAGGCTTACAAGTGCAGACAATTTGGATTTGATAATAGCAATATTAAGACAAATGTAATAATGATGACGATGATAATAATAATAATAAATGAGGAGGAGGAGTTGTGGTAGTTGTAGTGGTAGTAGTAATAGTAGTAGAAGTAATAGTGGTAGTAGTAGTAGTGTTAGTAGTAATAATAGTAATAATGGTGGTAGTAGTAGTAGTCGTAGTAGAAGTAGGACAGTAGTAATAGTAGTTGTAATATTATTAGCAGTAATTAGAAGTATAATAATAGTGGTAGTAGGAGTAGTAGTAGAGTTGAAGTAATAGTAGTTGATGTATTAGTAATGGTAGTAATAGTAATAAATTTAGTAGTAGTAGGAGTCGCAGAAGTAGTGTAGTAGTAGAAGTAGGACAGTAGTAATAGTAGTTGTAATATTATTAGCAGTAATTAGAAGTATAATAATAGTGGTAGTAGTAGTAGAGTTGAAGTAATAGTAGTTGATGTATTAGTAATGGTAGTAATAGTAGTAGGAGTCGCAGAAGTAGTGTAGTAGAAGTGTTAGTAGTAGTTGTTGTAGATGTATTAGTAATGGTAGTAATAGTTATTATGATAATAGTAGTAGTAGTAGCAATTATAATAAAAATTCCACACACTCCGAAATTAAACATCAATCGTTTCTTTCAAACCCCCCCCCCCCTTTTTTTCGACTCCCTACATTTTTCTCTCACTCCCCTAAGTATTCCATCTGTGTTTCAAGTAAGTTATGAATTCACTGATCCCACAACTGCTATTGAGGTAACTAATACTAATTCATGATATTGGTACAGTGATGGAATCATGATGCTGAGAAAACGGCAACAGTGTCTTGCCAGAATCAGCGCACCTCAGCCCAACGAGCCAGATCGATACGCGGGGCACGATGACATTTCATCATTGGATTTCTGAGGATGGAATGGAAACGAGATGCAAATGGATTAGATACACATCATTATTGTAAAACACATTTCAGCTATACTACTGCAGACCTGTCAACTACTACGAAAAAATCATAAAAATACGAATTTTTGGCTTCAACAATAGAAATAGACGTTTTTGATTCATTACAATGTGATATAAAGAAAACTTTGATGCCACAAAGCATCTATTCAGGGTTTTGAAGACATATTTAATACTGATAAATGTAAAATATTTGTAAAGTTAATTATAGTGACTTCTTTCTTTTCTCTGAAAACTACGATTTTTTTACATTTCAGGTTGGCAGGTCTGCTACTGTCTCTATTATAACTAATACATATAACTAAAATTCTAGAATTTGAGACCCTTACCTAAATTGGATAAAAACGTTACCGGTATAAAAAAAAAACAAAAACAAAAAAAAAAGAACACACAAAACACAAACAAAAACCAAGAAAAAGTCACGTTTACGTGTTTAGCTTACTTGTGTAGTAATATTTATTTCAGGCCTAATAATAATATAAAAACCATTTGGTATTTTTCTGATTGCCAGAACATTAATGTGTACAACAACAACACAATAAAAAGATGGTAATGATCATAATGATGATGATAACAATAATAATAATTATAATATTAATAATAATAATAATAATAATAATAAATAATCATAATAATAATAATCATGATGAGGATGATGATGATGATAAAAATCATAATGATAATCATAATAATGGATAATGATAACATGCACATTTGTATTGCGAAAATACTTCTCTGCTACAAGACTCTAGGAACCAGTAAGGTAAGTGTCTTTGATCAATATTCAGAAAACTAGGTTTCGTTAACTCACTCAACCTTAACACTGACTATATCCGTAGTTTACCCGGGTTACTTTTACCCCATGCCTATTTATTACATTTTTCTGAGACAAAATATAGGCGTAGTATCAAAGCTAATGTTTTTAGTTTTTACATGTTAATGGTAGGTAGTTGAATCAAACTATCTATGTACATGCTCATTTTAATACATTTTTTCCAGTTTTGAAAAGTAGCAAAAATCTCTAGGATTGAATGAGTTAATCATCAAAGACTAGATAGAATACAGACTGGAAGTATTCAGATAATACGGTTGACGCTAGGTTTTGTTAATCATCAAAGACTAGATAGAATACAGACTGGAAGTGGAAGTATTCAGATAATACGGTTGACGCTAGGTTTTGTTAATCATCAAAGACTAGATAGAATACAGACTGAAAGTATTCAGATAATACGGTTGACGCTAGGTTTTGTTAATCATCAAAGACAAGATAGAATACAGACTGGAAGTATTCAGATAATACGGTTGACGCTAGGTTTTGTTAATCATCAAAGACAAGATAGAATACAGACTGGAAGTATTCAGATAATACGGTTGACGCTAGGTTTTGTTAATCATCAAAGTCTAGATAGAATACAGACTGGAAGTGGAAGTATTCAGATAAGGGAGCGTTCACATATTACGTCATCAAAAATTTGCCCTTTTTAGACCCCCCCCCTCCCCCAAGTCATCACTTGTCATCATTGACCTGACCCCCCCCCCCTCCCCCAACAGATGATGACGTCATCTAATTTAATAAAAACTAAAAGATAACTTTAATTTCACAATATTTATTATTCATTTTTCAAACCATAAACATTGATTATCAACGTTTGATAAAACACATTCAGACATTTTTATTAATTTCAGAAACTGTTGATAATTTATGTTTTACGATACAATGGGGACATAAAATTTAAATTTGCAAAGATAAAATCTAACAAATATTATTTAAATTAGGGTAATTGGTGCAGGTGCTATTAAAAAATTTCAGAAAGTGTAATTTAAAATAGTATAGGAGGCAAATTATTTTATAACATATTCGTCTTTTAGTGGAATGAATTTCTGTTTCAATTTCCAAACATAAAATTAATTGATTCAAAAATGTTTCTGCCTTGGACCTCTGGCAATGTACTATAAATAGTATCATCAATTTCATCTTCATCGTCATCACTTTCTCCCATTTGCTGTTCTTCTTGTATGCCGCATTTTCGTGAATGGTCTTTCATTGCTGTGATCGAGGAGTGATACAATGAACATTTAGGGCAAGTTCGCCTTTTGAGAAGTGATACCCCTTTCCCATCTTGTTTCTTGAGAGATGGGCAATACTCATCATATCAATTTATCTTTAGCTGTTTTGAAGGGAACAAACTTTGAAAAGGCTTCCAAATCTTCCATTATTGCCTTTTTGCTAATTTATTTGGAATGCCATTTTTGAAGCTCTTGCATTTAATAAAATAGGCCTAATTTGCCTATGTTTTGATGACATCATCTTGGGTCTGACCCCCCCCCCCCGCCCTCCCCCATGTCAACACATGTCAACATTTGGTAGACCCCCCCCTCCCCCCCTAGCTGATGACGTAATATGTGAACGCTCCCTAATACGGTTGACGCTAGGTTTTGTTAATCATCAAAGACTAGAGAGAATACAGACTGAAAGTAGAATAAATCAACTTACTTGAATGGTCTGTGGGCAAACATGAGATTTCTCTGCAGTTGTCTGACACCGGTGGTGGCACAAAGTACTGTGGCCAATGTCTGGGATTTGATCTCGTTCAGTTGCTCTGTAGTAGAAGTAAAACAGAACACATTATTCCACCATCTCCATAAAGGGTAGTAACGCAAAACATTAACAAAAATGAATTGCGCTGTCAAATTCTCAAGTCTCAAAATTATTTATAGATAGTTCGAAGATGACGTCAATCAGGTCTTTGTTATTGTTTTTTGCCATCCGCGTTTATGAGTAATGCTCACTGAACTGTATTAACCTGACTATAAACGTCCATGGATACACACAGCTTTGTGTGTTGGTCCGTTATACTTCCGGATGGCAATGTTATGAGCTTCTTAGCCAAGTGCATACGATCTATAATAAAGGAGATGAGACAATTTGAAAAAAAATGTTTTTGAACCTGATGTATATGAGGGAGTTATTTTTATGCGAGTATGTATTATTGCACGATAAAAATATAACGAGTTTAATAAATACAAAGGAATAAAAGAATACGTTTATACAGAGTGATGGAATAATATAGGATTTCTAGCATTTTTCCGTTTTGTAATCCGAGTTTTATTCTCAAAATGCCCTTGCAAGCTCATTTAGTGATTGGGAACAAGACACGACTGGAACTCCAAAGTGCAAAAATCTTTTGTCTTTCCCCTTTTACCTCTTTATATAGTGTCAAATAACTATATGATTCCTAGATTTCAAACAGTAAAACAATGCTTGGGTTAGACCTTCAGCAAAATGGCAGTTTTATGTTTTTGATGTTGGGTTTTCCTTTGCCAGTAATGGGAGACACCAGAGTCAGATTGTTAATAGCCTACATGCTATTAAGAATTTCTCCTTTGTCTTTAGACAATGAATATTGTGGTTTGATAGATCAGTGGTAAATTGCCTTGTCTTGTAAATAAACGATATAATTATGATTAATGACTAAGAGATTGACAACAGTCGCAAAATTTAAACAAGTTTTAAGTTTTTGGCTATGGCAATTCACAAAGAAGATTACTCCTCTTTACCAGGATGTGATTGTGTTTCTGGCATAGCAGGCGACTAGTGCTGTTTAAAATGAAACTTTTGAAGCGTACAAAGTGCTTGTTTTTAATGGTTTTACGGCACTTGCGACACACTCAGTTAAAAGGAAGAAAATCGGATAGTGAAAAACTTCCAGAATTACAAGTAAAGGAACTCAAAAGAAAGAGAAAGGGGACTGGTTCAAATAGGGTTCAGAGATTCCAAAAGCACGCTATGACTGTTTGTTTGTTTGTTTGTTTGTTGCTTTAGGTCTCTTCCAACACAATTGAGGTTATATGAGAGACCGCTGAAACAAAAAAAAAACAAGCAATCTAACAAAAATACATAGTACAAATGTAAATCAAAATCATAACCTAAAGATATCATAAGCTAAATTATAAATAACCAAGAACAAACAGGCAGAAGATTTACAGAAAAAAAATATCCCCTGTCAAAAATACAATCACAAACCAAAGAAGCAGGATAGGCTAGTAAAGAGAAGAAGAAACGACATCACTATCGGATCGTACACCCATGCGAACATCATAGGTATATGATTCAAGGGTGATGCTCCCATCCAACCACCCGCCGCTATGACTGTAGTACTAATCCAGCACAGGATCCCACTAAAATGAATACAATCAAATGTTTACAGAATATACCCAAAACGAAAACATAACAGAGACCATTTACAAGGGGAAAAATTATCTCCCAAAACTAATACTGACTGTTTCCCTCTCAGCTCAGCCAAGGACTTCGGCAAGGGTCAGGACTAATAAACCAACCAATCCCAGCCCAAGACAAAGACAGAGAGCAACTCGAAAAAAAATATATACACGTATAAGGGATAGAAGACACGGTGTGACCTCCTGCCCTCTATGGGAGATCATAGGACCCCGCCCAGGCACAAAGTATGGCAAAACCTTTAAAATGGTCTTTATAAACGTGCATTATAACAATTTAAAGTACACATCTCACCAGGCGTGAAGCCTTCCCTTTTCCTTGTAGTCTCGTACCAAAACCTGTCTCCGAATTTAATGTCGTGAAACTGTTGACCAATCAGACAGGAGAATAGAGGTCCCATGACTCCCCCCGGCACGTGACGCTCCAGCACACCTCCTATGAACACATCTATGTCGTCCGGATCTCTGTGAACAAAGCGTAAGTTTTTGTCAAATGTGACGTACATTTTCAAAGCGGTATTATGTCGGGATGACCAAGAACCCAATAATACGAGTATTATGTTCATTTAGCGTTAGAATTGTAAGAAATACAAATTTTCAGGTTTGGGCATTGCAAAAAAAAAAAAACAACAAAAAAACCCCAAAAAAACTATGTTTATTCTCCAACGTAACGGAGAGAAATTAACCAAATTTCATATTTATTGGAATGGGGGGGGGGGGGGGGGGGAGGGGGTCCGATAGCTTAGCTGGTAGAGCGCTCACTTCACACGCAAATGGACCGAGTGCAATCGAGCTTTTTTTTTCCTTCTGACCCTTCTGTTCGCCCAGCAGTGAATGGGTAGCTGGTTCTGTTAGATCTGGTGGAAAGTACTTTGTGATAGACTAGCGTCCTATCCAAAGGTAGCAAGCAAGGGAAGAAACCGGGATAAACTGCGGCACCATGGGCCTTGTGGCTCTGAATGACTACTTTTTTTCATATTTAATTTAGTGGCAATAAATTCAACTTCCCGCATCAAGTTCATCCCGACATAATACCGTTTAGAGCCGGTGGATGACAAATGTTCTTCAGTCTATCCGTAGACTTAATTAACTTATAGTATAGGCTGATAATTCCCTAGAAATCATATGTCACAGAGTCGCATTACGTGGCGATGATCACCAAAAGAAAGTGAAAAGTGCGCCGTCGTTGATGTTGCTCAATGTCACACAATACGATCCCATTGATGATACTGAACACGACTTACTGTCTATAATTTACTTTTGGTTGACGTTGCCTTGTACTTGTATTCATATCGTTATCATTAACGGCTACGCATAGGTCAAAAGGCCTTTAAATGACAATGAGGAAAAACAAAAGTTTTTTGGGTTTTTTTATTTAGCGTTAGCTCAACACGTATGTGAATGATTATTTGACATTTTGTTTTCCTTTCTTTGATCTTTTTAAAGCTTTTCGCTAAATAGTTTGCATTACTACTACTCTTCTTCTTCTTCTTCTTCTTCTTCTTCTTCTTCTTCTTCTTCTTCTTCTTCTTCTTCTTCTTCTTCTTCTTCTTCTTCTTCTTCTTCTTCTTCTTCTTCTTCTTCTTCTTCTTCTTTTCTTCTTCTCTTTCTTCTTCTTCTTCTTCTTCTTCTTTCTTCTTCTTCTTCTTCTTCTTCTTCTTCTTTCTTCTTCTTCTTCTTCTTCTTCTTCTTCTTCTTCTTCTCTTCTTCTTCTTCTTCTTCTTCTTCTTCTTCTTCTTCTTCTTCTTTCTTCTTCTTCTTCTTCTTCTTCTTCTTCTTCTTCTTCTTCTTCTTCTTCTCTTCTTCTTCTTCTTCTTCTTCTTCTTCTTCTTCTTCTTCTTCTTCTTCTTCTTCTTCTTCTTCTTCTTCTTCTTCTTTTCTTCTTCTTCTTCTTCTTCTTCTTCTTCTTTTCTTCTTCTTCTTCTTCTTCTTCTTCTTCTTCTTCTTCTTCTTCTTCTTCTTCTTCTTCTTTCTTCTTCTTCTTCTTCTTCTTCTTCTTCTTCTTCTTCTTCTTCTTCTTCTTCTCTCTTCTTCTTCTTCTTTCTTCTTCTTCTTCTTCTTCTTCTTCTTTCTTCTTCTTCTTCTTCTTCTTCTTCTTCTTCTTCTTCTTCTTCTTCTTCTTCTTCTTCTTCTTCTTCTTCTTCTTCTTCTTCTTCTTCTTCTTCTTCTTCTTCTTCTTCTTCTTCTTCTTCTTCTTCTTCTTCTTCTTCTTCTTCTTCTTCTTCTTCTTCTCTTCTTTTCTTCTTCTTCTTCTTCTTCTTCTTCTTCTTCTTCTTCTTCTTCTTCTTCTTCTTCTTCTTCTTCTTCTTCTTCTTCTTCTTCTTCTTCTTCTTCTTCTTCTTCTTCTTCTTCTTCTTTCTTCTTCTTCTTCTTCTTCTTCTTCTTCTTCTTCTTCTTCTTCTTCTTCTTCTTCTTCTTCTTCTTCTTCTTTTCTTCTTCTTCTTCTTCTTCTTCTTCTTCTTCTTCTTCTTTTCCTTCTCTTCTTTTCTTCTTCTTCTTCTTCTTCTTTTCTTCTTCTTCTTCTTCATTCTTCTTCTTCTTCTCTTCTTCTTCTTTTCTCTTCTTTCTTCTTCTTTCTTCTTCTTCTTTTCGTCCTTTTCTTCTCGGCTTTATAACGGATTCCAAAGACGAAGGTATTCGTCATCTTGAGTTCCTCTAGCAGGCCGAGTTTTTGTTTGTTTGTTTGTTTTTTAATACAGAGAAGTTGCGGAGCGCCATATCTCTTATCGCGGCGGTATGATAGGATTCAATAGTCACCATGGTAACTTAGCAACACTGGCTCTAAACTATCGGAACAATGGCGGACGCCCGTATGAAATATTTCCCCGGCGAGCATTAAAGCGTAGCTAGAGGAAAAAAAACCCCATAAATTTGATCGTGTTTTGACTTTTACTTTACACATTCTGGTCACAAGACATATGAAAAGTTCTAGCCAGCTTGAGGAATAAAAAGTAATGATTTTCTTTGTTTAGAACCGAGATGGCCGCCGTTGCTGGGCGGCGTGACATCAGACTACTGAATCCAATTATACCGCATATTGTGCTCTGCATATTCCGCCTCCTCCTCCTCACCACATGAGCAGACCAGTGACAGCATTTAATCTTTTTCTTTCATTTATTATTAACTTTGAACTTTGAACCACAAGCTCACGTCAAATCATTTATTTTCTTACTCGTATACATGTGAGAGCTCTGTGGAATGTTTGAAGATTGATGAGTCAAAGGTCGTCACAGGGCCAAGGCCACAGAATTTCCTGTACTCGTTGTAAGGAGGAAGTCCATGATCTCGAGCTCTCTGGACATTGAGAGATACAAGGTCAAGGCCGTCCTGTGGAAAGAGGAGAGGCGGGAAAAATAGTAAATTTATTTTTAGAATCCTGAAAAACTTGAAAATCAAACAAGCATATGTGACCAATAGTGTCAAAACAGTATTTGTCCTGAGTGAACCTGCTGATTAAATGGTAATGTAGTACTCGCTGGACTCTAGCACGCTCTCCGGAGAAGCCAAAAAGCGTGCCGCAGTCCGATTCTCATGGTACATAACAGCATATGATATACAATAGATAAAATTCGGCTACTCAGCTCCAATGTGTCGTATTGCAGAGCGTGATAGTAGTAGTAATCGTAGCGTAATCGTATGGCTACACCTCCAAACTTATATCATCAACCCAGTTTTGGAAGTCTTCCTCTGCCTTAAGAATTGTTTCATAGCCACCTACAAGTCTCGTTACTGGACAGAGGAGGACGATGTGATTACTGGTCTCTGGAGCTGCCTGGCAATTCCTGCAATTATTACTTTTCTTAAACTTCCATTTGGACATATTTGCTGCAGTTCTGCCATGTCCTGTTAAGGGCGATTTGAAGTAACCCAGTATTTCCTGGCAAATATACAAAAGAAAATGAAGATGGATAGGACACGTATTGAGGAAACTTAAGGACAATATCACAAGGACAGCCCTGCAATGGAATCCAACCGGAAAGAGGAAAAAAGGAAGACCATGGTCAACCTAGAGGAGAGATTCTGGTAGAGCTGAAGATGTCTAGGATGCGCTGGCAGGAGATGGAAAGACTGGCCAACGACAGAAGAGGGTGGAAAAGTTTCATCGGTGGTCCATACCCACTATGGGATGAGGACTGGCCAACGACAGAAGAGGATGGAAAAGTTTCATTGGTGGTCCACACCCACTGTGTGATGAGGACTGGCCAATGACAGAAGAGAATGGAAAAGTTTCATCGCTGGTCCATACCCACTGTGGGATGAGGACTGGCCAACGACAGAAGAGGATGGAAAAGTTTCATCGGTGGTCCATACCCACTGTGTGACGAGGACTGGCCAATGACAGAAGAGAATGGAAAAGTTTAAATGGTGGTCCATACCCACTGTGGGATGAGGACTGGCCAACGGCAGAAGAGGATGGAAAAGTTTCATCGGTGGTCCATACCCACTGTAGGATGAGGACTGGCCAACGACAGAAGAGGATGGAAAAGTTTCATCGGTGGTCCATACCCACTGTAGGATGAGTAGACCTACTGGTCAACGACAGAAGAGGATGAAAAAGTTTCAATGGTGGTCCATACCCACTGTGGGATGAGGACGGAAGAGGATATTTCCTGACATTGTGGAATGCAGGCATTCTTTCAAAGTTTTTATTTTTATGATGCTGCATCCTCTATGTGTTTCCCTGTTCCATATTTCCCTCCAGTTCTCTTCAACGTCGAAGTCTTCCATGTTTGTTTGTTTTTTGTTTTTAAAGGGTTTACGGCACTTGTAACACATTTAGGTCATATCAGCGCCAGTAAAAAGGAAGAAAATGGGATAATAAAAAGTTCTAGAATTACAATTAAAGCACCCAAGAAAAAGTAAGACAAAGGGGAACTAGGAAGAAATAGGGATCAGATGTAGATTCCAAGAGCACACCACCAATGTACTTAGTTTGAGATCACCTATAAGTCTCATCCGGACACAAGCACTCAAATGCTTAGATTATACATTAAAAATAACAAATATAATAGTACCTAACAGAGAGATGATTTACAAGGAAAAAATATCATCTCCCAAAACAATAACTATGCATTCGACTGTTTCCCTCCCCAGCCAGGACTCTGACGAGGGCCAGGACAAAACCAAGTAATCTCATTCCAAGACAAAGACAGAAAGCATGTTGGAAAACAGATATAAGGGGATAGAAGACACAGCATGTACCTCCCTGCCCACTTTGGGAGGTCAGGAACCTCACCCAGTCTTCCATGTTTGTTAGTTAGAAGGTTCCTCTCAATTTAAGCCGTGTTGCTGAAGGTGTTCCGAATATGATTATTTTTGAATGATTGTTGTCTGTGGTTTCATCAATTTTTGCATGCATCCTTTGATTCGCATCTTAACTTCAGCTTTTATAATATAACGCAATATCCACTAAACGTGCTCAAAGCGCTTTACAAGAGGTCCCCGACCAACAGCAACACATAACATGTACATAACATGCAGAACGAGACATGACATGAGACATTGTTTTCTAACCGTTCAAAAACCTTAAAATTCCCAGGTCTGGTCAATTTGCATTGAACATCTATGTGGTCTAGTGGTATGATACTCGCATTCGGATCAGAAATTCCTGCGTTCGAGTCCTGCTCTGAGCGGTGCATAGTTGAGTCCTTAGAAAATTCTCTCTTTACTCACATTCTCTCACCGTACCCAGGTGTAAAATGAGTACCTGGCCGTTAACTGTTGTTTCTGTCCGAAAAATTCTAATATCGCCTAACAAACATCAGGTCTCGTCCTACATGTAAAGTCAAGTATTACTGCTGACTAGGAACACCTTGTAAAGCGCTTTGAGCACGTTTAGGGGTTATTTCGCTAAATAGAATATCATTTCTTTGTTAAGAAGAGAATAAAGTCAATATCATTCCTTAAACAAACACCTGCAGGGATCGCCGAATTACTTACCCGTTGTAGTGGATTTCTCTCGAACATTCTATCCGTGATTCCCTCTACAAAGAAATTGTCCACATCCTCTGACATACCGGAAGCCATTCCTGTGACTGCGTCATCAAACCGGGTCAAGGCCCAATGGGGTCTCATCAATGTGTCTTCTACCTTAATTCGGGCTTTTCCAACCTGAAATAAAAGTAATAGTGATACAAGTCAAATGAAAAGGTATAGAAGGCACGAAGTTGACGTCACTCAGCTCTTTGTTGTTGATTTTAGCCAGCAAATTTTGTGATTACTTATCATTAAATCTTATCAACCAGACTATAATAAACGGTCATGGTTACACACAGTTTTATGTTGGGACGTTATATCCGGCTGGCGGAATGTTGTGAGTATATGGCCTAAGCGCATAGCACCAATAAGATGGGCGTAAATACTTTAGATGCAACAAGGGAATAAAAGATCATCAAATCATACATGAACTCTACACGTTGTCTGGGAAATAACGTTCACTCTTCCCAGTGAAACGTTAAACTAGACGAGTACCGAGATTTAACTCGATTATGGTGCTGCTGCTGCTGCTGCTGATGGCCACTACTATTACAACAACAACAACTACTACTACTATTACAACAAAAACTACTACTAATACTACTACTACCAGTGCGGCTATGTGGTCTTGTGGTATGACACTCGCTTTCGGATCGGAAGGTCCTGGGTTCGAGCCTCGCTCGGCGCATAGTTGAGTCCTCGGAGAAGGCTCTTTACTCACATTCTCTCACCGTACTCAGGTGTAAAATGAGTACCTGGCCGTTAACAGCGTTGTCTCTGTCCTAAAAAAATTGTAATATCGTCTTACAGCAACAGGCGTCATGTCCCGTCCAAAATGTTAAATGTTGCTGTTGGCCAGGGACCCATTGTAAAACGCTTTGAGCACATTTAGTGGATATTGCGCTATGAAAAAGCTCATTTTTTTACTACTGCTACTACTGCTACTGCTACTGCTGCTGCTGCTTCTGCTACTGCTACTACTACTACTACTACTACTACTACTACTACTACTACTACTACTACTACTACTACTACTACTACTACTACTACTACTACTACTACTACTACTACTACTACTACTACTACTACTACTACTACTACTACTACTACTACTACTACTACTATATAATAATAATAATAATAATAATAATAATAATAATAATAATAATAATAATAATAATAAAATTAATATTATTATTATTATTATTATTATTATTATTATTATTATTATTATTATTATTATTATTATTATTATTATTATTATTATTATTATCATTATTAATATTATCATCATCATTATTATCATTATTATTATTATTATCATTTCTTCTTCTTCTTCTTCTTCTTCTTCTTCTTTTATTATTATTATTATTATTATTATTATTATTATTATTATTATTATTATTATTATTTCTTATATATAGCGTCTTCCATAAGAATTATCAAAAAATCGATCAATTAAAAAAACTAGATGTTAAGCCAAAAACAAACGATCAAAGAAAAGACCAACTATTCTCTCGTTTTGATTCTTGCCATCTTCTTGCTACTTACTATCTTGGCACCATTCTCACCTTGACAATTGGCTGTACTTGAGAGTGTCCAAACCGGAAGGCTGCTGTACTGAAGACGTTGGACATGTCAGGTTGGACACTCTGGTTGTAGCTGTAGTCTCCTGGCCACAGTCTGTACTTGTCCATCGTACTACTATCCAGGCAGGAAGGGAGGTACTCGTTGTACGTGATGTGCTGATGTAACGCCGAATTGATCTTTCTTGCTTCCTGCAATGATAAAAAAAAGGAGTTCTTAGAGTAACAATATCAATGGAGCTGGAATTAAGTGGATAGCAGCAATTTCTTGCTACCCTTTGGATAGGAGGCTACTCTACACGTTGTAGGTGGCGTGTTGGTATAAAGTTAAATTTAATTGATCTTTCTGGTTTTCTGGAAGAAGAAGAAGTCTCTTAGTCTTAGAGTCACAAGGTATTTGGAGCCGAAGTTTATCCTGGTATTTGTCGCGTTAAATAGACAGCAGCGATTGCTTGATACCCCTTGGATAGGAGGCTTATCTCTCAAATTATTTTTGCCAAATCAGCCCCAGGAAACAAAATTTAGTGGGTAGACAAGAGGGGGGTGGGGGGAAAGGCTATTAGGACCCGTAAAGAAAATGAACCCTGATGTTTTGGTGTAACGCTGAAATGGGTATATCTGGCAACATGTAATAAGACAATAGAACTTAACCCTAGTGTTTGGGTGTAACGCTGTATTGATATATCTGGCAACATGTAATAAGACAATAGAACTTAACCCTAGTGTTTGGGTGTAACGCTGAATTGATATATCTGGCAACCTGTAATAAGACAATAGAACTTAACCCTAGTGTTTGGGTGTAACGCTGAATTGTTATATCTGGCAACCTGTAATAAGACAATAGAACTTAACCCTAGTGTTTGGGTGTAACGCTGAATTGTTATATCTGGCAACCTGTAATAAGACAATAGAACTTAACCCTAGTGTTTGGGTGTAACGCTGAATTGATATATCTGGCAACCTGTAATTGTAATAAGACAATAGAACTTAACCCTAGTATTTGGGTGTAACGCTGAATTGAAATATCTGGCAACCTGTAATAAGACAATAGAACTTAACCCTAGTGTTTGGGTGTAACGCTGAATTGATATATCTGGCAACCTGTAATAAGACAATAGAACTTAACCCTAGTGTTTGGGTGTAACGCTGAATTGATATATCTGGCAACATGTAATAAGACAATAGAACTTAACCCTAGTGTTTGGGTGTAACGCTGAATTGATATATCTGGCAACATGTAATAAGGCAATAGAACTTAACCCTAGTGTTTGGGTGAAACGCTCTGGCAATCTGTACATAAGACAACAGAAATTAACTCTAGGTTTTCTAACGATTACGAAATATTTACGTTTTTTTTTTCTATCATCATCAAAAGGAAAAACAAAGTATAATATATATTTTGTAATCGTTAGAAAGCAGATTAAAATTCTATATTACTAATAATGATAATAAGTGACGATGATATTGATGATGATGACGAGGGGCAGTGTGGCTGAGTGGTTTAGTCTTTGCTCCGTACACGAAAGGTACAGAGTTCGATTTCCTTCGCCCTAGCTAACTTTGCGGCGCTACACTGCGACTGACGCTTGGGTTATACCAGTCTTTCCTTGGAATAGATCCTAATGGCAGATTTCTCCATAAGGATGGACATTTTTAAAAAAATGTATTTTATGATGATAATAATAATAATGATGATGATGATGATGGCGACGATGATGATAATGATGAAGATAAAGATGATGATGATGGTGATGTTGATGACGATGATATTGGTGATGATATTGATGATAATGATGATGATGATGATGGTGATGATGATGATGATGATGATGATGATGATAATCAGGATGATGATGATGATGATGATGATGATGATGATGATGATGATGATGATGATGATGATGATGATGATGATGATGATGATGATGGTGATAATCAGGATTATGATGTTGATGCTGCTGCTGCTGCTAATGGTGATGATGATGAAAATGATGACGATGATGATGATAATGATGATGATAATCAGGATGATGACGATGTTGTTTAAATCAATCCAACCTGATATAGTTTTTCATCGTCCCAATGTGGATTGTACCCTGCCAATCCCTCCACAAGCTGGTTGTGTAGTCGATGGAAGACCGTGTGGAAAACTTGAAGGCCGATGAAGACATTCACTCGGTGGTCACCTGATACATACAACAAGTAGATTATGATTAATTTTAAAAAATATAGCGCAATATCCACTAAACGTACTCAAAGCACTTTACAAAGGGTCCCTAGCCAACAGCAAATTTTTAACAAGCAGAACAAAAACAAGCCAAAAACCAAGTTACATCTATCATCACCACGGCAGCACAACCACCATCACCCAGCACCACCACAACCTCTCCCACCAACCACCACCATCACCCATCACCACCACTACAACCTCTCCCATCGCCACCACTACAACCTCTACCACCAACCACCTTCACCACCAACCACTACCATCACCCCTCACCACCACTACAACCTCTACCACCAACCACCACCACCCCCCTCACCACCAACCACCACCATCACCCACCACCACCACTACAACCTCTACCACCAACCACCACCACTCCCCTCACCACCAACCACCACCATCACCCATCACCACCACTACAACCTCCCCCACCGCCACCACTACAACCTCTACCACCAACCACCACCACCACCTTCACCACCAACCACCACCATCACCCATCACCACCACAACCTCTCCCACCACCACCACTACAACCTCTACCACCAACCACCACCACCAACCACCACCATCACCCATCACCACCACAACCTCTCCCACCACCATCACTACAACCTCTACCACCAACTACCATCACCACTAACCACCACATTTATTTTCCTATCACTCACCCGCAGCCAAACAGAAATCGGTAGCATTGTCCACAATCTTACAGTTACTCTTGTTAGAAGGTGGCAACATGTTATTGGCACTCACAACAAGTTTTCCTGTGGAACAAGTAAAATACAAAAATATGTAGAAAGTATGTCACAAAACGTTAAAATAATATAGATCTTAGATAACCTATTGACTTATTGACTTAAAGCCTTTAGCTTTCCATGTCATCCGACTTTGCAGCTTCGGCCGTTTTTCTTATTCTTGAGGTGAATATTCTCAAATTGTCTCTGTCTTGTGCCTTTTCTTTGATGTTTGATAGAGGAGCGTGGCTATATTGGTTGATTTGGTGCCTGGCACCGCATCCATCTTTTAAAAATGGATTACAGCATAAAAAAAACAACAACAAAAAAAAAAAAAAACAAAAAAAAAAAACCCCAAAGAACTGGTATATACCGCCTCTTACTTATTTGAGTAAGTCTATTCTTTTTTTTTTTTTTCTCTTTCTTTTGTATTTACAAATATAGCATGTTTCAAGCCATTTTCTTCTGACTCTGGCTCCACCCTATACTGTAAGCACGCAATGCCACTGGTAGCTACTCTGCCAATGATGCTAATCTGGTTTGGTCATTGAGTTGTTTCAAATTGCTATCGAGAGTTTAAGGTAATGTTACTGTTGGCTGTCTCCTTGCTCGTATGTTTTAACCAGAGAAATAATGGATCATTGCTTCTTTATACGCGGACAATTCAGGTTTACGACTTAGATAAAAGTTGTATCTATTTATAAATCTTATATCCCAACTTGTTATAGTCAACATCAATGAGTTATCAGTCCTCTTTAGGTCCCAATAGGTCAGTTGGTAGAGCAATCGCTTCACACGCAAAGGGACTGAGATCAATCTCGGGTGAAGTCAAGATTTATTATTTCTGACCGCCTTGCCCATCCAGCAGTAATTGGGTAGCTGGTGTCTGTAAGATCTGGCGGAAATTACTTTGCGATAGATTAGTGTCCTATCCTAAGGGTAGCAAGTAATTGCTATCACCCGTTTTACGTTGTATAAATCGCTATAAAATTTATAATATCTGCATTCGTCCATTAAATTGAAGCTTCCATTTCATTTCTCTATTGTTACATAATTCTAACTTATAATTCTCATTTCTTCATTTGCGTCACCAGACATAACACCAGATAGAGACCGTGGGCCACAAATGCCCCCCTGCTCCCCCTCTCTCTCTCTCTCTCTCTCTCTCTCTCTCTCTCTCTCTCTCTCCCAACACACACACACATACACACAGACACACACACACACACACACACACACACACACACACCTCCGGGAGCTCTTAGCTTCTTGTTTTCCTCATCCGTGGACCCATATACCGTAGAGGCATCGATGAATGACGTCAGTCCATTTATCTGCTCTCTTGGGCCTGCAAGGAAAAGGAATGGAGATGGGAGATGAGAGAATAAGTTAGAAATGAATATAATAATAATAATAATAATAATAATAATAATAATAATAATAATAATAATAATAATAATAATAATAATAATAATAATAATAATAATAATAATAATAATAATAATAATATTTGAACAAAAGAGTCAGAAGAAAAATCAAATTAATAAGGAAAGGATTATCTTAAAACAGAGTCGCACTGGCGTTCTGCAGAAAGTTGATATCACTTTTTCCGAGAGACTTACTTGGCTCCTGGCGGAGCATAGGGCCTCAGCAGCACTCTTCCATCTTCTTCTGTCCTTGTCACAGACCTTTGCCTCACTCCAGGTAAGACTCTGAGAGAAATCTTTTCTTTCTTTTTTTTATCACGTTTCTATTAATTTCAATTTTCTCTGTTGTTTTTGTTTTATTTTTAAGGGTTTTACGGCGCTAGCGGTGTGCATGAAATCTGTGGGACTTAAAAAGCAACACAGATTTCATGCGCACCGCAGAGGATCGTGATTCGTGGAGACAGCTGACCGGCAACGTGCTCAAGAGCACAAGCCACGATGGATGATGATGACGGTGCTTGCAACACATTTAGGTCATATCAGCGCCAGTAAAAAGAAGAAAATTGGATAGTGAAAAGATTATAGATGTACAATAAAAAAGGACTTGAGGAAAAAAAGAGGAGTGGTTCAAATAGGGAACAGATGTAGATTCCAAAAGAACACCATCAGTGTACTTAGTTTGAGAACACCTAAATGCCTCACCCCTACACCAGCACAAGATCCCACTAAGAGGAATACACTCAAATGCTTACATTATACATTCAAAATAACAAACATAATAATACATAACAGAGAGATGATTTACAAGGAAAAAATATCATCTCCCAAAACAATCACTATGCATTTGACTGTTTCCTTCCCAGCCAAGTACTACGGCCAGGGACAGGACAAAACCAAGTAATTTCATTCCAAGACAAGACAGAAAGCAAATTGGAAGACAGATACAGGGGGATAGAAGACACAGTAAGTACCTCCCTGCCCACTATGGGAGGCCAGGAACCCCACCAAGCCAATTTTCTCTCATGAATAATTGGTTTTCATTTAAGTGTATTCTTTTCCCTTTAATCATTTAACATTGTTGTAATGGACAGCATTTTGTGTTTGTTTGAGAGTATTTCCATGACAACAGTGAGCCTATTAGTAATTTAGGTTATCAGTCCTGCAAATAAGTAAAATTAATATTAAAATTGAGATTTTATAAAGCGCAATATCCACTAAATGTGCTCAAAGCGCTTTACAAGGGGTCCTATGCCAACAGAAACACATAACATGTAGGGCGAGACATGACGCCTGTTATGCGATATTACATTTTTTTTCGGACAGAGACAACGCTGTTAACGGCCAGGTACTCATTTTATACCTGAGTACGGTGAGAGAATGTGAGTAAAGAGCCTTCTCCAAGGACCCAACTATGCGCCGAGCAGACTCGAGCCCAGGACCTTCCGATCCTAAAGCGAGTGTCATACCGCAAGACCACATAGCCGTACATATCGGTTCGAACCTGGTTAGAAATATACATGTTTTTCTCATGACTACAGAGCTGCAATGCTAACGTCTCTGCACCAAAAAAACAAAACAAAACAAAAAAACAACAAACCCAACAAACACCCCACCCAAAAACAGATAAATTACAACCCCCCCCCCCCCAAAAAAAAAACAACAACAAAAAAACAAAACAAAACAAAACAAAACAAAAACAAACAAAAAACAAAAAAAAAACAAAAAAAAAAAAACAACAAACAACAGACAGACAACCAAAAAGTGAAATAACAACGACAGAACAAAAACAAAACAAAAACAAAAAACAAATCCTAAAGGGACGACGTGTACATATCATATAGGTCTGACATCCGAACCCACTTATGGGCCTAGTTTAACACCATTGTAATAGACATCATTTTGCGTCATTTAAAAAAATTTCCATTACAACAATGAGCCCATAAGGAATTGGGTTATCATACCTTCAAATAAGTGTACGTCGTAAACGGACTTTCAAAAGGAGGGTACCTTAATTAGGAAAAAAAAAACCCCGAATATATTAGTGAACACAAAGAAAAACCAAGACTTTGAACTGCGGTGACTGTATTACGTTTTCATCCATTCTTTGATTTATCCTTAGTCATTGGGTATTTACGAACATCCGGGTTACTGATGTAGACTAGGGGAGGGCATCCGGATCACCAAAAGGTCATCGATGCTTTAGGTTTTGAGAAGTCAGGTCATCGACGACTGAGAAGTTCCCGACCTCCACTTAGTTCTCGATGCTTTTCTCGTCTCGAGAATCTTGGTCGTCGATGCTTCTCGTATTGAGTCCCGAGTCCCGAGTCTCGAGACTATACTGCGCGAGCGACGCACGCGTTACTAACAATGTGTACTATCTGCATTGTTCACCCCTCTCTCGTCGGCGATGATTCCAGCGAAGCTCGAGACTTTTTTGCGTCTCGATGCTTTTTTGAGTCTCGAGACTCAAAAAAGTCTCGAGCATCGCTCTAGTCATCGGTGCTTTCATTCAATACTTAGTCATTGGTATTGGGTATTGACGTTATATCATATTTTAAACAGCTAACAAAACACAAACGTCGTAAATAGATCAAAATGGTTATAGGTATCAATGTTTTATTATTATACAAAGTGAATTTATTTAATGTATTTTAAGTTTTAATACAAAAAAGCCATCCAAAGCTCAGTTGAAGTGCTACTTCTCGGGAATTCCCGACTTTTCCTTGGTCATCGAGTTCGGGAAGTTTTGAGTGTTGGTGGCCGATGACTTGAGGTATCATCGAGACTTCCGCTCGACACTAATGTAGACCCATGATAAATCTGACATGCCTCGACGTATTATCATCAAATCAGTATTACTATCACTCATGATTTCAAATGTCATGGCCAGTCATGTATTCATAAAGTGCAAGGTGTAAGAAAGAGAGCAATATCCACTAAACGTGCTCAAAGCGCTTTACAAGGGGTCCCTGGTCAACAGCAACATGTAACAGGTAGTACGGGACATGACGCATGTTAGCGATATTACAATTTTTTCGACAGAGAAAAACGCTGTTAACGGCCAGGTACTCATTTTACACCTGAGTACGATGAGAGAATTTGAGTAAAGAGCCTTCTCCAAGGACTCAACTATGCGTCGATCGAGGCTCGAACCCAAGACCTTCCGATCCGAAAGCGAGTGTCATACCACTAGACCACATAGCCGCATGAGTTCACGAAGGCTACATGAGAAGAGGGGGAAGAGGAGTAGGAGGAGGCGGAGGAGGGGGAGAGGAGGCGGAGGAGAAGGTGGAGAAGAAGAAGAAGAAGAAGAAGAAGAAGAAGAAGAAGAAGAAGAAGAAGAAGAAGAAGAAGAAGAAGAAGAATAAGAAGAGGTAGAGGAACAGGGAGAGGAAGAAGAAGAAGAAAAAGAAGAAGAAGAAAAAGAAGAAGAAGAAGAAGAAGAAGATTTCATCTGGGATATATTTCCTTTATATAACCTATATTTACGAAATCAAAAGAGAGGGGAGGGAGTGGCAAGTATTCAGTTCTTACTACTTGCTATAAAATGCCTTGTGATGTAAGCAATGATAACCGGGGTATATCTAGTAAAACATAAAAATGTCGTTCATTAATGATTGAGAGATATTTTCATCACCACTTAAGAATTCATGAAAAAAGAAAACACACCCCAAAAACGTGGGAAAATGTGAGGAGCTGATTTTCCAAAATTGCTAAGTCACACCCAGATAAAAAAAATTATTTCAACACTCCCAAGCATTTTGTTGTTTTGTTTTTGTTTTTAAGGGTTTTACGGCGCTTGCAACACATTAAGGTCATATCAGCGCCAGTAAAAAGGAAGAAAATGGGATAGTAAAAAGTTCTAGAGTTACAATTAAAGCACAAAAGAAATGGTAAGACAAAGGGGAATTGGTTCAAATAGGGAACAGATGTAGATTCCAAGAGCACACCGTCAAAGTACTTAGTTTGAGATCACCTAAAAGTCTCATCCAGACACAAGCACAGGTCCCAACTAAGAGGAATACACTCAAATGTTTACCAATCATACAATATAATACGTAAACTAAACATAATACAATGCATAACAGAGAGATGATTTACAAGGAAAAAAATATCATCTCCCAAAACTATAACTATACATTTGACTGTTTCCCTTCCAGCCAAGGAACTCCGGCAAGGATCAGGACAAAACTAAGTAATCTCATTCCAAGACAATGACAAGAAACAATTGGGAAACGGGTATGGGGGGATAGAAGACACATCACGTACCTCTCTGCCCACTATGGGAGGTCAGGATCCCCAGCCAGAGCAATTTGTTGATGATGTTCAGGTGAATTACCCACAACATCATCCAAGCCGAAATGATGTACCAACACACAAAACTATGAGTAACATTGAGCGTTCATAGTCTAATTGATATAAATTAACGCGAACTAATGAAAAAAGTAGCTGTCTAAACACAAAAACAAAGAGCTTAGTGACGTCATTTTCGTACATTCTTTTGGACACTTTAGAATAACCCGAGAAAATCTGAACTTTCAACTGTTAGTTAATTGTCTATGAGGCGACGTGTAAGATCTGGCATCCGAACCGGACCCACTTATGGGCCGAGTTTAACATTGTTGTAATGGACATTATTTTGTGGTCGCTGTGAAGCAAACAAGACAATAATTTTTCTCTTTAAGTTACTAAATTAATAAATGACAAATAATTCCAGTTTTCTCTGACTGATGAAAATACGACTTGGCCAGTTTTGAAAAAAGTATATAGATAGAACGAAATTGACGCCACTCAGCTTTTTGTTATTGTTTTTAGCCAGCCATTTGTATGAGTCGTTCTCACTAAATTGTATTAATCAAACTATAGATAGTGTGCGCTTGGTTAAGAAACTCACATCATTGCCATCCGGATGTGTAACGAAGCAACACACAAAACTAGGTGTAATCTTAAACGTGTATAGATAGTATGCGCTTGGCTAAGAAGCTCATAACATTGCCATCCGGAAGTATAACGGTCCAACACACAAAACTGTGTGTAACCATGAACTTTTATAGTCAGGTTAATACAGTTCAGTGAGAATCACTCACAAACGCGGATAGCAAAATACAATAACTTAGGCTTGAGTGACGTCAACTGCATACTATCTATAGTCTGGTTACTACAGTTAAGTGAGAATTACTCATAAACATGGATGGCAAAAAAATCCAAAACAATAACAAATGCTTGAGTGACGTCAACTTCGTTCTATCAATAAAGAGTTAAGTATAAACATAGTTTAAGTCTTGGTACGTTCTATCCGACTGGCGAAATGTTGTGAACTTTTTGGCTAACCACAAAGCATCAATACTCTTCCCTTACTATTGAAATGAAAACGTTGTATCCTGTGTATTTGTTCCCACAAATTGCACATTACAAATTTTTTTCTCTCCATGTATTAACTCTCTCCTTACCAGCCATTTCACCCCAAAAACTTCACACTAAACTTACACAAAAATATATTTTTTATCACTCAAACTCAATAGCAGTAAAGTTCTTGCGATACATAATCTCTTTAGCAAAACATACTCTAAAACACACAGTTCATTTTCTTTAAATTTTATGATGTGCAAAAGAAAGTTGAATAAGAAAAATGTTGGTTGTATCGTAACGAATGTGACGATTTTCCTATAGTTGGTAAGCAGAGGGTTAACGTTAATTGCCATACTCTGGAAAGACGTGCGTTCAAAAAAGTGGTCAGAAAACTCCTACTTCAAAGATCGATCAGTTTAAATTTCATCTTGGCAAAAAAAAAAAATCTCAAAGTCTTCATTAAAGTCCCAAGTGTGAGAGGTTTTTTTTCCAACATGAAGGTCATTTAAATCGATCGGTATTTGAAGGACGAGTTTTCTGGCCATTTTTTAAAATGCGTGTTTTTTTTTTTTTTCAGAGTACGCAGTCAACTGGTTAAAGCCTGGTGGAGAATTTCCTTTTTAAAAAACGATTAGATAGTCTGGGAGGTTTTTTGTTTGCGCGGCAATGTGGTCAAGTGGTATGACACTCGCTT
>NC_088368.1:21665073-21730073 GCF_034508935.2 Berghia stephanieae | reverse complement strand
TGTAACCCTTCCTCCGGATAATGAATAGGTTACGTATTGAATCATAATGTGGTACAACTATTTTAGTAGCTGGACGTATAGGCAGATTCTTATGATTACGGCCCGTAAAAGAGCGAGGGTGGATGATCTGTATTGACGACCAGCATTTATTTAGGCTAGAAAATCAGGGTCATCGCTTTGAAACCAGAAGATCAGTTGCACTATGCATGTATCCAGTCCTCCGGAGGACTGGTTTTGCACTTCCGATGAGATTGGAACCAGACGTCACACTATTATTCCTTATCATCTTTATGATCATACAAAGAGACAGATCCAAAGAAACGTGGAAAAGATTCGTGGAGACTGGAAAATGTTGGCCTCGTGTAATCGGTGTCCATGCCGCGGACAGACAGAAATGGAAGTCCTTGGTCGATGCCTTATGTGCCCCATGGCTGGATGACGACGAAGTTAGTGAATATATGACCCGTCATTTCAAATCTGTATTATGTCCGGATGGCCTAATTCATGAAAATTTTATTTATATCCACAACCATGAAAGTGTGGGTTGTTTATTTGTATTTAAGGGTTTTACGGTGCTTGCGTTTATATTTGTTGATTTGAATATATGCATTATAACAGAGATGATTTAAAACGAAAAAAAAATATAATCTCCCAAAACTATAACTATACATTTGACTATTTCCCTCCCAATCAAGGACTCCAACGAGGGAAAGGACAAAACCAAGACAATGGCAGAAAGCACGTTGGAACACAGATTTAGGGGTATAGAAGACACAGTAAGTTACCTCCTTGCCCAATAATATGTGAGGTCAGGAACCCTATCTAGTACTACAGTTTTGAGACGACAAGGCACATATGACATACTCACCCTGACGTTGATGGTAGGAGGACATTCGATCACGTTCTTTTTGTCGAAGGGAACCAGGTTGGTGGCCTCGCAAGCTGCCATTTCCGGGAAGTCGAATGTTCTAGAATGTTGGTGTCGTCTGTGGACAGTCCTCGCTGCCACGTTGACTCGGGGTCCAGGCAGGTCACAGGTTGCTGTGATGATGACATAAATAAACAGTGATTTGACCAGGTGACGTTATCAAATAGACTATAGATAGTTCGAAGATGACGTCACTCAGGTCTTTATTATTGTTTTTTGCCATCCGCGTTTATGAGTAATGCTCACTGAACTGTATTAACCTGGCTATAAACGTTCATGGATACACACAGTTTTGTGTGTTAGTCCGTTATACTTCCGGATGGCAATGTTATGAGCTTCTTAGCCAAGCACATACTATCTATACTAAGATTGAATGATTACGTCAAGACAGTCTATCTCCCTCTCTCTTTCTATTTTTTCTTTTTATCCCTCCCCCCTCTCCCTCTCTTTTTTTTACTCTCTTCCGTAAGATCTCTCACACATTCTCTCTCTCTCTCTCTCTCTCTCTCTCTCTCCATTCGCTCTCTCTCTCTATCTCTCTCTTTCCATTCTCCTCTATATATTCTTTTTCAGAAAATCTCTCTCTCTCTCTCTCTCTCTCTCTCTCTCTCTCTTACTCTCTCCCACTAACTCGCAATCGTTCTTATTCTGCTCTCTCATCTCTGTCTCTTTCCTTTCCCATTCTCTCCCATTCGTTCTATCTGCTCCCCTGTCTCTCTTCACCCCCTCACTGTCTCTCTCTCTCTCTCTCTCTCTCTCTCTACACACACACACACACACACACACACACACATACACATTCTCTCTCTCTCTCTCTCTCTCTCTCTCTCTCTCTCTCTCTCTCTCTCTCTCTCTCTCTCTCTCCCTCTGCACTGCCTTTCCTCCCTATCTCATCGCAAGACATAATTTGTGATGTTAATATTCATTTGACACGCTGTCATACAAATTTTCTGATTTATATTTTCACATGAAAGCATTTGATGCTTGATCGATGTTAATGTAATATAATGCAGTTTAACCAAAGGGCTTGTACATTATGGTTGACTAAACAGTATCAAATAACCCAACGATATTTTTGTCAACCAATGTCTAGACTTTCTATCACAATATCTACATTAATAGACAGGATGTAGAATCTCCGATAATGAAGCAAGGGGGAAAACCCATCAGTGTCCAACAACAGACGATAATGTATCAAAGCGGAAATGACGTTGCACTGGACACGCCTTCAGAATGTAACTATCAATGTGACCAGCAGGCTTTAGATCGTACCCTGAGGGCGACGTGTTTTTATTTGCAGATCTGATAGCCCAAATTGTTATGGGCTCATTGTTGTAATGGATAGTGCAAACTATTGTCCATATAATATAACAAAAATGTTAAATTAGGCCCGTAATTGTGTTCGGTTATCAGACCTGCAAATCTGTGCATGTCGCCTCATGGCAAAGAAAAGATTCGGAGACTAAAACTAACATGGAGACGATATGTTGAAAGAGGCAGACTAGTTTTGTCCCTATTTGATGAGATTGGCATAGAATCAGGCACGCTGGAAGAATACAGTTGTAGTTCTATGTCCCATCAAATAAGGAAGTCGCCAACATGCTCTTTATATTATTTGAGTGGTTGGAAAACTTTATCATTTCTTAGTAATCGTTGAATAACGCTTTGAACGCGTTGAACAAAAATGTATGCAACGATTGCAGAATATTTGCGCACATTTTATTGGTGTGAAATAAGGCATAAAAGACAGCTGATTGGTACTTCTAAATAATCTTTTGGTGCGCGTGAATGAATACAAATCCAACGTTTTTAATTTTGAGTCAAATTGTCTTTCAATTTATGGTGAATAGAATAACTAATGCCATACCATTTGGTTACAAAATATCTAATTATCCTACTTGGAAGTCAGGCTATATATGTTAACGATGGCTACGCTAGAACCCTCTAGGACTGGCAGTTTGACGTCATTTTTTAGGTTTGTGTAGCGTCTAGTGAGTTGTCGTTAGTAGAGCTCAAGGAAACACGTTATTTCATTGGTTGAACTATTGAATACAACTCACGATTTGTTTTCTTTTGTGGCAAAAGACTGGCCTTTTGACGTCATTTTTTTTGGTCAGTGTCAGGCTATAACTTTATGATGGCTACGGCCTGACCTATCTGTGTGTTTGACATGTACAAGGGTATCTCAGGCCTTTTCACACAGGAATTAAATAGTCAAGGGGGCGAAACGGGGTAAAAAAAAACCCCAGGAAATATTCGGAATGGTTAATGCTTAGTAACGGGCGAACCATCAATGAGGATGATCTGTATTACCTTTCCATTAACACGAGGTCATTGGTCACATTGCAAAGTGTGCTCAAAATGACCTACATAGTTAAACGTGTTCACAGTTTGAGAAATATCCAACGTCACAATTGGCCATTTTGCTCAGCATGACTCATGGGTATGTTTACAACTTTCATAAGAAAAGCAGCGTGTTTACATTTATTGAGAACTGGCCAATCGTTGTACAGCAACAAACCATGTGATCGATGACTAGGTTGGACGAAACATGAAAATAGATCGCTCCTAATGTGATTCAGGCGAGCTTTTGATTTAGAAAAAAAAACATAAAAAGAAAGAAAACAAATTACGATGTCTGCTAAGATAGTATGCGCTTGGCTAAGAAGCTCATAATATTGCCATCCGGAAGTATAACGGACCAACACACAAAACCATGTGTATCCATGAACGTTTATAATACAGCATTACTCATGAACGCGGATGGCAAAAAACAACAACAAAGACCTGAGTGACGTCATCTTCGAACTATCTATATCGTACTTACTTTTCCCATCGAGGCAAAGAAGATGCACCAAACATCTTAGAGCTTGACAGGAGGACGTGTTGGAGCTGGACACGCATACACTTCTTCCAACGAGCTGCAGCTGTGGGCAGGTGGACACATCCTGTAGGAGAGTCGAGAGTCCTCTGCTGGCGTAAGGGTTGTTGGTCCCGCCATTACAGGTCATGCTGCAGGCGTCCACAAGGGCAAAGAGCGTACAGCAGGGAGGGGACGTCACCCCAGAACACAGTGGACGTAGAATGAGTGAGAGTTCTGCACAGTTGCCGTTAATATACCGTTCCACTCTACCGAGGTCCGCCGATTCAACGACGGTAGGGACGTTGATAAAGTTGAAACACGAGATTGAGAGTAGGAATAAGTTGATGGCTCGACGAGGTGGCAAGAAATTCAATGCATCCATTATCATTTTGATTGCCGAGAATTATAAGATTCTCTATGTACTGGTGTCACTTCAATGGAGAAAATAATCCGATTTGACAATAATTAATCTCTGCTGGATGATATAACAACGAAATGTTCCACTTTTAAACTGATCAAAACTGCAGAATAAATCCAGAATTTGTTCTATCCAAAAATTGGCTGCAAATTTTAGTTGTAAAGCACAAATTGGGTGCACAAATTGGTAAACTAATTTATGGGTGTTTCAAAACCAAGCTTAAAATTAGATGCTTTCACTTGTTTCACAACAAAATTAAGCTGCAGTATAGTAGTAAGTCCTTTAGGCAGAGTCATACAATGGATAGAACATCAATCTAGATCTTCGAGGTTTCAGTTATGATAATTTGATCTTGAATTGTTCTTTGATAAAGAGGCGTGTTAAGCTTTGTTACTTTTTCTTTGGTCAAAATATCTTCTAGTTTGTTTTAGATCAATATAGTGTTTTCACTCTATAAAACAGATAAATTTCCATCGATTATGATATCGATATGTTGAAAAAGATATTTTGTACAAAACCCTCTTGTTTTTAATGTTCGTTAAGACCTTGCCCTGAAAACGTCTGAACTAGAAATAAAAGCAATATAGCAACAAGTGTTCATTTGAAAATATGGTCAAATCTCATGGATACGTTTGGGTATAAAAAAAATTAATTAATATGGCTGTTGGAAAGTGTGAATCGCCAAGGAATCTTATGATGTGATTCAATCTTCAATACCAACCTAGTTCCAAGAATAATGAAGATAATAATATACGTTTGCTTTGTGTTGTGATTGGTACTTTACAGTATCATAATTTCATTGCAGAGAAGCGCCTAAATACTTTCTGGTGATCAATTTTGAAAGAGGCCAGGCTTTCTGATGATGGAGCATACACGCAACAGAATCAATCGTTGTTTAAAGACGGTATTGGATTCACGAGGTGTGTCACGTGGTAATCGGGTCATCTATAGAACCAGGAAATGACCTTGCCTGCTTTATGGCGCTGTGTCATTCATAAAGAAGTAAAAATCCGTTGGGGGAAAAAAACAAAAACAGAAATGACATGGGTTTTGTTTTTTTGTTTTTTTTTTCTTTTTATATTTATCATTGACGATAATCAAGGAGACATGTATTATAAAAAAAAAAATAATAATAATAACAATACCAACAAAAACGACGACAACAACAACAACAACAACAACAACAATAATAATATATAATAATAATATAATAATAATAATAATAATAATAATAATAATAATAATAAACTAATAATATATAATAATATAAAAAATAATAATAATATAATAATAATAAAAAAAAAAATAATAATAATAATAATAATTATATTATTAATTAATTATATTAATATATAAATAATAATAATAATATAATAATAATAATAATAATAATAATAATAATAATAATAATAATAATAATAATTTAAATATTAATATTAATAATATTAATATTAATTATAACAATAAAATAATGAATAATAATAATAATAATAATAATAATAATAATAATAATAATAATAATAATAATAATAATAATAATAATAATAAAATATAACAAAACAACACAATAATAATAATAATAATAATAATAATAATAATAATAATAATAATAATAATAATAATAATAATAATAAAATAATACAACAACAACAACAACAACAACAACAAAATAATAATAATAATAATAATAATAATAATAATAATAATAATAATAATACAATAATAATAATAATAACAACAACAACAACAACAACAACAACAACACAAATAATAATAATAATAATAATAATAATAATAATAATAATAATAATAATAACAATAATAAAATACACAACCAACAACAACAACAAAACAACAATAATAATAATAATAATAATAATAATAATAATAATAATAAAATAATAATAATAATAAATAAAAAATAATAAATAATAATAATAATAATAATAATAATAATAATAATTAAATAATAATAATATATAATAATTATAACAATATAATAATAATAATAATAAATAATATATAACTGCTAATAATAATATAATAATTTCTACTACTAATAATAATATATATATAATAATAATAATATAATAATAATAATAATAATAATAATAATAATAATAATAATAATATAATAATAATAATAATAATAATAATAATAATAATAATAATAATAATAATAATACTTTATAGTAATACTTTTTACTTTGGTAAAAAAAATAATTTAAAAAATGATATTCTATTTCATTTAACACACACACACTACCTCAGCGATGACCCGCAAGCACTAGCTTATTCCGAATCACGAAACAATACACTTTGTAATACACAGGGTTATTGTGTTGTCACAGGTACAGCTACACATCTCTCGGTAATTGTGTCTAATCAATCGGAAAGATGAGCCAATACAGTCATTAATCTGTCATTTGTCTAAATATCTGCACACCCATATATTATACACACACACACACATACACACACACACACCAACATAAACATACACACACACGTACAGACATACTTACACAAATTATGCATGCGCATCCACATTAGTAAATTCAAAAATATGTAACTTCCGTAAAGTTTATACATACACACACACACATAAACATACACACACACACACACACACGTACAGACATACTTACACAAATTATGCATACACATCCACATTAGTAAATTCAAAAATAGGTAACTTCCGTAAAGTTTATACGTTTTATTATATGCAAAACTGCGCCCCCCCCCCCCCCCCCCCCGACCCCCCAACAATCAAGACTAAAATCTCGTTCACCTTTCTACCTATCAAAACTACAACACGCAAGAAGCCTGGTGCGAGGAATGGAAAAGAAATAAACCAACAGGAGGGGAACTAATTGAAGATCCCTGTAGAAGTCTCCCAGGTCTACAGGATCAACCAAGAAAATACTGGGTAGCTGCAAATGGACTACGGTCAAAACATACAAGAACAGCTGCCAACATGCACAAATGGGGGCTCCAAGAATCACCAACATGCCCAAAGTGCAACCAAGCACCACAAGATGCAAACCACCTCGTACTAGATTGCCCAGAGACAAAACTGGAAGGTGGAGTTGAAACCATCAACAAATGTGATGATGGCTTCCGAACCTGGATTGATACCTTGAACATAGAAGTGTAGCCGAACGATACTACTACTATTGAGGGTAATGGACATCTCCAGAGCTATTGGGCCCATGAAGTCATGGAGCCGGAGTTTATCCCGGTTTCTATCGCGTGAAACGGACAATAGCAATTGCTTGCCATCATTTGGATAGGACGCTAGTCTATCGCAAAGTACTTTCCGCCAAATCTAACAGACCCAGCGACTCAATCACTGCTGGGTGGACAGGGGGTCGGGGGAAAAATCTCGATTCCACCTGGGATGGATCTCGGTCCTTATGCGTGTGAAGCGAGTGCTCTACCAACTGAGACACCCAATGGACATACATACAATTAATTTGTTAATAAGTGCGAAAAACAAAAAAAATCTCATATAATATCTGATCACTTCAACTTTAAATCCAACAAAACGGGATGAATGAAACACTACAGACGAATGAGATAATGTGGTAGTGGCGTTGTTAAGATTAATTAATATTTATTCGTCTTAACAACGCCGCTACCATATTATCTCATTAGTCTGTAGTGTTTCATTCATCCTGTTTTGTTGATAAAGGGGGAACCCGAAAAGTCCATTTTATCTTTTTCGTATATTAGATTGAAGCTTACATTATCCGAACCAGCGACCACCTGAGCTCTAGCCCTTCGGCCTTGTGCCATGACGTAGAAGTTAGACGTCTTTTGTAGTTGTTCCAGCTGACTATAAAGAAGCTTACATTCAATTTCACATTGTTATTTATTACTTCGAGCTTCAAGTAGCAACATTTACATTGCGTAGGTTAGAGAGTATTTCCGTTACAACAACGAGCCCATAACAATTTGGGTTACCAGACCTGTAAACAAGTACACGTCGGTTGAATTTCATCAGTTTTCTAGTGACCCACCAACCTTCTTCATCCAGGGAGCGACCGACGGTTGTAATGACTACTAATATTACATCTCATTTGCATATCTGGTTATTTTGGGTAGATAAACGATAAAAGATCGTCTTTGTTATGTGTGTACGTCGTCTGTGTGTGTGTGTGTGTGTATGTGTGTGTGTATGTGTGTGTGTGTGTGTGTGTGATTGGGAGACTGTGAAGGAAAACACTGCCAGTGTGTATTTTATTGTATTTTGTATTTTTAATGTGTATTGTGTGTGTATATTTGGAGAGGACTGTGTGTGATTGGGTGTGTGTGTATGTGTGTGTGTGTGTGGGGGGGGGGGGGTGTGGTGGGGGGGGGGGGGGGTGAGGGTGTGTGGACAGAATTTGCAATGTGAGTGTGTTTGTATGTGTGTGTGTGTGTGTTTGTATGTGTGTGTGTGTGTGTTTGTATGTATGTATGTATGTGTGTGTGTTTGTGCGTGCTTGTGATGAGAAAGATTTGGCATTTATGCGTAGGGAAGGGATGTCCCAACTTATCTGATGAGCTGTCACTGGTCACACCTAATAAAATATATTACAATCGTTATGAACACCTGGCCATTAGGCTGTAGTCTTCCAAATTACACAATAATGTATGAAATGAATGAAGATGACGTCATCCGGTCTTGGTTGCTATTTTTAGATCGCCAGATTTGGGGGATGAGCTCAGACTAAATTACCTCTATCAAAATACAAACGTGAGAAATTACAGTTTTGTGGCAGGCAGAACGGGTGAGTATTTTACTTGAACGTATTTTAGTAGCAGGATGTATAGTTGAAACTAAATACGATTCAATAGTCTGATGTCACGCCACCTGGCAACGGCGGCCATCTTGGTTCTAAACAAAGAAAATCATTACTTTTTATTTTTCATGCTGGCGAGAACTTTTCATATGTCTTGTGATCAGAATGTGTAAAAGTCAAAACATGATCAAATTTATGTTGTTTTTCCCCCTCTGGATACGCTTTTATGCTCGCCGGAGAAATATTCCATACGGGCGTCCGCCATTGTTCCGATAGTTTAGAGCCAGTGTTACTAAGTTACCATGCGTCATTAGGAAGGAAGTGACGTTACGACTGTTGAAGAGTATTGATGTCACTCAGAACTTTGTTATGTTTTTTAGCCAGCCATTTTAATGAGCAGGTTTTACTAAATTTGATTAATCAGACTATAAACGTTCATGGTTACACACAGTTTTGTGTGTTTGTCAGTTATACTTCCGGATGGCAATGTTGTGAGCTTCTTAGCCAAGCGCATACTATCTATTTTCGTTGTCGGTACGTTATATCCAGCTGGCGGATGTTATGGGTGTTTTGGCTAAGCGCATAGCATCAATAGAATGGATGAAATTGACGTCATTCAATTCTATGTTTTTGATTTTAGACTGCTGGTTGGGTGATTAGTTCTCACGAAACGTGTAAGGCTACACACAGATTTATGTAATTGTACATCTCATCTCTTATCTAGTCATACCGTGGAGGCAAGATGGCGGCTTTTCAGGCATATACGCAGATAAGATGAAAATAAACTAGACGACGTGCACTTATTTTGCAGGTCTGATAACCCAATTCCTTAAGGGCTCATTGTTGTAATGGAAATCTCAAAGAATGACGCAAAATATTATCCATTACAACAATGATATACTAGGCCCATAGATGGGTTAGGATGTCAGACCTGCTTATCTGTACACGCCGATACCAGCTAATAAAGCCACGAATACATTTTTCACCCCATCTTATCCCATATGGACACAAGAAATATAAAGGCAGAACCACCCACGCCAATTCACACAGTCTGAAAAATAGACCTAAAAGGTCTCTAAAATTATCAAGATCTAAGATCAAAAGAAGATCCGATACTAGCATACAAAGCAAATGATCGTAAACGATGGAAGGAATTAACATAGACGATTAGAGAGATAGCCGAGGTGTCTCGGTCGGATGATTAGGAAGCGAAAGACCTTAAGTCAGAACGTTTCATCTGGCAGACAGATGTGAGTATTTCATTTAAACGCATATACTTACTACTAAAAGTTGTTTAGCTTTTTAATTTTTTAAAGATTGAATAGATCTAATCAAAAGACAGTTAAAATGTGTTTTTTTTAAAGTAGTCCCTCAGAGCCATTAGGCCCATGGAGGCGGAGTTTATCCCGGTTTCTATAGCGCGAAACGGACAACAATTGCTTGCAATCCTTAGGATATGACGCGAGTCTATCGCAAAGTACATTCCGCGCGCCAAATCTTAACAGACTCAGCTACCCATTCCCTGCTGGGTGGACAGGGGAAGGGGGGGGGGGAGGGTTCCAAAAAATATCGACTGCTTCCGGGATCGATCTTGGTCCCTTAGCGTGTGACACGAGTGCTCTACCAACTGAGCTATCGGGACCCCCATTAAAATGTTAAATTAAAAGAAAATGTTAGAAAAAATTACTCTAAAATCGTGACAAATGCACACAAAAAAAAAATACTTGCCGACCATCCAAGAAAATTGTACGTATAGACTTAGTCCGAAGCATTAAGAACATGTGGAAATAAAACTCCATGTAAAAATCCTGAAACAAGCGTGTAAAAATTGTAGAAAATCACGGATTTTCTTACACAGCACAAAAAAATACGTCTTGTTGTTCAGGCGTGTTACACACCATATACACTACACACCAACAAACATGTCACAGTGTTTTACACATCAAGAAAAGTTTAACAATGTAAAACTATTGATGATGTGCGTTTAAATAAACTACTCACAACATCTGCCCGGTAGATAAAACAAATCTGTGTGTAACCTGAAACGTTGATGGTCTGATTGATATTGATAGAACGAAGATGACGTCTCTCAGGTCTTTGTTATTGTTTTTTTTTTTGCCATCCGCAATTGTGAGTAATTCTCACTTAACTGTATTAACCAGACTATAAACGTTCAAGGTTACACACAGTTTTGTGTGTTGGTCCGTTAAACTTCCGGATGGCAATGCTGTGAGCTTCTTAGCCAAGCGCATACTATCTATTGATGGAACGAAAATGAGGTCACTCAGCTCTTTGTTATTGTTTATAGCCAGACATGTTTATGAGTCGTTCTCACTAAATTCTATCAATCTTAAGAATTGTGTTTATACACAGCCGGCAGCCTGGTATAACGGACCAACACACAAAACAAATGTGTAACCTTAAACGTTTATAGTCTGTTTTATACAATTTAGTGAGAACTACTCATAAAAATGGCTGGCTAATACAAAAACAAAGACCTGAGTGGCGACCAATTTCGATCTAACTATAGATAGAATGCGCTTGGCCAAGGAGTTCACAACATTGCCATCCGGAAGTATAACGGACCAACACACAAACTCTGTGTAACCATGAACTTTTATAGTCTGGTTAATACAGTTTAGTGAGAACAACTCACAAACGCGGATGGCAAAAACAATAACAAAGGCCTGAGTGACGTCATCTTCGAACTATCTATAAATAGTATGCGCTTGACTAAGAAGCTCATAACATTGCCATCCGGAAGTATAACGGACGAACACACAAAACTATGTGTAACCATGATTTTTTATAGTCTGGTTAATACAGTTCAGTGAGAATAACTCACAAACGCGGATGGCAAAATATAACAACAAAGTCTTGAGTGGCGTCATCTTCGAACTATCTATAGACAGTATGCGCTTGGCTAAGAAGCTCACAACATTGCCATCCGGAAGTATAACGGACCAACACACAAAACTGTGTGTATCCATGAACGTTTATAGTCGGGTTAATACAGCATCAACAAAGACCTTAGTGACGTCATCTATAGATAGATGGAAGATGACGTCACTTAGGTGTTTGTTATTGTTTTTTGCCAACCGCGTTTATGAGTAATGCTCACTGAACTGTATTAACCTGACTATAGATAGTTCGAAGATGACGTCACTCAGGTCTTTGTTATTGTTTTTTGCCATCCGCGTTTATGAGTAATGCTCACTGAACTGTATTAACCCGACTATAAATGTTCATGGATACACACAGTTTTGTGTGTTGGTTCGTTATACTTCCGAATGGCAATGTTATGAGCTTCTTAGCCAAGCGCATACTATATATAGATAATGTGCGCTTGGCTTTTAAGAAACTCACAATATTGCCATTCGGAAATATAACGGACCAAAACACAAAACTATGTGTAACCTTGAACGTGTATAAGTCTGGTTAATACAATATAGATAGTATGCACTTGGCTAAGAAGCTCATAACATTGTCATCCGGAAGTATAACGGACCAACACACAAAACTATGTGTAACCATGAACTTTTATAGTGTGGTTGATACAAATTAGTGAGAATCACTCACAAACGCGGATGGCAAAATACAATAACAAAGGCTTGAGTGACGTCATCTTCATTCTATCTATAGTGAGAATTACTCATAAATATGGATGGCAAAAAACAATAACAAAGACCTGAGTGACGTCAACTTCGTTCTATCTATAAAAGTTCAAGGTTACACATAGTTTTATGAGTTGGTACGTTTGTAATCGACTGGCCAACTGTTGTGAGCTTTTTGACTAAACGCACAGCATTGATATTGTACCGACATCTAATCACTAAACTGACGGTCAATACAAACCAAATCCAAAGACGCCACCAATGGTCGATGTTCGATTCTTCTTTTTTTTTCAAAATACAGTATTTTCCTGAGATTGAAATAGACAGAGGCGGAGAACTTTGAGAATAGCAAAAGGTTTTTAATAGCAGACGATGCGTTAGGCCATGTCATCGGTAATCACCTCTCGTTCATAATGTGTTCATTTGTCATAATACACTCATAGTCAAAAATAAGTATACACAACTAATTAATATCCTCCTCACATTTTTAGTTTGAAGCGTAACATAAAAACTGTTTGGCTACGTACTCTTTGATGTTACGAACTGTATCATTATCATCATTTTTTTTTAAACCTGAGCGTGGCTCAGCGGTACTGTCTTTGCTCCGTACCCGGAAGGTACCGAGTACAATCATCCCGCGATGTGTACCTTGAGCAAGTCACCTCGCCCTAGCTCAATTTGCGGCCTTGCACTGCGGCTGACGCCTGGGTTATTCCAGTCTTACCTTGGAATAGACCCTGGAGAAAAAATTTCCCTATGGGATGAATAAAGGGAATTTTAGAGATATATTTTTAACATTTTTATTTTCGATTTACATGTACGTGCTCCTTTAACCTTTTTGCAACCTAATGTTTACAAGAAACATGCAGGACTCGAACCCTGGACCTTCCGGCCCGAAGGCGAATGTCTTACCACAAGACCACATATTATTATCTGTACTTATTCCCCAGCAAGCCAAATGAAACCATGATACATATTATATTCTTTACGCTGTAAGTCGCCTGTCTCCCTATCCCACCAGCAACAGAGATGCCAAAATACTGGCTCCAATCTCATTGGAAGTGTGATTGATACCTGTCCTCAGGAAGGCTGGTTACATACATTGTGATCTTCTGGTTTCAGAGTAATGGGATTTTATTTTCTAGTCTAAATAGATGATGGTTGACAATAAACATCATCCATCCTCGCTCTTTCACTTCCCGTAATCCATAAGAACCTGCCTTTACATCCTACTACTAAAATAGTTATACCACCTTATGATTCAATGTTAGTTCTCCTGATGACTGGTTCCATACTTGAACCGGAAGGGAGGAAGGTGTGACGTCACAACTTCTGCTTCCCATTGTTTGTTTTTTTTTTATCTTACAATATCCGTTAATGACTCTAATTACTTTTTTTTTTCATACCGACTCACACTTGAATTTAGAGGGGTAAATTTGTGCACTTTATCTAACGCAAACGTGTTTCCCCTTTACCTCATTCACGAGACGGTTGCATACCGACAATTCTAATAATGCCGTATTCTGGGAATAAAACACCTAATTAAAATTTTGGCCAGGAAACTCGTCCTTCAAATATCGATCGATTAAAATGACCCTCATCTTGGCAAAAACTCTCAAACCTGGGACTTCGCGGAAGTCCCAGGTTTGACAGTTTTTGCCAAGATGAGGGTCATTGTAATCGATCGATATTTGGAGGGCGAGTTTTCTGGCCAAAATTTTATTGTCCTATTTTTTAAAAAGTACGACATAAATAGCGCAATAGTGCAACACATCAGACAATTGTTGGAGGGATGGCGACAGTGATAATGGATTCAGCCTGTGGCTAAGATTTACCAATGTGTGTGTGTGTGTGTGTGTGTGTGTCTGTGTGAGTGTGTGCATCAAGTCTAAGTCAATGAATCGTTTGGTTAACCCACACCGGTTTGAATGCGTGATGAATGTCGTAAAATTGAGTGTCTCCTTATTGCTTATTTCATTTTTTTCTTATCTTAACATAACATAGCATGTCAAAATAAGAGTTGCCTACGTCAAACACCTTTAAATACCCTGTGAAAAAAAATACCCAGAAAGGTTCCAGTCAAATATTCCCAGATATGATTATAGTTATGATGATCATCATTTTCGTCATAAGCAATCAGGAATATATCAATTAAAAACTGAAATCAAATTCATAATTTTAAGTTAATGAGCTCCCGTCGAGTTCATTTTGAAATGATTTAAGCTATTGGAGTCTTTTTTTTATTTTTATTATTTATTTATTTTTTTTTTGGGGGGGGGGGGGGGGGGGATTAAAACCCTGCTTGGTCTGCGTCACACCATAATCTTGGTCGACAGACAGTATAGATGGAAATTCCAAGATGTAGAAAAAGAAAAAAAAAAAAAAAAAAAAAAGAAAAGAGAAGAAATAAATGACAGTAGTCGCTGGATTATAGTACGCCGAATTTCAGCACTCTCTACAATACGCCACGCTGAGGCTAGGTGGCCGAATGTATTTGTTGTTACCGTCCATGAACATCGGATTTCGGCACGATTGCATTCCAGCACGCTTTTTGGCTTCTCACAAGAGCGCGCTAGAATCCGGCGAGTACTGTAGTACGACATCAATTTTACGACATTCACCACACTGGTTGGATACGAGTGTGTGGGTTTGTTTTTTGTTTTTTTTTACCAAACGTTACTTTCACCCAAGTCTGAACTACAGGCCAGGCAGAATGTCTAATGAAGCAAGGCTTAGTACACAGTCGGCGTCCAGGCGATTAGGAATGTTATCTTGACAGTTTCTTACGTAAATCATTAATTATTATTGATTGTTATATTATACCTATCAGGTAACTACTGTCCCAGTTGTTTTATGTTTTGGGGGCAAAAAAATACAAAACGTTTCTTTTTTTTATTTGACGTCTTGCGTCACGTGAATCCACCGCAATGAAACGTTACATCACAATAGTTGTCAAAACGGGTCATGAACGTTACTTACCATAATGTTGCATTTTTTTGTTTGTCTTTTTTTTTTTTTTTTTTTGCACAGCTTGCGACCGCAAAATTAGGGAAAATTTCCTGATTTGCATTGCAACCGCACAATCTGCACGTTTTGCACATTTTTGACAAATTCTTTGATTCTTTTTTTAAAATTATTTTTGCGAAATTTGCGATCCCCGCGGTGATGATTTTTATTGTAATTTTATTTTCCCAACTTTGTGCCTGTTTTCAAATCAGCATAATTTCTGGTATAATTTGCCATTTTTTTGTCCCATAATTTTGAGTTTGAAATTGCGTAATTCCGCGGGGATATTTTACTACATGGGTTGCATGTAGTTGGTTGATAGGTGTGATTCAACATATTTAGAAGCCTGAAATTTTTTTTGCAAACTTTACTCATTTTCTTCTGCAAAATTCATTATTTTCTTTGCAAAATTTTGAAATATTTTTTGCAAAAAACCGCGGCGTCAGATAACTGTTGTCTACAGCACAAGTGACGTAACTGACTAAACCCTGGTTTTCAAGATTTTGTTTAAACGACATCATTTAATTTGTACAGACGTGACGTGGGTGGGCATAATAATAATATTTGCAGGTCTGATAAGCAAATGGCATTATGGGATTGATTTAACATTGTTGTAGTGAACATTGCTGTGCGTTGGTTTGAGAGTATTGACCATTAATAATAATAATAATAATGATAATAATAATAATGATAATAATATTAATAATAATAATAATAATATTAATAATAATAATAATAATAATAATAATAATAATATAATAATATTAATAATAATAATGATAATAATATAATAATAATAATAATAATAATAATAATAATAATAATAATATAATAATAATAATAATAATAATAATAATAATAATAATAATAAATAATAATATAATAATAATAATAATAATAATAATAATAATAATAATAATAATAATAATAATAATAATAATAATAATAATAATAATAATAATAATAATAATAATAATATAATAATATAATAATAATAATAATAATAATAATAATAATAATAATAATAATAATAATAATAATAATAATAATAATGATAAAAAAAGAATAGAGCTCCCCAAAAGTATCAAAAAAAACAACAAATCACTGATGATAGTTCAAAATGTATTAATCTATTAATTGTAATAATATTAAATGCATGGAATAAATTGGTATGTAAAAAAAAAACAAACAAAAAAAACAAGCATGAGCTAAACAATGTCATTAAATGGCACCAAAAAAAAAAAAAAGAAAAAAAGAAAAGAAAAAAAAAATCAAAAATGAATCGTTACATTCAAAATGTCAGTTGTTACACAAATATTGAAAACGAATAAAGAATTAAAGCTATCGAACATCGGACAAAAACTAGAATTACAAATAAACCACCCAAGAAAAAGTAAGCCATCATAGGGGAACTGGGAACAAATAGGGACAGATGTAGATTCCAAGAGCATTCCACCAATGTACTTAGTTTGAGATCACCTATAAGTCTCATTCTACACACAAGCACAAAATCCAACAAAGAGGAATACACTCAAATGCTTACACTATACATTCAAAATAACAAATATAATAATACATAACAGAGAGATGATTTACAAGGAAAAAAATATCATCTCCCAAAACAATAACATTGCATTTGACTGTTTCCCTCCCAGCTAGGACTCCGGCCAGGGCCAGGAAAAAAAACTAAGTATTCTCATTCCAAGACAAAGACAGAAAGCATCTTGGAAAACATATATAAGGGGATAGAAGACACAGTATGGACCTCCCTGCCCACTATGGGAGGTCAGGAGCCCCACCATGGGAGGTCAGGAACCCCACACAGACCTTATATAGACAATCAAGAACAGAAACTTTCATCTAATTTTATTTTTCTTATTCGTGTTAACCGTTTTAATCTTTCAAAAAAAAAAACATCTTTAAATAAAATAAAAGAAGTCTACAATAGTAAAAATCGTACACAATTAGCTTTCCAAAAAAAACTTTTTTTTTCCAGAATAATGCTGAATTGCCCATAAGTCCTTAAAAACCGACAAGTCATGAAAATGCCTTCACACACTTTGGTAACGGAAAATATGTACATATTTGCAGGTCTTATAACCCAAATTGCTATGGTCTCATTGTTGTAATGGAAACACATACTCTCAAACCAACGAAAAATATTGTACATTACAACAATGTTAAAGCAAGCCTATAATTGTGTTCGGCTAACAGACCTGAAAATAAGTGCACGTTGGTTACGGCTTATTGACATAAACTGTGAATAGTCGAAAAAATACCCATTTAATCAAAGCAAGAAAAAACCCCCAAAAAACAACAAACCGAAACAAACTCTCTCTCTCTCTCTCTCTCTCTCTCTCTCTCTCTCTCTCTCTCTCTCTCTCTCTCTCTCTCTCTCTCTCTCTCACTCCCTTTCTCTCTCTCTATCTATCTATCTATCTATCTATCTATCTATCTATCTAACTCTCCCTCTCCATGCTACACAACTTGCTCCTTTTAGACACACATACACACATGTATATTAGTAAATAGCAAAACAGATAGAAGAGCGTTAACAATAACAATTAATGATTTAATGCTTAGTAATTCAAATCGACCAAAGCTACATAAAAATGAATAACTTTTTAAAATGTAACTATCGAAATGAAAGTATTTTAAAACTTACAAAAACTAACTATTAATATTATTATTATTATTATTATTATTATTATTATTATTATTATTATTATTATTATTATCATTATTATTACTATTATTATTATTACTATTATTATTATTATTATTATATTATTATTATTATTATTATTATTATTATTATTATTATTATTATTATTATTATTATTGTTATTATTATTATCACTATTTAATTTATTATATCATTACTTGTCAATCTATTTTTATTTTTAGTGTAACCGGATATGTGAGGAAAATAAAACTTGGAGCTTTTAGCGCTGTGCACATAATACATACAGGTCAGACGACCAAACACAATTATGGGCCTAATTTAACATTGTTGTAATGGATAATATTTTGCATTGGTTTGAGAGTATTTCTATGACAACAACGGACCCATAACAATTTGGGTTATCAGACCTGAATATAAGGGCACGTCGACTTCTAAGCTTTTTTTTTTTTTTAATTCTTTTTTTTTTTTACAGAGGATAATAAAGACACCATGTAATATATTTGCTATTGCCTAATAGTCAAATCGAGTTAACTAAAGGAATATAATAATATTGTTTTTGTTTTTAAGGGTTTTACGGCGCTTGCCACACATTTAGGTTATATCAGCGCCAGTAAAAAGGAAGAAAATGGGATAGTCGAAAGTTCTAGAATTACAATTAAAGCACCCAAGAAAAAGTAAGACATTGGGGAACCGGGAACAAATAGGGATCAGATGTAGATTCCAAGAGCATACCACCAATGTACTTAGTTTGAGATCACCTATAAGTCTCATCCAGACACAAGCACAAAATCCAACAAAGAGGAATACACTCAAATGCTTACATTATACATTGAAAATAAATATAATAATATATAACAGAGAGATGATTTACAAGGAAACAAATATCATCTCTCAAAACAATAACTATGCATTTGACTGTTTCCCTCCCAGCTAGGACTCCGGCCAGGGCCAGGACAAAACAAAGTAATCTCATTCCAAGACAAAGACAGAAAGCTTGTTGGAAAACAGATATAAGGGGATAGAAGACACAGTATGTACCTCCCTGCCCACTATGGGAGGTCAGGATCCCCACCCAGGAATATCATAATATCATTTGTTAATTACTATAATCATTTATATTATATATAATTTATCGTATATCATATATAATATAATAATAAATTTATATTTTGTATATTCTAGGGTATTTTTATTAAGGTCATATCTACAAAGTGACTTTAACTCTCTCTCTCTCTCTCTCTCTCTCTCTCTCTCTCTCTCTATATATATATATATATATATATTATATATATATATATATATATATATATATATATATATATAATATAATCATAGACAACAAAAAACGTGAATATGATAAAATAAATTGTGTTAGAATTAAGCATTGCAAATGAGCGATTTCGATCAGATCACAGGCTATGGGTTTCATAATGGCAAAGATACATATCATGATGCTAATGTTGATGATGATGGTAATGCTGATGATGTGAAGGTTGATGATGATGAATAATAAATATGATGATGGTGGTGATGATAATGTTGATGATGTCAATAATGATGAGATTGATGATGATAAATGATCTTAAAGATGATGATGGTGGTGGTGGTGATGATAATGTTGATGATGATGAATGCTATCATGGTGGTGGTGGTGGTGATGGTAATGTTGATGATGTCGATGTTGTTGATGATGAATACTAAAGATGAAGATGGTGGTGGTGATGATCCAGTATAAAAGTAGTATTCTTTCACGTGAATAGGACAATAGCAATTGCTTGCTATCCTGGTCAAAGTACTTTCAGCCAGATCTAACAGACACAGCTACCCAATCGCTACTGGGTGGACAGGGGAAGTCAGAAAGAAATCTCAAACTTCACCCAGGGTTGATCTCAGGCCCTTTGAATGTGAAGCGAGTGCTCTACCAACGTAGCTATCGGGACACACTTTTAGACTTGAAGCCCATAACGGATATTGTTAGAGTGTTTGCACAAAAACGGGGACCAAACAGACGACTTGTACTGGATGGACTGGAAATTTGGTGTTGTAACGCCTGCTGAAGGATTAAATGAAGCAATGAGAAGAGGAATAAACATGGTGAAATTATGGAAAGAATTATATAACTTAACTGTGTATTTTTTTTGTTTTTTAGGGGTTTTACGGCGCTTGCAATATATTCAGGTCATTTCAGTGCCAGTAAAAAGACAGAAAATGGGATAGTAAAAAAATTCAAGATTTATTAAAAGCACACGAGAATAAGACAGACAAAGGGTAATGGTTCAAAGAGGAAACAGATGTAGATTCTGAGAGCACTCTTTCAGTGCGTTTAGTTTGAGATCACCTAATAGTCTCATCCAGACACAAGCACAGGATTCCACTAAGAGGAATACACTCAAATGTTTACAAGATATGTTCAAAACAAAAAGAAATATAATCTCCCAAAACTGACACTTTAAATTTTTATTGTTTCCCTCTCAGACAAGGAAGGACTCCTGCCAGGGCCAGGGCAAACCAAAATCTCATTCCAAGACAAATAAAGAAAACCACTCGGAAAACAGATAGAGGGGGATGGTGACCTCCCTGCCCACCATGAGAGATCAGAAGATTTCACCCAGAACTGTGTATTTATAGTTTGATTTTTGTTTTTAAGGGTTTTACGGCGATTGTAACACATTTAGGTTATATCAGCGCCAGTAAAAAGGAAGAAAATGGGATAGTAAAAGATCACCTATAAGTCTCATCCGGACACAAGCACAAAATCCAACAAAGAGGAATACACTCAAATACTTACATTATAGATTCAACATAACAAATATAATAATACATAACAGAGATAATTTACAGGGAAAAAAGTATCATCTCCCAAAACAATAACTATGCATTTGACTGTTTCCCTCCCAGCTCGGACTCCGGCCAGGGCCAGGACAAAACCATTCCAAGACAAAGACAGAAAGCATGTTGGAAAACAGATATAAGGGGATAGAAGACACAGTATGTATCCCCCTGCCCACTATGGGAGGCCAGGAACCCCACCAAGTCTATTAGGGGAATAAATAAATCATTATTATGCTCAATGAACATGATAAAACTGGAAAATCATTCTATAATTAATGTGCACGGTCAAATAATGTCTTTCAGAGATGAAATGAAATAAATTGAATATCTTCATGTCATTATCACAAAACGTTTTTCTGACGCATACGCCAAACTTGTATAGTTGAAGATAATATCATGACAATATATGATGAGTTTTGAGATGAAGCAATGATAATGATAAGTATTCGTGTATTAGTATTAGATTACTGAGGGTTTTTACATACATATCTTTAGTATTATAAATTATAAATGTCAAGCTGTGACAAATGATCATTTTTGTGACGTTCACTACTAAACTTCTTCAATAATAAACTATTTGGAAAAACTAAGGAAAAAATTTGTTTTCATCAGTTTCGATCAGTTGAGTAACGTAAGATAAATGTTGGCCACAAGAATATTCCAATAATAAGTTATTTTGAGAAACTAAGGAAAAAGTTTTGTTTCCAACAATTTCGATCAGTTGAATAATGAAAAATAAACTTAAAAAACGGCGATATAGCTCCAGTAAAGTTTTTTTTTTAACCTCAGGCGTGGGAGACACCCTATGTTTGTCGTTGCTTTGCCAATTTAGATTTATCTCCGCCTTTTAAATACGACAATAAACATGTGTAGGTATATTGACCTTAAAAAAAACACAAAAAACCCCAAAAAACAAAGAAAAACCGTAAATTAAAGTATAAAAAAAACAAAAAACAAAAACAAAACAATAACAACAAAAAAACCGTAAATTAAAAAGTCAAAAAAAAAAAAAACAAAAAAAAACCCCTAAAAAACCCATTAAATGATAACAACAAATTAAGAATTAAAAAAAAAAAAAAAAATAATAATTTTTATTTAAAAAAAGCTCCAGTAGAGTTGCAGAAATAGTTTCTCCAACGGTTAAAAAATGTGTGGACAGAGAATCAACTTTATGTCCCCACTTTTTCAACCCTTTAAAAAGCCATAACTTTTATTTTGATGTTAGATTGTCAGTGTTTGAATCATTTTTCATTATTTAACTTAGCGAAACTGATGAAAAAAAAAAACATGATTTTTTTTAGCTTTTCAAATAACTAAGTATTGGAGTATTTTTAAGGTGAACGTCACAAAATGACCTTTTGGAACATCCTAATAATATATACATATTTTTTTATTCTCACCTCGTTTTTGTTACTTTCTCCAACAACATTGTTTCATCCCAATCTTGGAATCACCAGGGAGTCCTGGAATCTGGGAGGAATGTGTTTGGGAACACAACAACATTCCTCCCAGATACCAGGACTCCCTGATGATTCCAAGATTGGGATGAAACAATGTCGTTGGAGAAAGTAACAAAAACGAGGTGAGAATAAAAAAAATTATTCGCTCCAAGAAACTGTCGAGTACTCTACATGGTTCCAGCTAACTCCCCTCTACCATATATATATATATATATGAGATTAAAAACAACTGACATTTCGTCCAAGACGGTCGTTTCTACGCACAATGCGTTTCGTCAGTTAGAGATTTTGGATGAAGGATAATTCCTGACAAAATGTGAGTTGTTTTTTACTCATTTAAAATGTTTTGAATTGTTAATCTAATTTATAGAGTAGTGAACTACAGGAAATCCATCAATAATTATTTTAATACGACCCTCTATATAATAAACATCGCTCACAATTTTTTATATGAGATTTTAAAAAGCGTACAATATTTAAGTCCACTAAACACTGTGTTAAAACATTTTAATATTCACAAACTGAAAGGTTGGCTGAATCAACTAGTAAGGGAAATATATTTAAATTGACAATGGACAAATTGACAACAAACTTCCTGTCATAGAGAGAATGCTATTAATGTCAAATTGATATTTTCTGTCTTGATCACTTCTTATCCATTCTGTCTAACATATCATAAGGTGTCTACATAACAAATTGTACCTTCATTTGTGTGTTGGTTAAGACATATTTGTCAAGTAATGCTTGTTAAATAGAGTAAGTGAATCTTATTGTCTGGGTGACACACTACAGTCATAGCAGGTAATAGTGCTGATGCTCAACTGGAGCAGAAGCTTAACTGGAATAATGTGTTAAATGACAATTATTTTTTCTATACATTTTCTCCTGTTTAATTGGAACGTATGACCGTTAATTGGAATGATTTCAAATCTTCATCAAATTGTATTTAAAATTTTTAATTTTTCAAATTAACATAAAATGTCTTCATTAATTGGAATAAGAAATAGAATTACCGGTGCCGATGAATTTAATGGAGCAAATTAAGTTTATTCCCAAAATTCGACAGCAGTGCCATTTGAGTTTATAATTCGACATTCACTCCCTTGAATAAAATTCTCTGGAATTATATTTTTAACAGTCAAGGACTAAAACAAATAATGAATTATTGAATTAGATAGGCGAAAACAGGTAATGACGTACTTGTGAAGACGTGTGTTGTATTTGTTTGTAATAAATAAAATATAAGGTATAGCTTATCAATACCCTTGTAAGGTCTAAATTTATAATTCAATCTATTAAATAACTAAACTATTAATCAAATCTTTAAATGATTTTACATCATTATTACCACCATTATAATTATCATTATTATTATTGTTATTGTTATTATTGTTATTGCTGTTATTATTACTGTTATTATCATTATTATTATCATTGTTTGCCTTGCTTTATTATTGATTTTACTCATTTGATTTGTTGATGAAAATATATTCTTGTATGAGTTACATTGTTTGTTTGTTTTTTGTTTTTAAGGGTTTTACGGCGCTTGCAACACATTTAGGTTATATCAGCGCCAGTAAAAAGGAAGAAAGTGGGATAGTAAAAAGTTCTAGAATTACAATTAAAGCACCCAAGAGAAAGTAAGACAAAGGGGAACTGGGAACAAATATGGATCAGATGTAGATTCCAACAGCACACCACCAATGTACTTAGTTTGAGATCACCTATAAGTCTCATCTGAACACAAGCACAAAATCCAGCAAAGAGGAATACACTCAAATGCTTACATTATACATTCAAAATAAATATAATAATACATAACAGAGAGATGATTTACAAGGAAAAAAATATCATCTCCCAAAACAATAACTATGCATTCGACTGTTTCCCTCTCAGCCAGGACTCCGACCAGGGCCAGGAAAAAACCAAGTAATCTCATTCCAAGACAAAGACAGAAAGCATGTTGGAAAACAGGTATAAGGGTATAGAAGACACAGTATGTACCTCCCTGCCCGCTATGGGAGGTCAGGATCCCCACTATGAGTACATTGGCAATTGCCTAAAATAAACGTTTTTGAATCTATAACGTGTAAAATGCAGAACTGGCTATTGACCTAGTAGCTATGAAGACCAGTATTCTGTCCAATGAGACATATAGAGTATGGAGAAGTGCCAGATGAAAACAGAGAATTAAAAAATATTGTGGTGTGACTGTCAAACTCAGGTTCCAATTGACACGGCAACCTCTGCCTGGCTGAGAGAGAGAGAAAGAGAGAGAGAGAGAGAGAGAGAGAGAGAGAGAGAGAGAGAGAGAGAGAGAGAGAGAAAGAGAGAGAGAGAGAGAGAGAGAGAGAGAGAGAGAGGAGAGAAGAGAGAGAGAGAAGAGAGAGAGAGAAGAGAGAGAGAGAGAAGAGAGAGAGGAGAGAGGAGAGAGAGAAGAGAGAGAGAGAGAGAGAGAGAGAGAGAGAGAGAGAGAGAGAGAGAGAGAGAGAGAGAGAGAAAGAAAAGAGAGAGACGGAGAGAAAGAGAGAAAGAGAGAGATGGGGGGGGGGGGGGGAGGGGGAGAAGAAGTTACTAGTTTAATATTTCATCAACTAGCCACCGTGGCTGGACGGCTAATTGGCTAGTGTGATTGCTTGCTGATCTCTCTCTCTCTCTCTCTCGGCCAGGCAGAGGTTGCCGTGTCAGTTGGGACCAGAGTTTGGCATTGACATTGAGATATTTTATATTTTCTGTTTTCATCCGGCATTTCTCCATACTCTATGTCTCTCATCATTAGAGATACATGTGCCCGCCCCACACGTTATTTCTGAATTATATTTTGTTTAATGTCATATTGAATATTCTGAAATATAAAAGACAAAATTTCAGACGAATATCAAAAGAAATCTCTGTATCAAAAAGACACGTGCAGTAATAATAGATCATTCCAATTATGAAAATAACCCCTAAAATTGGTTTCTGGGAATGGATCTTAATTGGAACGATCACTGCCTAATGGTACAGGTCCATATGTGCAGCTTCAGCTGTATCTACATAAGATAATTACACTCGATAAATCACAAAGAAAAAAAATGCCCTAAAAAAGTTTTAAGCTCCCCCCTCCTGACACACACCAACATCTATGACAATGAAAATAGTAAATGAGTATTTGATGTAAAATATAATCGGTATGAAACAAACAATTGTCGAAACTTGACAAAAACAAACGAAATTGTAAAAATAGCCAAACAAACTGATAAATGTATGACGTGTTAAAATGATATTGAAGAACAAATAAGTCAACAATGGCACAGCTATACAAAATGCTTTCAAATTAAACTTTCACAGAGTTGCAAATATTGTTAAATAAAAATCACAATAATTTTAAACTTAAACTCGAGCTTTCATATAGCGCAATATCCACTAAACGTGCTCAAAGCGCTTTACAAGGGGTCCCTGGCCAACAGCAACACATAACATGTAGGACGAGACATGACGCCTGTCAGGCGATATTATAAATTTTTGGGACAGAGACAACACTGTTAACGGCCAGGTACTCATTTTACACCTGAGTACGGTGAGAGAATGTGAGTAAAGAGCCTTCTCCAAGGACTCAACTATGTGCCGAGCGAGGCTCGAACCCAGGACCTTCCGATCCGAAAGCGAGTGTCATACCACTAGACCACATAGCATTAGCATAACAAAAACGTTGAAGCTGAGATCTGAAGAAAACAAAATTCTAACTAATAAACCTGATATCCTTCAAAACATAGCACATTCTTACACCTGAAATGACTAATTAAAGTTTACTTTTGTGTCCGTAGTCTCACTCTTTTATTTTGTTTTGTTCATTTTAAAAATCAATTTATATTTTTAAAGCTATTGTTTCATTCTCATCTTTGTAGAAAAATAAGTTTGAAGTAATATTTGAAAACTAGAGTCAAAGCTAGAAATAAATTATTTCGTCACAATTGAAGCATTTTGAAATCCCTGATAGTGAAAGAATTAGTCATCAGTATGAGTTTTAATGTAATTGAGTGGAGAAGACACCTTTGTTGATAATAAGAAGAAATGAAGTGAGTAGGAAAGTGCCAGAAGACAATAGAGAATAAAAATCCTAAGGCTGCAATGGGGGCTCAAACTCGCGACCTTAGTGGTACGACAATTCCGCCTGGCTGGGGAGAGCATGGCTCTACCGTATGGCGGAGTGGTGGATAGCTCATACAGTAGAGTCACACTCTATCTGACCAGGCGGAGTTATCATACCAGTAAGGTCATGGGTTCAAGCCCTCATCGCCGCCACAAAATTTTATTCTCTATTGTCTTCTGGCACTTTCCTACTCACTTCATTTCTTGTTAATAAGTAAAAGGTGATTCTCCTGCATGTAAAAAAAAAAGAAGAATATTTGATCCTAAATCTTATAAAGTAAAAAAATTCTAAAAATAGATAAAGAGCATTGTGAAATGAATATGCAGTAAATCTAATCCAAAATAAAAAGTGAGTGAGATGGTTGAAAGAATAAAGCATTGCACTTACACCTGAAGAACCAGGTTCAATCCCCAAAGTCAGCATCGTCTCCTGATGATGTTGTTTCCTTTATGTGGAGCTATGCATAGTGGCCAACTTTTCAAAGAGTCACAACAGGTCGCCCTAACACCCACCACCGCTAAGACCCAAAATGGCAGTATGTTAGGACCGTTATAAAATATAATGTATGTTGAGATTGTACACTTACTACAAACCAGTCCCAAAAGTGAATAATGACAGCAAACCTGTCCTGTATAATTTTAAGTCTTAAAGATCCAGCCTGGCCATCTAGATTAGATTTCATTTTTACTTTTTTTCCTTTTCCTCAATAAAAGTCTGGATTTTATAAAGACAGATGACCACCATGCTATGCTACATCGTTTGACAGCTTTGATACTGATTTCGTGAAAAATATTGAAATGGAATCAAAGGGAGAGAATAATGCCAGAGTTTATCAATAAATAAAAACAAAAGAGATAGTAAAAATTTCTCCCAAAAAGACTCCGCTACCCCTAATCACGCCAGTTCTTCATTAAATTGTGGAATGAATAAGACGTCTTTAACCCTCTCCTTACCAACTATAAGAAAATCGTCACATTCGTTACGAAACAACCAACAATTTTATCATTCTGATTTCTTTTCTACATCACAAAATTTAAAGAAATTATTTTTATAGCTATAAAAACTTGGCACTGTGTTGTAGAACTCATTTTGTAGAACAATATTATGTATAGAATGTACTTGTCGCTCTTCTGTTTGTAAGAAAATTATAATTTTTGTATTGAGTGGGTGTCAAGATTCGGGGATAATACCGAAAATGGCTGGTAAGGAGAGAGTTAAGTCTTTAAGTGAGTTTTCCGTTTATCATTTGACATTTTTGTATAGGCTATTACTATAATTAATATGATTGTTATAATGTATTGATATAATAATAATTGCTATAAAATTATAATTATTAAATTATTTGTACCTCGACACAACAAGCCATTGTTATAGGTGGAACGAATAATGAATGGATAGTTGAAAAGCAGGAAAAAAAGAATGGATGCATAATAATCATTATAATATTGTTGCTTTATAAATAATGAGAAGACATAAGTAGAATGTGGAAATGGGGAGGGAAAGAGAAAGACAGTAATAGAAAGATAGATAGAGAGAGAGAGAGAGAGAGAGAGAGAGAGAGAGAGAGAGAGAGAGAGAGAGAGAGAGAGAGAGAGAGAGAGAGAGAGAGAGAGAGAGATGGGGGGAGGGGGGAGAAGAGGTTACTAGTATAGTATTTCATCAACTACTCAATTGGAACAATGCAACAATTCAAAGTCATTTCTTCCCTCTCGCCCTCCCCCCCCCCCCCCCCCCCCCCCCCGCCCCCCCTCCTCCCCCTTTCTCTCAACCCCAAACCCTGTTTCAAAGACAACATACAGAGGCCACCTGCTGGTAAGTAAGATAAGATAAATTATGCTGCTCGTTTTGTCAGTCAACGCTTGCCAAATCAAGGGCTAGGGTCATAATGAGATTTGTTGGATTATCTCCCTTTTGACACTAGCCAAATCAAGGGCTAGGGTCACAATGAGATTTGTTGGATTATCTCCCTTTTGAGACTAGCCAAATCAAGGGCTAGGGTCATAATGAGGTTTGTTGGGTTATCTCCCTTATGGTATGTATAACACACTCCAATGACGCTGACATACTGTCAAACACAGGTACGGTCTCTCGGCTACACAGATCACTGAGGTAACTACGGCCTCGATTGTAGTCTTTGATGGCAGTCTCGCTGATCTGTACGAATAAATAAATCAAATCAATCAATAAATTATCAGAGTTGTTGATGGTGACAAAAAGTAAAAAGGAGAAGATTTTTGAATGATTGTCTATAAGAGTGTATGTGGTCTTGCGTTATGACACTCACTTTCAGATCAGAAGGTCCTGGGTTCGAGCCTCGCTCGATGCATAGTTGAGGCCTTGGAGAAGGTTCATTACTCACATTCTCTCACCATACTCAGGTGTAAAATGAGTACCTGGCTCTTACAGCATTGACTTTGTCCGAAAAGAATTGTAATACCTCCTAACAGGCGTCACGAAACGTCCTATATATGTTAAGTTTTTCTGTAGGTCAGGGATCCCTTGTAAAATGGAGATAAAGATAAAGGGAGTAAATCTGACTCATGAATGAACAACACAAAACAAATGACGTTTCCCGAAACGTCGTTTGTGTTGTTCATTCATGAGTCAGATTTACTCCCTTTATCTTTCTCTCCATTTTATTGACTCATTTAGGCACCTCTATTTATTAGATCCCTTGTAAAGCGCTTTGAGCACTTTTAGTGGATATTGTACTATACAAAAGCTCAAGTTAAGTAATAAGACAAGCCCCAGTTTTATTGCATTAACTCCCCCCCACCCCCCACCTTTAGAGCAATCAAGATGATAAATTAATTATCATCATTGATGTCCTATCTTGGCTACCCTCCACAGAACCTCCTTCATTTGTGCTAACCTCTGAAGAGTGGGAAACTACACCAGTTTGAATGTTCCACCCACCACACATCAACTCTCTCACTGCCATACCTGTCTACTTGAACATTTCAAAATCAGTAGCCAACACAAAATTCATCAGTAATAAATGGTACAATTTTAGTTATACTCCCCCTATCTCCCCACCAACAATCCAACAACAACAACAACAACAAAAATATAAAAAAATACTGCGTATCTACAACCTTCTATACGTAAAATAAATGTTGTTGACCTCCACCATTACGAGCTGGCAATCGACTAAGCTATCACGGGCGTGAACTGAGCAGTAGCCTTTATAACTTTAAGGGAATATTTTTTTTTTTCTTTCTTTGATAACTGCGGGAACTTAAAATAAAAAAAAAAATAATTGTCTTTTTTCTCTCTAATACTACGACCAAATTGCTGTGAAATCAAAATCCGTAATATTTCTTCCATTTCCATATGTCCGAAATTGTTACCTAATTTCCGTAACAATTACGGACGATCCGTAAAAGTAAGCAGGTATGCACTGCCAATGCATTGATTTCATATATTTATTTATCTTTCTCCCCCCCCCCTCTCTCTATCTTTAGTGATGATAAGGATAATGATAATGAGGATGATGATGAGGATAATAATGATAACGATGATGTAGTCAGTGACAATGGGAATGGCAAAGATGACAGTGACAATAATAATGGTAAATATCTTAATACTCAAATCATGATCATAACACTCTAATGTATGGCACTTTAAGTAAAACGTCCTGGGATGTTATAGACAAATAAAGTAGTCCTTCAGAGTTTATCTCTGTTTCTACAGCCTGAAACGGACAATAGCAATTGCATACTACCGTTGGGATAGGACGTTAGTTTATCACAAAGTACTTTCCACCAGATCTAACAGACCCAGTTACCCAATCATTGCCGGGTGGACAGGAAGGTCAGAAAAAATCAAGACTTCACCCGGGATCGATCTTGGTCCCTTTGCATGTGTAGCGAATGCTCTACCAACTGAGCTATTGGGACCCCCAAAAGACAAAACAATAAAAACAACGATATAGTCAACTGGATCTCACCTGTTCTCCAGCTATGGTTGGAGACAGCTCTTCCAAGCATAGGATGACACGGCACCCTTTGCCAATGTAGTAGCTTGCCTGCAACAACGACCAAAGGGTCAAGGAAGGTCAAGATTGATTCAATGTTTCATATATTGTTGAATGTCTCAATTTTAATGTATGATAAGTTGGATCATATAAAAAAATTATTTTAATTAAAAGAAAAAACACAAACAAGCAAAAACCAAAAACCTTGATCTTTTAGATAGCATAATATCAATTAAAGTTGTGAATGAGAATGTTGGATTACATGATACTGTAGTAGTCCTTCAGAGCCATTCGGCCCATGGAGCCGGAGTTAAACCCAGTTTCTATAGCGTGAAACGGACAACAGCAATTTCTTGTTATCCTCTGGATAGGATGCAAGTTTATCGCAAAGTACTTTCCTGACAAATCTAACAGACTCAGCTACCCATTCACTACTGGGTAGACAGAGCGGGGGGGGGGGGGGGGGTCAGAAACAAATCTCGACTGCACCCGGGATGAATCTCGGTCCCTTTGTGTGTGAAGCGAGTGCTCTACCAACTGAGCTATTGGGACCCCCAAATGATGCTTTGGTTTGGTGAAAATGTTGAATTCACTGAAAATTCTAGCATACAAAAGGATTGAATTAACTTTATAAAAGGTAATTATGCAAATGTCGCTGCTTCAGGCTCGAAGATATTAAATAACATAAATAACATGGAGTGAAAGATTCAAATTGATTTACTAAGACAGATGAATCATCTTTAGTGTTTCATTCATCGTCTTTTGTTGACAAAGGGGAGACCCAAAACGTCCACATCATCTGACTTTGTAAATTAAATTGAAGATTCCATTTTGTTGTTATTGTCATTTAAAATGGAATAAGATCAAATTTTGGGAAGGTGAAATGTTCAAACAAATTGAATTTGGATTTTTTTTTTCATTAATAACAATGTAAAGCGCATAGGGCATTTTATAATTTTGAAAATGATCTGAATAAGTGTATCTATTATTATTATTATTATTATTATTATTATTATTATTATTATTATTATTATTATTATTATTATTATTATTTTAATTTAATGAGCTTTTATATAGCACAATATCCACTAAATGTGCTCAAAGCGCTTTACAAGGGGTCAGGGGCCAACAGCAACATTTAATAGTTAGGACGTGACATGACGCCTGTTAGGCGATGTTACAATTTTTTCGGACAGAAACAACGCTGTTAACGGCCAGGTACTCATTTTACACCTGAGTACGGTGAAAGAATGTGAGTAAAGAGCCTTCTCCAAGGACTCAACTATGCGTCGTACGAGGCTCGAACCCAGGACCTTCCGATCTGAAAGCGAGTGTCATACCACTAGACCACATAGCCACATTATATGTTGATAATACTCACACGAAGTCTGAGAAATGTTAAATAGGCGCATCCAATTTATAGAAATGGGATGTCAAATTAATTTATAAGAAAGACTTTCCAAACCCTTCTTCATCATTCGATGGTGAGATATGACAAATATTCAACAAAACAAAAAGAGAACTGAGCAACAATGAAACACACACACCTCCACCATAGCGCCGATGGCCCTGGTACGGTCTGCAATGACATACAGCAGCAGACGACACTTGTCTCTCTCTGACGTCTGCATGGGAATCAGGTGGTCACTCCAGGAGGTCACAGATGGGTTCAAGTAGGAAATGCCGGCACGTCTGAATAAAGAAAGGAAAGGAAAGGAAAAGCGATGTTCAAATTTTAACAGCAAGAGGCAGGTGTGGATTGTCTGTTAACTCATTCAACCCTGATCATCATCCATCGTGGCTTGTACTCTTGAGCACGTTGCCTGTCAGCTGTCTCCACGAATCACGATCCTCTGCGGTGCGCATGAAATCTGTGTTGCTTTTTAAGTCACATTTGGCCATTCTAAGGTTATTTATTTATTCTGATTGTGCAATTTGACACAAAACACTATAACAAAGCAACAGACAAAAAGAAAAAACAAACAATTCAGAGAGATTTTTTTTTTTTTTCAAACGACAGAGACAACTAGAGAGTATCGAATAAAAGAAACTAAAGAGCCTCTGTGGTGTAATGGTAGCACGTTTGACAGGGAATCAGAAGGTCTGAGGTTCGATCCCCAGTCGAGCTAGACTGATTTTTTGGGATGGTTTTTTTTCTTCTTCTATTTTTCTTTCTTGCTTTGTCTGGCACCTTTCATACACAGTTGTTCAGATCTTTATCTTCAACTAGAGAGTCCTTACTTCAAACAAGGTACAGCAATGTCAGAGACAACTAGAGAGTCCTTACTTCAAACAAGGTACAGCAACGTCAGAGACAACTAGAGAGTCCTTACTTCAAACAAGGTACAGCAATGTCAGAGACAACTAGAGAGTCCTTACTTCAAACAAGGTACAGCAATGTCAGAGACAACTAGAGAGTCCTTACTTCAAACAAGGTACAGCAATGTCAGAGACAACTAGAGAGTCCTTACTTCAAACAAGGTACAGCAATGTCAGAGACAACTAGAGAGTCCTTACTTCAAACAAGGTACAGCAATGTCAGAGACAACTAGAGAGTCCTTACTTCAAACAAGGTACAGCAATGTCAGAGACAACTAGAGAGTCCTTACTTCAAACAAGGTACAGCAATGTCAGAGACAACTAGAGAGTCCTTACTTCAAACAAGGTACAGCAATGTCAGAGACAACTAGAGAGTCCTTACTTCAAACAAGGTACAGCAATGTCAGAGACAACTAGAGAGTCCTTACTTCAAACAAGGTACAGCAATGTCAGAGACAACTAGAGAGTCCTTACTTCAAACAAGGTACAGCAATGTCAGAGACAACTAGAGAGTCCTTACTTCAAACAAGGTACAGCAACGTCAGAGACAACTAGAGAGTCCTTACTTCAAACAAGGTACAGCAATGTCAGAGACAACTAGAGAGTCCTTACTTCAAACAAGGTACAGCAACGTCAGAGACAACTAGAGAGTCCTTACTTCAAACAAGGTACAGCAATGTCATCCCTCCAGTTGGCTTCCCCACAGCTGCCCCCTAAGTAGACGTCGTAAATTTCTTCCTCGTTCACTTCTGGACGACTGTTGCTGCCTTTAAGTTTGGCTGAAAAGACAAGGAAATTTTTGTTATAACAGAACAAATCCTATTGGATTTATTTACTTATCAGGATTAAAATAAAATGACAATTTTCATGGCTTTCTAAAACACTTTTTTTTTAATATTTCAAGTTCCAATTCAATTCAATTCAAATATCTATTTATTGTCGGCATTTAAAAATGTTTCATAGATAATGTAGTCAGGCTAATAGAAGCCTTTGACCGACATGATTGGCTTACTATTGATTTATTTTTCATGAATTTTACGAAATATGAAACACTTTAACGACTATAAGCACCAGTGAAAAGATTTCAAGATGTTTTAATCACTTGATAAAATAATATGTTAATTTGTTACTATTTCTATTTTTGTTTGTTTGATTATTTTTAAAATCAGATATGAATTTTTTGTCCTTGAAGTTCATTTGTTTTGTGCTTATTTATATTATTTTATTTCATCTTTCATCTCTTCCAATTCTAACATAATACAATCAGAAACTTTGTGGTCTTGTGGTATGACACTGGTCTTTGGAGCCCTAGGTCCCTGGTTCAAGTTCCACTCTGGATAGTGAAATTTTTATGCCCTTTATAAATGGCTCTTTACTCACATTCTCTCAGAGCACTGAGGTGTAAAATGAGTACCTGGCTGATAACAACTTTGCCTCTATTGCGAAAAAAAAATTGTAACAGCGTCTTACAGGCATCATGTCTCATCCTCCAAGTTAAGTGTTGCTGTTGGCTTGAGACACCACGTAAAGCCCTTTGAGCACACTGGATGATTACTGCGCAATATAAAAGCTCCTGATTTTGTTTTAATTTTATTGGACTTCTTTCTTCTTTTCAATTTCCTCGGTACAGAAATCATTTCTTACAGTTACAAACAACTAGGTTATGAAACAGGTTAGGTTAATGTGAGAAATTCATCATGGTTACAATAATAACAATAAATAACAGAAGAGTTATTATATAATAACAACAACAGCAATAATAATAATATATAATAATAATAATTAATATATAATAATAATATTAATAATAATAATAATAATAATAATAATAATAATAATAATAATAATAATAATTAATAATAATAATAACGATAATAATAATAATAATAATAATAATAATAATAATAATAAATAATAATAATAATAATAAAGATAAGAAGAAGAAGAAGAAGAAGAAGAAGAAGAAGAAGAAGAAGAAGAAGAAGAAGAAGAAGAAGAAGAAGAAGAAGAAGAAGAAGAAGAAGAAGAAGAATATTAATAATGAGAATAAACAAATTAAATGTAAACTAAAAAAAAACCAAACATATACCACACCTGTCTACTTGAAAATTTAAAAATCAGGAATCAAAACAGAATTTATCAATAGTAAATGGTAAAATTTCAGTAAAAGTACACCAAACCAAAAAAATCTTTTATACATCAAACACTTAAAAACTTATTCATTTCGAGAATTCTTAATTTATTAGTTATTTTATTTGAGCAGACGATGATCATAGGATATGTATATATATATATATTAGCAATGACTATGAAAAATGTTTTTTTCTCTTTTTGAGGAAAACTTTTGTCTAAAATCAAAGCCCTATATCCACTGAGTAAAAATGTTTTTGAATTTTGAAAATCAATTCATAAATAAACAAGTTATGCAGTTTCAAAGGTGTCATTTATTTGGATGACCCGCAAAGAGGAAAAAAACGCGAAAATATGGGACGCTTTTTCGGCATTTTTTTTTCAACCTTTGGTTGTATCTTGCATAATAAGTGGATTAAAAGATTGAAACTTGAAGAGCAAATTAGGATGGTGTTTTGTAAAATACAGGAAAAGTACTCGTCATATTCATATGAAATTTTACAACCAAAAAGAAGAAATGTTCATGTATTACCTTGTCAGCGACAAAACCTCCACGCCCGGTAGTTTTAGAAATATTTTACTCCAAACAGTAAAAATTTATTTTTAACTGTCTTCTGGTGATCGCACGAGTTTTGTCGCTTGACATAATCTAAAATGACCTTTTTTCTAACTGTGTGCCAACTTTCAGTCATATTCATCAATAAACAGCGTCGTAATTAATTTTTTAAAATAGCATAGAGAGAGAGAGAGAGAGAGAGAGAGAGAGAGAGAGAGAGAGAGAGAGAGAGAGAGAGAGAGAGAGAGAGAGAGAGAGAGAGAGAGAGAGAGAGGAGAGAGAGAGAGGAGGAGGAGAGAGGAGAGAGAGGAGAGGAGAGGAGAGAGAGAGAGAGGAGAGAGAGAGAGAGAGAGAGAGAGAGAGAGAGAGAGAGAGAGAGAGAGAGAGAGAGAGAGAGAGAGAGAGAGAGAGAGAGAGAGAGAGAGAGAGAGAGAGAGAGAGAGAGAGAGAGAGAGAGGAGAGAGAGAGAGAGAGAGAGAGAGAGAGAGAGAGAGAGAGAGAGAGAGAGAGAGAGAGAGAGAGAGGAGAGAGAAGAGAGAGAGAGAGAGAGAGAGAGAGAGAGAGAGAGAGGAGAGAGAGAGAGAGAGAGAGAGAGAGAGAGAGAGAGAGAGAGAGAGAGAGAGAGAGAGAGAGAGGAGAGAGAAGAGAGAGAGAGAGAGAGAGAGAGAGAGAGAGAGAGAGAGAGAGAGAGAGAGAGAGAGAGAGAGAGAGAAGAGAGAGAGAGAGGGAGAGAGAGAGAGAGAGAAATTTGAATGGATTGAAGTTATTGTTATGCGCCTAGAGCTTTATTGTATAGAGGAGTGGGCGCAATATAAATAAATTTCATTATAATTATTATTATTATTATTATTATTATTATTATTATTATTATTATTATAAAATACACTTAAATCTTTTATACATAAAATAAACTTAAATGATGGTGGCCACCATTACGAGTCAGTGATTGACTTAACTATCATGGGCATAGAACTGAGCAGTAAGCTTTATAACTTAAAGGGAATTTTTTTTTCTCTCCCTAAAACTGCGGTAATTTAAGAAAAAAATTATTTTCTTTAACACTGCAACCAAACTGCTGTGAAATCAAAATCCGTAATATGTCTTCCATTTCCTCAAGTTCGTAATTTTCATCAAATTTCCGTAACAATTAAGGACGATATGTAAAAGTAGGCAGGAGTGATATAAATAATTTGAAAAATTATTGACTTTTGAAATGAACCAAGAGGAATTATTGATTTCGAAAAAAAAAAAGGACAAGAAAAGTTTCTAAAACAAAATTATCGGTATTGAGAAGTAATTACACACTACAAAGTGGGAAATGATAAAATATTTACAGAAATCAATATAAAAACTAATCTGCTAGAGGATATGGATTGTAAAACGTGTTGATCAAAATTGAATGTAAAAGGTTTTTAAAAGAACCAAAATACTTATTATAGAAAATTTCAGGCCCTAAAATCCTTTTTCATCCAACAACAAACTTTTTAAAATTTTTTAATTGAGATTTGATTTCTACCTAGAACAATATCCATTAAACATTCTCATAGCTCTTTACTAGGGATTCCTGGCCAACATCAACGCTTAACATGTAGGACAAGACATGATGACTATAAGGCAATATTACAAGTTTTTCGAACAGAGACAACACTGTTAACAGCCATGTACTCATTTTAGACCTGAGTACGGTAAGAGAATGTGAGTTAAGAGCCTTTTCCAACAACTCAATTATGCACCGCTCAGAGTGGGACTCAATATCAGGACCTTCCAATCTGAAGGCAAGTGTCATAACACTAGACCACATAGCCGCACAAAGAAATACTTCACATAAAATTCAGATTGATGGGATAAAAGGTCTCTGCAGCTCCAGTCAGGATAAATGATGGCAGAAAGTTGTGTGGCTACGTGGTCTGGTGGACAAACACTTGCCTTTGGAGAGGTAGGTCTTTGGTTCAAGTGCTGCTCTGACCAGCACAAAGTAGAGTCCTTGGAAAAGGCTCATTACTCACATTCTCTCACTGTACTCATGTACAGAATGCTTGGAAATTAACAGAATTGTCTCTGTTGAAAAAAATAATTGTTACATCGCCTTACAGGCATCATGTCTTGTCTTACATTTTAAGTGCTGCAATTGGCTAGAGACCCCTTGTAATGTGCTTTGAGCACATTTAGTGGATATTGCGCTACATAAATTACATTAAGAACTCTAATTCGGATTATCTGTTATTTATGTGAAGGATCACCATTTTAACTGTTTTTGTTTTTTTTTGTTTTTAATTTCTTTATTTTTTTATTTTTTTTTACTGAAGATGGGTCTTGAGCTCACAGGACGTTTACCATTAAGCATTTTGTTCTATTTTGAAGCTTTTATTGTTATATTCATTTTTGTTTAAAATGTTTTTATTATAAAAGTGAAGAAAACGTCTCAACGTCTCATGTCAACACTATGGATTTGTATTTCTGTATTTCTTGTTTTCCAACCCAAAATGGGAATACATCAACAATAGACTCAAATAGGATTTTAGTCTGGGTGATTAAAAAATTAAAAAAATAAAATTAGAAGACAATTTCTAGTGACCGTAGTTGTAATTTGAATTTTTATATTTTAATGTTTTAAGGCATGTGAACCATTGCTGATTTTTGTATTTGTGAGGCTTGAGTTATAACATGGGAAAGGTGGGATATAAATATAGGGAATGAGATTAGCGGAAGAGTAGCGTCCCTTGATTGGAAGTTACGAGCGGAAAAGTTATTAGAGAGAGAACGTCATGTTGGTTGTGCGGCATGAGACACTTCACCGAAAGCAAGGACAAGAGAGACGCATGCGCAAAACCATTTTGACGTTCTCTCTGTAAGGTGACGTCCAATCAAGGGACGCTACTCTTCCGCTAATCTCATTCCCTATTGTTATGTTTTATAGAACTGTAACTGAAGTCGGAAGAAATTCCATTGGACTGGTTAGTACCACAACCATGAGGAAATGACGAATTAGTGCACAGGAGGACAACGTCTACAGAGATATTGTGGCAACTCAATCGTTGCCTTATATTACTAGAAGGGGGAGGTGGAGGAGGAGGAGGAGGCGGAGGATAGCAAGGGACGCAACAACGGCCATTACTACCCAATAGCCACATGAGAGGGGATGCCAGCTTGGTCAAGATGGAAGATGCCACATTGGGTCTCTGCAGGAATAAAAAAACAAAAAAAAACCCAACAAATCTTAAATTATGCTGTATTGGAGATATCACCTATGGCTATTTTGATGCAAAAATGATATTTCTAACTTTATTATTAATTTAAACACTGAACTAATAATGTATGACAAACGAGAACTACATTTCATAAGAGAAATTTTATCCTTTTCCCTCTATCCAACATTCAGTGCTGATGGTGCCAAAAACTGAAAAGGGAGGAAAATTTTGAATGATTGCCTTTAAGCCCCATTATTTTTACAGCATTCATCTAAACACAATATACTCTGACGTGGTAGAAGTGTGGATATGAATTCATGAAAAACAAATAAAACCCAGGATTGACAAGATATAGATATTTTTTTTAAAGTCCACTTTACAAATTACAGCTATAAACGCATTGTTGAGGGCTTCTTAACTCACTCAACCCTAACACCGACTATATTCGTAGTTTACCCGGGGTTACTTTTACCCCCATGTCAATTTATTACATTTTTATGAGACAAATTATAGGCGTGGTATCAAAGCTAATGATTTTAGTTTTTGCATGTTAATGATAGTTGAATAAAACTATCTATATATATATGCTCCTTTTTTAATACATTTTTTCCAATTTTGAAAAGTAGCAAAAATCTCTAGGATTGAGTGAGCTAAGACCTGGAATTCTTTTCAAAAATTATTTCTTATATTAATATTAGACAATGAAACAAATATATTTATATATTATACACTCTATTTCAGCTTTAAAAAAAATATTTTAAAAATTGAGCTTTTATATGGTACAATATCCACGAAACGCTTTACAAGGGGTTCCTGACCAACAACAACAAGTAACATGTAGAACAAAACATGACACCTGTTAGGCGATATTACAATTTTATCTGACATAGACAACGCTGTTAATGGCCAGGTACTTATTTTACACCTGAGTACGGAGAGAGAATATGAGTAAAGAGCCTTTTCCAAGGACTCAACTATACGCTGAACGAGTCTCAAACCCAGTACCTTCCGATTTGAAAGCAAGTGTCATACCACAAGACCACATAGCTGCAAAAAAAAAAAATTATATAAAAATCATTTTCACCCTGCTGTGGTTAACAACAAATCAATAAGTGACAAAATGTACTAACCCTCCTTTTAAACTCTGTGATGATGGCACAGAACTCTTCAAAGCTGAAGTCTGATTTATTTGGTCTCTGCTGATGTAGCCAAGATACATTGAACTCTTGATTGGTGTAGCAACGGTAACTAAGCCGAAACTGATGATTAAAAAAACAAAAACAAAAAAAAGATGATGGGTGAACAGTTTTATAATGAAATATTTTCAAATATTTCAAAAATTTGGAAAAATATTTTTCATAGGTGAGATTTGAAAGTCATTATTTCATAGAGAAATGGGAAAGGATAGATCGTAGGGATCTGGTTACATGTCTCTTCCTTCAGAGGTGATTCACAAAAAGGTTGGAGCATATGAATTGAAAAAAAAACAACAAAAACAAACAATTAATTTAAAGCCATAAGGCCTATGAAGCTAGAGCTCATTACAGTTTCGGTAGAATTTATGAGACAATAAAACTTGCTTGCTATCATTTCCATAGAATTAAAGTCTATTCTACCAGACCTAACAAAACCAGATGCCAAAACGAATTAATTACTGATGAAAAACATGGGGCTAGAAAAAAAAAAAAAAGGTGCACCATTGGGACCCCTTGTAAATTAGTGGTAGAAAGACAGAAACAAAGTACAATGCGCAAAGAAAGGGCGACCATTTGGCCCAAGAGGACTACACTAAAATCGAAGCTCTCTGGATCTCTCAGCATGAGCTTGGGAAGACCACAGCGTTCCTGCATCTTGTTGACCTTTAGCCATAAAGACATCATGAGGGAAAAGAAGAAGAAAGAAAACAAAATTCAACAATAGTTTTCAAATTTGGTAGATGAATCAGTAAAATTGATTGCAAAAATTTGTGCTCCCAACCACCATGACAGCTGTATGGTCTTTGCTTTGTTCCTGAAAGATAAAAAAAAAAAAAAACAAAACGAAAAAAATGTGAGCTTTTATATAGAGCAACATCCACTAAAAGTGCTCAAAGTGCTTTACAAAGGGTCCCTGACCAACAGCAACACATAGAATGAGACATGATGCCTGTTAGGCAATATTACATTTTTTTTCCGACAGAGATAACAGTGTTAACGGCCAGGTGCTCATTTTACACCTGAATACGATGAGAGAATGTGAGAAAAGAGCCTTTTCCAATGACTCAAATATGCACTGAGCGAGGCTCGAACCCAGGATCTTCCAATCCGAAAGCGAGTGTCATACCACAAGACCACATAGCAACTCAGGTACTTGACTATCCGCTGCGCTGTTGGCCTTGATCAAATCACCATGCCTTAGCTCACTGTGCTGAGCTAAAATTCCAGTCTTTCCTTAGAATAGACCCTACAGACAAATTTCCCCTTTGAGATGAATAAAGGGAATTTTGTTTATTTTATTTATTTATTTATTCCAACCATCAGTATACTCACATCTTCCTTACTCATCTGACCTTCGTTTGTCCCAACCACTGAGTTGAAAGTCTCCCTTAATTTTCTGGTAAAAGACAATTTTTAAAAAAGAAATTAGTGTCAAATGTCAGAAATAAGGCAGGAAAAAAAGATCATATTTTTTTTTAAAAAAGCAATAATATTAAATACGAGAAGAAAAACAAAAGATAATCAAAGGTGGGAATTGAAAATCCTGATTTTAGAGGGAAAAGTGGATCCCCTGCCTCAAAACCATAAACATTTCATCACCAGCCACAAAACCATAAACATTTCATCACCTACCTCAAAACCATAAACATTTCATCACCAGCCACAAAACCATAAACATTTCATCACCAGCCTCAAAACCATAAACATTTCATCACCAGCCACAAAACCATAAACATTTCATCACCAGCCTCAAAACCATAACATTTCATCACCTGCCTCAAAACCATAAACATTTCATCACCAGCCACAAAACCATAAACATTTCATCACCAGCCTCAAAACCATAAACATTTCATCAACAGCCACAAAACCATAAACATTTCATCACCAGCCACAAAACCATAAACATTTCATCACCAGCCACAAAACCATAAACACTTCATCGCCAGCCACAAAACCATAAACATTTCATCACCAGCCACAAAACCATAAACATTTCATCACCAGCCACAAAACCATAAACACTTCATCGCCAGCCACAAAACCATAAACATTTCATCACCAGCCACAAAACCATAAACATTTCATCACCAGCCACAAAACCATAAACATTTCATCGCCAGCCACAAACCATAAACATTTCATCACCAGCCACAAAACCATAAACATTTCTTCACCAGCCTCAAAACCATAAACATTTCATCACCAGCCACAAACCATAAACATTTCATCACCAGCCACAAAACCATAAACACTTCATCGCCAGCCACCAAACCATAAACATTTCATCGCCAGCCTCAAAACCATAAACATTTCATCGCCAGCCACAAAACCATAAACATTTCATCACCAGCCACAAAACCATAAACATTTCTTCACCAGCCTCAAAACCATAAACATTTCATCACCAGCCACAAACCATAAACATTTCATCACCAGCCACAAAACCATAAACACTTCATCGCCAGCCACCAAACCATAAACATTTCATCGCCAGCCTCAAAACCATAAACATTTCATCACCAGCCACAAAACCATAAACACTTCATCGCCAGCCACAAAACCATAAACATTTCATCACCAGCCACAAAACAATAAACACTTCATCGCCAGCCACAAAACCATAAACATTTCATCACCAGCCACAATACCATAAACATTTCATCGCCAGCCACAAACCATAAACATTTCATCACCAGCCACAAAACCATAAACATTTCATCGCCAGCCACCAAACCATAAACATTTCATCGCCAGCCTCAAAACCATAAACATTTCCATGCCAGTCTGATATACTCACAACAGAGCCTCCCCTAAAATTGCATGTCCACATTTGACCGGCTCTGCACCATGTTTCAGTGTCAAATCTTGTAATCTGATGCCCTGAGAAAAAAATAAATTAATCATAAAATATTTGATCTTGCTTGAGTTTTCTTTTTTTTTTTAAAAAGAATAAATGTGCTCAAAGCATTTTACAAAGAGTTCCTCGACAACAGCAAAATTTTACATATAGGACGAGACATGACACCTTTAAGGCATTTTTCCAATCTTTTTTGAAAGAGAAAATGCTATTATATACCCTTTCTATCTCCATAAAAAAACACAACTATCACCACTAATACCACAACCACCACTACCCAAAAATAACACCCTCTTATATATCCCCATCACAAACCACCAATATCACCACAAATATCATAACCACCACCACAACCAAACTATATCACTAATACCCCTCTTCAATCTCGATCAAAAAACTGCGACTATTACCACTAATACCACAACCACCACTACCCAAAAATAACACCCTCTTATATCTCCATCACAAACCACCAATATCACCACCAATATCATAACCACCACCACAACCACCACCAAACTATAACACTAATATTCCTCTTCTATCTCCATCAAAATACACAACTATCACCACTAATACCACAACCACCACTACCCAAAAATAACACCCTCTCGTGCCTCCATCACAAACCACCAATATCACCACAAATATCATAACCACCATCACAACCACCAAACTATAACACTAATATCTCTCTTCAATCTCCATAAAAAAACCGTGACTATTACGACTAATATCATGACCACCACCAATTGAACACACAATCACTATAATCACTGACTATAGGAAATGAGATTAGCGGAAGAGTAGCGTCCCTTGATTGGACGTCACCTTACAGAGAGAACATCAATTTGGTTTTGAAGTGCCTCAAGCCGCTTTCACCGGAAGCGATGATGAGAGACGCATGCGCACAACCAACATGACGTTCTCTCTCTAATAACTTTTCCGCCGGTGACGTCACAGACTATGGGTGACGTCCAATCAAGGGACGCTACTCTTCAGCTAATCTCATTCCTTATAATCCTTACCTGATTGACATGAAGTCTGACACAGTTGAGGGCTGAATTCATGTCTTCAAACACAGGAATGCTGTTTCTTTCCACCAGGTCTACAAGGATGTTTCGAGCCCTTTTGATGTCTTCCATTTCTCTGTATAAACATATATTTTATATATATAAATATATATATATGCCGACTGAAGACGTGGACGTAAGCCACAGAAACGAACATCTTGACCATATAATGTGAGTTACATTTTATATTTTATATATATATATATATACAGTAGAATTACTTTAAACCGAAATTTTGGGGACCTTCTAAACCATTTCGGTTTAAAGCAAGTTCCCGGTTTTGCAATGTTTTTCAATGGTAGTAACTTTTTAAGGAATTTGCTCATTTAATGGTATCATGGGTTTTCCGTTAAATGGAGTTATTGAATAAATGCCATCTTCGTAACCATGAATTTTTAATTTTTTTGGTATGTTTTAAAAATATTTTTGGGGATTTTCGTTTTCAATTCAAAATTGTTGAAAGAGTTGAGTTCGGGATGCCGTGTTTTTTACATATCTCTGTCTTGATCAACTTTTTTTTCATCGACTTCACATAGTATTTTAATTTTAAACTCCAACGTTTAAGCACAGTGCTTTCTTTTAGTAAAATGCAAAACTAAAATAAGATCGAAAGTTCTTGTGCGATAATTGATAATGAATGACGCGCAGCTATTCAGAGGTGAAGTGAAATGGAAATGAAAAGGCGTGTCAATGCTAAGCTGTCTACTAGGCATCTCTCTTTTGTTGAAAAGCCATTAGGTTCAAAGGCCTAATTTCATAGACCCCCCCCCCTCACACACACACACTTAAACAAAGTGGAAATGAAATGGCATGTCAATGGTAAGTTGTCTACCCCCCCCCCCCCCCTTCCTTATTCTCGTGTTTAAAATCCAGTCAGTTCCAAAGCATCAACACACGAGCGAGAACATCTCGCTTGCGTGATTCTACACCCCAACTCCTCCTCTTTCCTCATTTTTCGCCTGCCAGTCACCCGCTGTCTTCCTTTTCCAGTCTGTGCGATTGTGGTGTTGGCCGAGCCCAAGTGCAGTGTTTGCCTACCCCCCACCCCCACCCCACCCATCACCCTCATCTTATACTTTTACTTACGCTCTTTGTTTAATATCGCCTGGCATTATTACGTGTGGCCACCTTCCCCAATTTTTGAAGAAAAATTGAGAGAGAATAAAGGAAGGTGGTCTCAAATTGTTTCGGTTTAAAGAAAGTCCTTCTTAGAAGTATTTCGGTTCATCGTAAGAATTAGTACAAAGATAATGAAGGAACTAGTACAATTTATTACATTCTTTGCGGTTTAAGGTATATTTCGGTTTAGCTTCTTTCAGTTTAAAGTAATTTTACTGTATATATATATATATATATATATATATATATATATATATATATTATATATATATATATATATATATATATATATATATATATATATATATATATATATAAATTGGTATGGTTGTGGCGAAATTTCAGACTTGCATCATTTATGGTATGGCAGTTATAGGCTTCTAAACTTTTCCGGATTTTTTTTTCTCATACCCAATATGTATATAGGGAATGAGATTAGCGGAAGAGTAGCATCCCTTGATTGGATGTCACCGGGGGAGAAGTTATTTGTAAACAAACCAACTACAAGCCAAGCGCTCCAAATACAAAATTTATTATTCATATTTCTGTACAAAAATGCATATCATAATCAACGTTATGCATTTTTGTACAGAAATATGACTAATAAATTTTGTATTTGGAGTGCTTGGCTTGTAGTTGGTTTGTTTACAAATAACTTCTCCACCGGTGACGTCCAATCAAGTGACGCTACTCTTCCGTTAATCTCATTCCCTATATACTCGTGGAAAACCTGCAATATTTGATGAGAATTAAAGGCTATTACGAACAAGCACTCATCTATTTTATTTATTACTTACACAACTGTATTGTGGAAATTAACATGGTTTTGAGTTGAATCTTTTTTGCCATCAAAGATAAATAATCAGTCTGGTAATAAAGTCTGTAGGTGCATGCAAATGAATCTGGCAACAGGGTGGCCAGATGGTGATTACCAAGGACAAGGTCAAATTAAGGACCAATCATTATGCTCTAACAACTGGTGATAGAATTACACTTAATTTTTAAAAAAGGTTTGCGAGTTACTCATATTATATCAATCTGTAAAAAGTAGTTTGAGAATTTTTAGATTTGCCAGTAATTCTATGCTCGTTGGCAAAAATTTAACATATGGCTGTTGAGTATAATCTCATCATGTATATATTAGTTAATAATAAATGTGAAACCATAATTCTACATGTTTTATAACTACAGTACTGTTAGTATTAATATCCCATAACTGCTGTACTGCTATTTCCTGTTTCCATTCTTTTTTTTATTCTTCCCTTTACCTGTCCAAAGAGACAGACGATCAGAATTGCAGTTAAATAAATCATATAGAAATTAACAAAATAATCGGGCATCTACATAACTTAACAAGGGCTGTACAAAACTTCTCTCTTCATTAGAACTATCTTGGAGTGGAATGGGCTGGATGAACTGGTCATCATGGCACCACACCTAAACGATTTCAAGGCCCGACTGACATGGGCCCACGCCCAATGAGGACACCGTTGAAATACGACCAGACCATTGGTTTCTTCAGCGCCAACCATACAGATACAGAAAACAATGTTACCCCTGACTTTTATTTTTTTTAAAATAATATTTACATTAAAAACTGGACAATTAACAACCACCATTATCATCATCGACATCAATAACATGATTAAAATCATCACCTACTACATTACTGCCAAAACACTCGCAATCATCATCATCATCATCATCACAATTAATATCATTAACAAGATCATAACCACCCTCAGCAATATTATCACCAGTATGATAATCATTAACAGCATCATCTACATCATCTTCATCATCGTCATCATTGCCTCATCAACATCATAATCATAATTATCATCATCATCTTCATATTGGTAATAATCATCAAAAATGTCCGTCACCATCATTATCACTGAAATTACTTCTTCAGCAGGCCAAAAGCTAGTCTAAATAAACACCAAAAATGTAAACAGTGAAAAAAAAACCCCCAAAAAACCCCAATTTCAACCATCCCCCTCCCCAAAATAAAAATATACCAGATCCTATACCTTGTAGATAATTTTTCATCACAGACTTTCTCTACTGGTCCACATAAATTAATAAAAACCACAAAAATTGGACGTCCTCCACCTGAAAAATAAAATATTTTTAAAAATTAGACTAAACGTTAAATTCATGGCCTTAAAGATATAAAGTAGTCCTTGAGAGCCATTAGGCCTATCATAAAAAAAAAAAAAAAAAAAAAAAGGAATAAACAAAAATGAACAAAACAGCTTTAAATAAAAGAACAAAATACCAAACACAGGACATTTTGGACTCAAAACCCTTCTTCAGCCAACAACAGAAAACAACAATGAAAACATAAATACATTACTAGAAATCAAATCAACTATAGAGAAATATTCGAAGACAATGTTTTCATTGTTATTTTTGTTTATTACTTTTTACAGTCCACGGCTTCTAGTAGCTTAGAATCACTTTGACTTTTGTCCATCAGAAAGTAGTTCTCGACAGATTTAACAGACCCAGCTACCCCATCAGTGCAGCTATGCGATCCTGTGGTATGACAGTCGCTTTCGGATCTAAAAGTCCTGGGTTCGAGCCTTGCTCTGCGCATAGTTGAGTTCTTGGAGAAGGCTCTTTACTCATATTCTCTCACCATACTCAGGTGTAAAATAAGTACCTGGCCGTTAACAGCGTTGTCTCTGTCCGAAAAAAATACTTTGCAATAGAGTAGACTAGACTTTTGTTTGTGTTTTGTTTTATTGTTATAGATTTTATTTTTTGTTTCAAAATTTTTATCCCCAACCTGTTATCGATTTCTCCTACCATTGAAGCCGATTTCTGCCCAAATTTGACTTTCTGACTTTAGTGGACACCCTGTGTAATCTTCGACTTTCTGACTTTAGTGGACACCCTGTGTAATCTTCGACTTTCTGACTTTAGTGGACACCCTGTGTAATCTTCGACTTTCTGACTTTAGTCCTGTGTAATCTTCGACTTTCTGACTCTAGTGGACACCCTGTGTAATCTTAAACTTTCTGACTTTAGTGGACACCCTGTGTAATCTTCGACTTTCTGACTTTAGTGGACACCCTGTGTAATCTTCGACTTTCTGACTCTAGTGGACACCCTGTGTAATCTTCGACTTTCTGACTTTAGTGGACACCCTGTGTAATCTTTGACTTTCTGACTTTAGTGGACACCCTGTGTAATCTTCGACTTTCTGACTTTAGTGGACACCCTGTGTAATCTTCGACTTTCTGACTCTAGTGGACACCCTGTGTAATCTTCAATTTACACAGAACAAAAAAAATAAATTCATACAAACCTGTTAAGTAGGCAATTTCACTCAGTGAAACGATAGATCGATTTTTGTTGTCAATGACAAAAAACAAGAGTTCGGCAATCTGGAATGGAGAAAAAAAAACAAAAAACAAATGTAAAATCAAAAAAAAAAGAAAAGATGCTGTCAGTAGGATTCAATAGTCTGATGTCACGTCCATCCAGCAACCAGCAACTTGGTTCTATACAAAGAAAATCGGTACTTTTTATTCTTCATGGTGGTAGAACTTTTTCACGTGTCATATGATCAGAATGTATAAAAGTTAAATCATGATCAGATTTATAATGTTTTTCTCCTCTGGATACACTTTTATGCTTGTCGGAAAAATATTTCATAAGGGCGGCAATGGAGATTATGACATCCGCCATTGTTCCGATAGTTTAGAACCAGTTACCATGCATCATTATGAGGGAAGTGACATCACGACTGTTGAACCCTATTAACTTCATCATTCTTACTGTACAATCAATGAGTGAGCATAAAACTTCTTACTTACTATAGTGCTTTCTACAGCCACTGTTGGGTAGGGCAGTAACTTTATTTGATTCTATCCTCATTTACTTTTCATTTACATTACAAAATATGAATGATATTAGTTTTAGTTCCAGTTAAGTGGTAAACCCCTACATGAAACCTAAAACATTATCAAATCCATAAAATTAAAAAGTAGCCACACAACTTTTCAATGTTGCCAACACCCATCCTCTCTACTCACATCTCATTTCTCCCCTACCCTCACTTTCCCCATTCATCTCCTAACACTATGGCAAATATTCCATTCTCATCCATCAGTACAACCATACTTACACATTTCGCTCTGTCCTCCAACTCTATCAGTTCTGGTCTCCAAGTGTTGACTTGCTGAAATACAATGAATGATAATAATGATGATGATGATGATGATAATGATGATGAGGATGATGATGATGATGATGATAATGATGATGAGGATGATGATGATGATAATAATAATAATAAATAATAATGTGAAATTGAAAGTAAGCTTCAATTAATTACAAAAACACATCTTGTTAACAACGCCACTACCATTATCTCATTCATCTGAAGTGTTCATTCATCCTGTTTTGTTGATAAAGGGGAAACCTGAAATGTTCATTTGATCTGTTTTTGTAATTAAATTGAAGCTTACATTCAATTTCACATTATTATTTATTTCTTCGAGCTTCGAGCAGCAACATTTAGATAATAATATTAATAATAATAATAATAATTAATAATAATAATAATAATAATAATAATAATAATAATAATAATAATAATAATAATAATAATAATAATAATAATAATAATAATAATAATAATAATATAATAATAATAATAATAATAATAATAATAATAATAGAAGAGAAGAGAATAGAAGAAGAAAGAAGAAGAGAAAAGAAAGAAGAAGAAGAAGAAGAAGATAAGAAGAAGAAGAAGAAGAAGAAGAAAAGAAGAAGAAGAAGATAGAAGAAGAAGAGAAGAAGAAAAGAAAAAATAAATAAAAAATAAAATAAATAAATAAATAAATAAATAAATAAAAATAGATATTTTGATAATACACCACCAAATACTAAGAACGGTTCGAGACTCTAGCATTCCTACACACAGACATTCAAAAATGGACAATCAGTTATTTTCTATCATTGCATTCTCTTACATTTTAAATATAAACAGGTGAAATCTGGTATTAACCAGTAGATTTTTGACCAATCAAAACATGAAATTTGTGACAAGCACAAACCATTGATAGTAAAACATGTGTAGTTTGCTGTGTCTACCAATCACTGCCATTGTTTACATTATGACGATTGTCCGAGAGGCATGGTTATCTACCTATCTATTGTTTTACTGACCAATTATATTATCACTCCCTATAAGAGTAAGAGAGCAGTAAATGTTGCTTTTGACTGTTTCCCATTATAGAAACCAGGAAACACTCTGGCTCTATGGGCCTTATGGCTCTATAGGACTCATTTACAAAGAATCCAGAAAGGAAGGGGGAAGCTGTTATATTAATTTTGTTGGATATTTATCAACAAGAGATGAAGTGAGTAGGAAAGTGCCAGAAGACAATAGAGAATAAAAATTTCACGGCAGCGATGGGGGTTCGAACCCGCGACCTTACAGATACGACAACTCCACCTGGTCAGGGAGATGTGACGCTACCGTATGAGCTATCCACGATCCCTAAAAGATCATCTCTAATCCTAGTCATTATTAGAGCCCTCTCTTCCTGACTACTTGAGGTCACAGGTTCAACACACACAACCGCCGCGAAGTTAGTTGAATACATATCACTTACTTACTTACTTATCCGAACAGCGACCACCTGGGCTCTAGCCCTTCGGTCTTGTGCCATGACGTAGAAGTTAGACGTCTTTTGTAGTTGTTCCAGGTAACCATACAGTGTGTTACTGATGCTTGGATTTGGTGGGAGGAATGTGCAGCTCAGGTCTTCAAGAGGTTGACATTCAGAATACTTATCACTGACCACAATTATTCAGCATGTTGGTATTTACTTCAATAACCAATTCAGTGTATTGACTTGTCCATGTAAAAATGATTTCAAAAAGCATAACTTCATCGTTTGTTTGTATCTACCACAATTATTCAGCATGTTGGTATTTACTTCAATAACCAATTCAGTGTATTGACTTGTCCATGAAAAAATGATTTCAAAAATCATAACTTCATCGTTTGTTTGTATCTACCATAATTATTCAGCATATTGATATTTACTTCAATAACCAATTCAGTGTATTGACTTGTCCATGAAAAAATGATTTCAAAAAGCATAACTTCATCGTTTGTTTGTATCTATCATAATGAGCACTAACTAAAAGTGTCTATCAATCAATTTGATGTTTGTTTCTTTTCTTTTTTTAAAGAAATTTACAGAGCTTGTAACACATTTAGGTCATATCAGTGCCAGTAAAAAGGAAGAAAATGGGATTGTCAAAGAATTTTAGAATAACAATTTAAGCACCAAAGAAAAAGTAAGACCAAGGGGAATTTCTTCAAATAGGGAACAGATGTAGATTCCAAGAGCACATTATCAGCGTCCTTAGTTTGGGATCACCCAAAAGTCTCATCCTCACATAAACACAGGATCCCACTTAGAGGAATACATTTAAATGTTTACAAAACATTATATATTCAAAACAATAATAAATTAACAATACATAACAAAGTATGATTTACAACAACAAAAAATATCACCTCCAGAACTAATACTATACATTGGACTGTTTCTCTCTCAGCCAAGGACTCTGCCAATGGCCAGGACAAAACCAAGTAATCTCATTCCAAGACAAAGACAGAAAGCTTCTCAGAAAACAGATATAGGGAAATAGAAGACACAGCGAGTGACCTCCTACCCACCATGAAAGGTCAAATGACCCCACCCAGATCAATTTGATCTTTTGTTTGTATAAACTATAATCTATTTATATCTGCATATGGCAGGGTTTTTATAGATCCTTTGACCTAAGTAACCCATTATGATTTTGATTATAAAAATTGCTCATTATAGCAAAACCCTTCTACACTTTTAGAACAAACTTACAGGATTATAAAAGGTGATATTCTCTTTCTTTAAAAAAGGAATGGCGGCCTCGTGTCGCCACATAGACGGACTACTTTGGTCTCCACACGAACCTCCCAGGAAGACTTGAAAATTTGCAACGCTCTCTGTGAGGGAGAAGAAGAAAAATTATTCTTTGTTATAATCTCAAATACATTTTTTAAAAAAAGGAGTTTTAAAATTAATACACTAAGCTTTCTGTGAGAGAACGAAAATTCTTTTGTTATCATCTCAAATATTTTTTTTTTTAAAGAGAGTTTTAAAATTAATACACTAAGCTTTCTGTGAGAGAACAAAAATTCTTTGTTATCATCTCAAATAGAATTTTTTTTTAAAAGAGAGTTTTAAAATTAATAAACGAAGCTTCCTGTGAGTGAAAAAAATAATCCTTATTGTAACCCCAAATATAATGTTTTAAAAAGAGAGTTTTAAATTGAATACACTAAGCTTTCTGTGAGAGAAAAAAAAATCTTTGTTGTAATCACAAGTATGATCATTTGAAAAGAGAGTTTTAAATTTAATACACTAAGCATCCAATATAAAGGGTAGAAAGCAATCATTAATGTCCTTTTAACGCTAAACAAAAAGGGATAAAGTTTGACTCCATAGCCTTACTGCACTGAAAGAATATTAACCATTAAGTTGTATATTCTGTACATGCTATTTTTCATGGACCAAATTAATATCCCAATTATTGTTACATCTTTAAATTTAACAAAATAGTAAAATCAATGCACTACACAGTGGAAAAATCAATAGATCAAATATTTTAAACAGGTCAACAGTCATCCATGAGTACAATTCAATAACCCAATTTTTGACTAATATTAACAAACTCAAAACACAAAATACATAAATACAGGATTTTTGTATTTCACAATTCAATACAATTTAGTGCAATTTATTTCAGAGAACGGCATTTACTCCTAACCCCCACCTATCCCAGCATGCTAAAATGGAACCAAAATCTCATTTCATACGCTTGAATAGTTAAAGGGAAATAAAAACTTTAGTCGGATCCTTTGACATTTTGTTCCTTAATAGCAAAATTCAAAATGACTCAAAAACAAATTTCCATAACGCCTGTGTACAAATTATCAAGTGATCCCATGACAAAATTCCAAAACGTCATTAAACAAAATTCCCAAAGCTCCCATAAGAAAATTCCTAAAGATTCCATAACAAAATTCCAAAAGATTCCATAACAAAATTCCTAAAGATTCCATAAGAAAATTCCTAAAGATTCCATAACAAAATTCCCAAAGATTCCATAACAAAATTCCTAAAGATTCCATTATAACAAAATTCCAAAATATCTTTAAACTAAATTCGTAAATTTCTTTGAACAACTTCCAAAACTTCTTACAAGAGCATACTTAAAGATACTCCCAAAGTAGGAAGGTTAATAATAATAATAATATAATATACTTATATAGCGCCCATTAATCCACTCACAAGTGCTCTATGGCGCTTAACAATCACTCAGTCTATATAGACTAGCATACACACTAACAGGCCTACACACATACACCCATACACTCAAACCCACATAAGATACAGCAACATCCACTAACCTTTTCGACATCTTCGGACAGATGACCTACCAGTTTTTTTCTTCATCAATGATTTAGGCACAGGAGGCTGAGACCTGAGGGACGAGCATTTGAAAATTGAAGAACATTAAAATAAACTAAGTTTTTTAAAAGTTAAAAAAACAAAACAAAAAAAAAACATTACAAAACAAAAACAAAAATATAAAAAAGAAGACATAGCTCATGTCTATTAATACCTATAAAGATGCCACAGAAAATGGAAACGACAGAGATTGTAATTTTGGGAAGCTGGCAAGTGAGTTTAAAAGTAAGAAAACAACACCCTCTGTCAAACTCACCATTCGTCTTACATATAAAACAGAGCCACCATTTAAAAGTTTGGAAATATACTGGCAAGTCTGCAATTGCTGGCAATCTGGCATCCATTTTAACGTAAAAGTTATCAATGAGTAAACACAAAATGCACTCACTTATCAGTGAATAAAATAAAATAAATTGCACTCTATGATTCATGCAGCATTGTTAGATGCTGTCGCATGGTCATTCCTATAATAATAATAATAATAATAATAATAATAATAATAATAATAATAATAATAAAATAATTAATATAATAATAATAATAATAATAATATAATAATAATAATAATAATAATAATAATAATAATAACAATGACAGAATTCTTTTTAAAACCTGTGATGATGATTGACTGTCTCACCATGACTGATGAGTTCCCCTCTGCCACAAACTTACCCTTGCTCATAATGGTGCTGCAGTTCGTCCACCAGCACACAGAACTCCCCAAAGGTCACATGATCTGCATCACAAGGACTGCCATACTCCACAGCACAATGCACCATCTCTAAGACTTAAGTGGGAAATGAGAAAGAGTTTCAACAAATAATAATATGATGATGAAATAATAATGACAATAATAATAATAATATAATAATAATAATAATAATAATAATAATAATAATAATAATAATAATAATAATAATAATAATAATATAATAATATAATATAATAATAATAATAATAATAATAATAATAATAATAATAATAATAATAATAACAATATTAATAATCATCATCATCATCATCATCATCATCATCATCATCATCATCATCATCATCATCATCATCAACATAATACTAATCATAGTAATGATGATGCTGATAATAATAATAAAAACAAATAAAAATTATCATCATCATCATCATCATCATTAATATTGCAAGTATTATTATTATCATTATTACTGTTATCTGGTTAATTTGTAAGAATAATCAATACATAATGAAAAGGTGCTTTAGTTAATGTTTTGGATTTCTAGTTTATCAAGATAATCATCATCATCATCATTGCCTTTTTAACCCTGGGCCAAGATATAGGCCACAAAGTTTCCATCCTCTATCCTGAGCTAACTTTTTTTTTTTTTATCTCATTCCATGTCTTATCACTTCTCTGTATACCAGCTTCTTTAATTCTTCTCTATGTTTCCCATGGCCTTCCCCTTGATCTTCTGTCCTGAGGGTTCCAGTCCAATACTTTCTTTATTTATAGTGGAGTCTTTCTTTCTAAGCGTGTATCGAATCCACCTCAATCATCTTCTTCCTATTTCCCTCCCACTGGTTTCTGCTGTGTTCTTTCAAGGAAATGGCTATTCAATATGTCTGTGTGCTTCAGTCAATCATTATCATAGGCCGACATAATCCGCAAAGGACTGGATATATGCTGAGAAAGGTTCTACCCTATCATTTTGTTTACACTTTCATACAAAATTTTTTAAATGGCACATTGTATTGTATCATACACACAGGTTCAGTTCTTTATCTTACACCGGTGCCTGCTTTTTAATTTCTTAATTTCACATTGTATTGCCTTGACGTCTTCTTGTGGACGTTGTAAACGCAACAATATCTTGTGTTTTTCTTTATTAATTTATTCATTTACTTTTCTTTCTCACATCTTTTATTAGTTGTTTTGTTAAAGGGGAAACCCCAAACATCCACGTACGTCTGTCCTGTGTTATTTATGGAGGCTTTGCATTTCTTTACATTCGTTTACATGGATTTAAGCTTCAGGCAGCAAATTTTGGTTATTCACAAATTATACTTCATTGCTATGAAGATAAACATTAAAATCTATCTAAATGATCATAAAAACATGAGATTTATAAACATCTTACTCTGAGAGTAGGAGGGATAAAGGTTGAGGTCATGGAATGCTTTGCGAAGGCTTGATTTTTTAATGCGGTCTTCATGGGCATAACGACTGAACACATTGTAAAGGTCCCTGTTGAAAGAAAGTTATTTATTCTCAGTTCTAAACAAACAAAAAAAAACAACTTAAATTCATGGTAAAGAATGGAATAAGCTGAGAAAACTTATTCGTAATGGAGTCCTAGAAAACCAACATTAACATTTTATCAAGGTATTACAACAGCAAAATAAATTGTATGCCAAAATAGTCCACATTAAGTTGACACTTAAGTGTTTAATCTATTCCCTGTTGTCATGGCATTTATATACTGAGATTCTAATAGTTATCACTTATATGAATGTGAGATACTGTGATAACTAACAAATAATCTTTAGCCAGTCGGAGAAGTTAATAACAGGAATGCCATAAACAGTCAATAGTTTTGTTGTATGATCATTTTGGAACAAAATATGTTTCAATTCATTAAACCATAACAACATTAAGGCCCTCATACGAGCGCATGAAAGATTTCTAAATGGAAATGAAGAGAATATGGATCAAATATGTCACCATCCCTACATATCACTGTCCACTATATTATTTATACATTGTCACATTACCATAAATCTCCTAGTCTAATGCTTAAGGCAACAAAACATTAAAACACAACCACACTACCAAATGAAACAGTAAATGTGCGGCTATGTGGTCTTGTGGTATGACACTCGCTTTCAGATCGGAAGTTCCTGGGTTCGAGCCTCGCTCGGCACATAGTTGAGTCCTTGGAAAAGACTCTTTACTCACATTCTCTCACCTACTCAGGTGTAAAATGAGTACCTGGCCATTAACAGCATTGTCTCTGTCCGAAAAAAAATTATAATATCGCCTAACAGGCGTTATGTCCCATCCTACAAGTTAAGTGTTGCTGTTGGCCGGGGACCCCTTGTAAAGCGCTTTGAGCACGTTTAGTGGATATTGCGCTAGATAAAAGCTCAATTTTTTATTTTTTAAAAATGAACCACCATTCATATTCAAGATTCATTTGATCTATTGAAATCTAAGATTACACGTGACAATGTGTTCAAATATTAGTATTAGAGAGAAATATGTCTATTTGTGTGCATCTGTTTGTTGGAGTGAGCCATATTTACAGACAAACCAACCTAGTATATGGTCCAAATATTCGATAATCTAATGGGCTGACATTATTTCCTTTCTTCACAGAATCCATATTTTACAACAAACACTCCTCCACATCAGACTGTCTAAGGAAAGATAAAAGAAGATATTAAATTAATATAAAAAACATTTCAGAAACAACCCTGCAATATTGCATTAAGAACCAAACAATCACTTTTAAGACCGTCAATATAAGATTATACCCCGTGTGGTGTCCGGGGTCCTTCAACTGAGAGGGTCAAGAATAGCCCAACGCCAAGCCAGCGTGTCGTAAAAGGCGACTAATGGTGTGTGATTCCTCCATCTTTGAGTCACCTGGTCCTCCAGGTTGGGGGTTGGCAAAGGGTTAACACCCCTTTCCGTTAAACTCTAACCGTTACAGAAACACAGACAGACAAACCAAATCCTTTTTTTAGCTTGGGCGACCGAAGAGTTTCTGGAATATCAGAATTTATGAAGGACAACAGACAAAGCCGAAAGGACTCTGCTGACCCGATGACGTCTTCGCCAAACAAGCAGCTTCGAATTGCGTCGTGGAACGTTCGCACCATGTATGAAGCAGGAAAAAGCTCTCAAGTTGTGACTGAGATGAGAAGATACAGGCTGCATATACTTGGAGTAAGCGAAACCCACTGGATACAATCCGGACAGAAACACCTCAAGTCTGGGGAGAAGATTTTATATTCAGGGAGAGGGGACGGGATTCATATACAGGGAGTAGGAATAATTCTAAGCAAGTTTGCCCAGAAGTCACTGAGAGGATGGGAACAATGCGGAGAAAGGATCATCATGGCGTCCTCTACAACACGGAGTAAGAAGATCAGCATGAACATTGTACAGATCTATACCCCAACAAATGATGCAACAGATGAGGACAAAGATACATTTTATGGTCTGCTACAACAAGTCATTGACAAGTTGCCAAGGAAAGACATCAACATATTGATGGGAGATGCTAATGCAAAAGTGGGACAGGATAACGTAGGCTATGAAGGTATCATGGGACGTCATGGCATGGGAGAAATGAATGATAATGGTGAGAGATTTGCAAATTTCTGTGCATTCAACAGTTTGGTGATTGGAGGATCAGTGTTCCCCCATAAGAGGATCCACAAAGCAACTTGGGTCTCACCAGATGGTATGACAGAGAATCAGATTGATCATTTTTGTATCTCTCGTAGATTCAGACGTTCATTGGAAGATGTGACAGTACGGAGAGGGGCAGATGTTGGATCAGACCACCACCTGCTATTGGCAAAGCTTAAGCTCCGACTCAGAAAACACGGGGCCAGATCACATACAAGAAGAAAATTCGAGTTGAATGCACTTGATGGGGAAAAGAATGAGGAATTCAAACTACAATTGAGTAATAGATTCCAACCTCTTACTGAGCTCGAGGAGGACATAGATGTAGAGTCACATTGGGCAAAGATCAAGGAAGTCTACATAACAACTTGCCACGAGGTATTGGGGGTAAAGAAATCAGAACATAAAGAATGGATAAGTCCAACCACCTTGGACCTTATTGAAAAGAGGAGAACAAGGAAGGAACAAGTGAATGCAAGCCGAACAAGGGCTTCAAGACTGGATGCACAAGAGCAGTATCGAGCCATAGCTAAGGAAGTCAAAAGATCTGTGAAGAAAGACAAGGAAGCATTCATGAACAGACTTGCAGAGAAAGCAGAAGCAGCAGCGACTGGAGGACACATGAGGATCCTTTATCAAACTACCAAGACACTTGCTGGAAAATATGGGAAACCAGAGGTACCAGTCAAAGACAAAGATGGGAAAACTATTTTTGGAAAAGAGGCTCAATCTGAACGATGGAGGGAACATTTCAACTGCCTTCTGAACAGACCACCACCAGACAACCAGCCAGAAATTTTGCCTGCAAGGAATGAGCTACCAATTAGCTGTGATCCACCATCGATAGCAGAGATTGTGGGTGCCATTAACAAGATGAAAAGGGGGAAAGCTGCTGGACCAGACCAGATTCCACCGGAGGCTCTAAAAGTTGATGCGGAAAGAAATGCTGAGGCCCTGCACCCACTATTTGAGAGAATCTGGAATGACGGGATATTCCCAAAGGATTGGAAGGAAGGACATCTTATCAAGCTTCCAAAGAAAGGGGACCTCAGTAATTGTAATAATTATCGAGGCATCACTCTTCTTTCTATCCCAGGAAAGGTTTTCAACCGTATTATTTTAGAGAGAATTAAGAATGCAACAGATGCTAAACTGCGGGACGAACAGGCAGGTTTTCGAAAAAACCGTTCAACCACCGACCAGATTGCCTCTCTGCGAGTCATAGTGGAACAGTCTATAGAATGGAACTCTCCTCTTATTGTCAACTTTCTGGATTACGAGAAGGCTTTCGACAGTATTGACAGAGCAACATTGTGGAAAATTCTGGCACATTATGGACTCCCTGAAAAGATAGTAAACCTCATTAAGGAAATGTATGAAGGATCAAGTTGCAGGGTTGTACATGAAGATCAGCTTACTGACAGCTTTGAAATTAAGACTGGTGTCAAGCAGGGATGCTTGCTCTCTCCATTCCTGTTCATCCTTGCCATTGATTGGCTAATGAAGGAAACCTCCAAAGGGAGAAGAAATGGGATACAGTGGACCCCCTGGACACAGTTGGATGATCTGGATTTTGCAGATGATCTGGCTCTTTTGTCCCACACCCAGGACCAGATGCAAGAAAAAACCACAATTATAAACAGCCTGTCGGAATCAATTGGTCTAAGAATTCACCCTGCAAAGTCAAAGGTCTTGAGGATAGGTACGCGTCAAAGGGAGCAGATCAAAGTTAAAGATCAGGAACTCGAAGATATAGACACTTTCTGCTATCTCGGAAGTATAATTGACAAGGATGGAGGCACGGAAGCAGAGGTGAAAGCACAAATAGGAAAGGCACAGGCTGCATTCACATCTTTGAACAGAGTTTGGAGAACTAAAGATATCTCCCTTCAACTAAAGCTAAGACTTTTCAACTCAAACGTGAAGTCTGTCCTACTGTATGGATGTGAAACTTGGAACGCATCACAGGCATGTATAAGGAGGGTACAGATTTTCGTAAACAGGTGCATGCGTAAGCTACTCAGAATAAAATGGATGGATAGAATAAAAAATGAAGAAGTATGGAAAAGAACACAACAGAAACCAGTGGGAGAGGATATAGGAAGAAGACGATGGAGATGGATTGGACACACGCTTAGAAAGAATGACTCAACTATAACAAAGAAAGTATTGGACTGGAACCCTCAGGGCAGAAGATCAAGGGGAAGGCCACGAGGAACATGGAGAAGAATTAAAGAAGCTGATATACAGAGAAGTGGTAAGACCTGGAATGAGATAAAAAAGTTGGCTCAGGATAGAGAAGGATGGAAACTGTTTGTCTGTGGCCTATACCCTGACCCAGGGTGAAAAAGGCAATGATGATGATGATGATATAAGATTATAAAAGAGTAGTCTCGTTTTTTAATTTTTTTATTTGGATTTTTAAAATAAAAATAAAAAATAGATAGAGGTATTAATCCAAGTCATAATTTCTTACCTTATTCATAATGTAAATGTTGCTGCTCGAAGCTCAAATAAATAAATAACAATGTGAAATTGAATGTAAGCTTCAATTTAATATACAGAAACAGGTAATATGGACATTTTGGGTTTCCCCTTTATCAACCAAACAGGATAAATGAAAGAAACACTACAGACGAATGAGATAATGTGGTAGTGATTCGTCTTAAAAATGCCACTAGAGAGTGCGACAATTCTAATAAACGTCACAAAATTTCTACTTCTAATGGATTTATTGATGAAAAATATCATCAGTCATATCTTAACAGGTAAAATAATTTGACACGTGCTTGGGCTTTGAAAATCAGTGCATTAATGTTTTGAGAGAGTAGTAGAATGTTTTATTGAGGCAAACCTCTCAATAAGAGTCACTGCGCTCAACTTAACACACTTAAATGTTCAGTGATTGTGCTACAGTTAAGTGCCACATTGGCCACTCAAATTGTAAATAATTACCGTTAACCATTAAAAATGTTAAAAATCCTACCTTTCAAACATGTTAAAATGTTGTGCGGCTATGTGGTCTAGTGGTATGACACTCGCTTTCAGATCGGAAGGTCCTGGGTTCGATCCTCGTTGAGTCCTTAGAAAAGACTCTTTACTCACATCCTCTCACCGTACTCAGGTGTAAAATGAGTACCTGGCCGTTAACAGCTTTGTCTTTGTCCGAAAAATTGTAATATCGCCTAATAGGCGGCATGTCCCGTCCTACATGTTAAATGTTGCTGTTGACCAGGGACCCCTTGTAAAGCGCTTTGAGCACATTTAGTGGATATTGCGCTATATAAAAGCTCAATGTTTTTTTTTTAAAACTAATGACGCATCTGCTTTCTCCATAAAGCAGTCCTAACTTTAAGGAGACCTTCCATAAGCTACTACATCCCAAGTATTCTTGTTCTAGTAGGGGGTTTGGGAGGGGGGAAACTTTTTTTTTTTTAATCTCCCCCCTCCCAAACCCCCTATACTAGAACTTCAAGAAGGGGGTTTGGCAGGGGGGGGGGAACTTTTAAAAAAAAAGTTTTCCCCCTCCCAAACCCCCTCTATAACATCGGAAGAAGACTTGGGATGTAGTAGCTTATGGAAGGTCTCCCTAACTTTAAAATTCTGGATGGATTTCAAAAATTATATTTGAAATCAATTTGTCACTTTTTCATCTTAGTATTTTCTTCATTCTCACTTCTAATCCAAAATAAATTCCAAAACAAGCAAATATGTAAATTAAGTTATAATTATTATTTTCATATAAAAGATCTCAAAGAAATGTAATAAAAATTATGCAAATTAGTGTGTAACTACTTTTTCCTTTTCAGAACACACACATTACACGACGTAATCTGATTGGGTGACCTCGTTTTGGAAAGGTCAGGGCGAGTCTAATTACTAGGCTAATTGTCTATTGCCACACTAGTAACTAGTAATTAAATATAGTGGAGGGTAATTCAACTCTTGGTGTATTTTGTTATAATCTGATAGGGACTTTACTGTATATAAACATGATTATCTTATGAAATGGCTAAAATGTATCCATAAAAATAAAGTTGACATCAACTGTGACTATCCATATTAATCTAATAGACAATGATATTGGTTATCAAACTTCAGAATTCATATCATCGAAATACATCGTGTGGCGTCATCAAAATCGTTTAAGAATGTCAGAAAAGCTTACTTTCAGAACTGACCTCATCTCATAACAACATACAAGGAATGACACGGACACAGGAGAGCCGAATGAACGAGATAAAACTAAAACTAAAAAAAGGCTTTATTTTTTAGTGAACAAAAATTGTGAAGAATCAAAAAGTTACAAAGAAACATGTAAGTTTTCGAAATTGAGGCCGGTTTAACAAAAAAAATATTTCTCTCTAAAGTAAAGGCATGTTCATATCGTAGTGGTATAACTAAATGAAAATATGACAATTCAATATGAGTATGAGTATAATAAGTAAGGTGTCCTTGGCCTTTTCATTTTCAGATCTCTTTAATTATAGTTTTACAAAAATTTCGAAATAAATTCCATACCTGTCCTATCCACAAGCTAAATCCTTAAGCGTAGATTTAAAATTGGGAAAATGTCAAAGAATAAATGGAATTTTGCAATGTTCGACTACTGTTCTTGTCCATTCATTTATTCATTTATTCTTGTTTACTGTCAAAAAGATTTGTTTATCCCGACAAAAGTTGAAGGGAGAGCACTCCAAGATTTTTGTATTTGTGTTACCAGTTTGTTATTTTTATTTATTTCGTCAAATATTACAAGGTTGATGAAATAATAATTTGAATATATGGAATATATTATATGTATCTACTATTCAGGGCATGACACCTTCCCAGAATGTTTTCCATCACATAAGGTTAAGTCTTTTGCTTAGAAATAAGTGTATATATAAAGGACAGAAAAAGTACGAATAAAATATTTTCTTTTTTTTTTTTTTTTGGTCTGGCTTCTTATTTTTGGCTTTTTAAAAAATAAAACTGTCTGGAAGCCAGGATGTCAATTTGGCATTAAATTGCCACATTTTCCCAACTTCAAACTAATGACTACGTAATGCACTTTATTTAGAATAAAAGTACCCAGGGCTTTCTAAAAATAGTATCTGGTCTCTCGGAAGTACCAAAAATGATTAGGAAGTAAATTAAATAATATTATTATTAGCAGGAATGCCAGATAATACTTTATAAATAATCCAAACCATTCCTAAAAAAAAGTCTTTAAAAAAAACAAAAACTTGAGCTATTATACAGAGCTACATCCATAAACGTCCCTGTCTAACAGCAACACTTGACATTACGTGCCATGACGAATGTGGGGTGATATTGCCTTTTTTTTTCGAAAAAAGACAACGCTGTTAACGGCAAGATACTCACTTTACACCTGAGTAAGATGAGAGAAGGTGAGTATAGAGCCTTTTTCAAGGACTGAGCTATGCGCTGAGCGAGGCTCGAACCCAGAACCTTCCGATCCGAAAGTGACTGTCATACTACAAGATTACATAGCCAAACTTTCTCTAGCTTACCCTAATAGCCAAGAGAAATATAGAAAAGGTATCACCAGAGTAATAGGCTAGTAATAAATATTGTTATCCAAAACGTATTATTGTAATTGCATGTAAATGACGATCCAAACATGTCAAAATTAATTTTAAAGGTTTGAATTAAAATAATTCAACCTGGCAACTCTGTTTATTTAGACGTTAGTGGAAATTCTTTGCTGTGGCCTTGAGTCTATTTTTAGCCGAAATTATTAGATTGTTTGATTATATAATATATATAAAGTTACGAAAGCTATACTTCGTGATAACCGATAGAAATCTTGGAAGATGTTTATCGACGTCCATTTGTATAGCATAGTGCCAGACAAAGTAAATTACAAAAGAAAAAAAAACAAAATATATTGGCTTTCCTCGACGATAGTTTTTTGTTCTTGTTTTTTCTTTCTCTCAGCTTTGTCCACAGACTACTAGGCGTACACACTTTAAAAGATTACTATCATACACCGGTGTCCTCTTGCTCCCTAATACGATTCAATAGTCTGATGTCACGCTGCCTGGCAACGGCGACCATCTTGGTTCTAAACAAAGAAAATCATTACTTTTTATTTTTCATGCTGGCTAGAACTTTTTATATGTCTTGTGATCAGAATGTGTAAAAGTCAAAACATGATCAAATGTATGTGTTTTTTTTTTTCTTCTGGATACGCTTTATACTTGCCGGAGAAATATTTCATACGGGCGTCCGCCATTGTTCCGATAGTTTAGAGCCAGTGTTACTAAGTTACCATGCGTCATAAGGAAGGAAGTGACGTTACGGCTGTTGAAGAGTATTTGTCAACAAGATAATGGGAGCGATCTATTTTAACTTTCCATGTGCTCGAGGTCATTGGTCACATTGCACAATGTGCTAAAAGTGACCCACATAGTGAAAAGTGCTCACAGCTTTCGAAATATCTGACATCACGATTGGCCATTTTGTTCTGTTTGACACATGTGTATGTTTAAAACTTTCACACAAAAAGCAGCGTGTTTACATTTTAAAAGAAATATCCAAGCGTTGGACAACAACAAATCATATGATTGATGACTTGGTTGGACGAAAACCTGAATATAGATAGTATGCGCTTGGCTAAGAAGCTCATAACATTGCCATCCGGAAGTAACTGACCAACACACAAAACTGTGTGTATCCATGAACGTTTATAGTCGGGTTAATACTTTTCAGTGAGCATTACTCATAAACGCGGATGGCAAAAAACAATAACAAAGACCCGAGTGACGTCAACTTCGAACTATCTGTATTGGTCACGAATCCTTCTCCTGGCCGAGATAGTCGTAGAGGAGATGGTTTTGCATAAAGCGCCCTCTCTCTCTCTCTCTCTCTCTCTCTCTCTCTCTCTCTCTCTCTCTCTCCCTCTCTCTC
>NC_088368.1:21657573-21660073 GCF_034508935.2 Berghia stephanieae | reverse complement strand
GTGGGTTGAACCATGTTATGTGTCGTTTTCTTTGTCGTTTTTTTTGTTGGGGTGGTAATGGTCTCTTCCTCATATTCTAGTTTGTAGTTATATCCACTTTTTTGTAGTGCGTTTGTGTACGGTGGGATTGCATCGTTGAATATGTTGTTGTTTGTAGAGTTGTTAGATAGTCGTTTGTTAATGCTCTCGGGGATGTTTTTTATTATAGATGGCGGATGATTGCTGTGTCTATGAACGTACAATGGGATGTTGTTGGGTTTTGAAAATGGTTGATAGGTGCCGTCGTTTAGGTTGATGGTTATGTCCAGGAAGTCGAATGTTTTTTTGTTGGCTTCGATTGTAATTTTCAGATTGTTGTCCTGGAAGATTTTGCATATTTTTTTCTTTATTAATTCTGTCTGTCTCGGTGTTTTATTGCACAATGCGAGTCCGTCGTCCCTGTATAGTCCAATGTTTATATCGAGATTTTGCATTTGAGAAAGTAGATATAGTCCGACGAGCTCGCATGTTTCTGCTCCATCGTAGCTCCCATGGTGACATCAAAGTTTGTTGATTTTTTTGTCCATGCTGTTCCATTATTGTAAAGTGATGTATTCTTCGAGTGCAGGATAATATGTATTTCTTCTTCGGTGATGTTGTCGAAGGTTTTTGCGAACTGTAGTGCTTTGAGGAGTAGGGTTTTGGTGATTGAAGGGTAGAAATTACAGATGTCAAAGATGATTGCGTTTTGTCGTTGTTTGTTTTCTGTGTTTCTGTACCAGTTGATAACTTCAGCGGTGTTTCTCCATTGGTTGAATTCGGTTTTCTTGACGATTTTGGTGTTGATTCTGTCTAAAATCTGTTTACTTATTTTTCCGATTTGTGATTTACATGGGTTTATGAGACGGCATTGTACGTTGTTGCGAAAGTTTGGTTTATGGTCTTTGATAGTGATGAAGGCGTTAGATTTTGCTGTGGTGTCTATTCTGTCACTTAGCTGTAGGTTTTCGGCGATGCTTTTGTCTTCTGCTGTAATGTCAGGTGTCGTAGATGGTGTTTGTTTCTTGTACTCTGCTTGTATATTTTTCTCAAGTAAATGTGTGTATTCTTTAGGGGTAAGCTTGTAGAAGTTTGTGGTTTTGTCAGCGGCGACGTAAACATTGGAGTCTTGATGTATTGATCGTATGTCTTGTTGTAGTTTGTTTTGGAAGGTGTCGTTGATTTGTCTGAATTTTATGTTTCGGATGATATCTGTCATTCCATCCTCGAATTCTCGTAGTTCAGGTATGGATGGGGCTGGGTCTGGTAGATCTAAATCCAAAAGTTTCTTTATTTTTAACCGTTTGGTCAGGGTTTAGGTAGAAAAAAGCTCGCCATCTGGTGTTTCTTATAAATTTTTCGGTTTTGTTGATTAGAGATTTTAGGTATTGTTTGCTTGTCGGGATCGGGATGTTCTTTGTCGAATAATCAAAATTAGTACTTACGAGGTTCATTTCTGGTTAAAATAAAGTGCTCAACAGGACAGTAGAACTGGAGCAAATGTATAAATTATAAAACAAAAACCATGAAATAATAGTGCTCAACTTTAGTAATAAAAGGAGCTATTTATAAACATTTGAAATTAATTAGATAGTTTGACTTCTACAACGTTGTTATCGAGCGTTGCTCTCATCAGGAAGTGGAAGTGAAAGTAGATTGTTGTGTTTTCGTATTTTTATAGATTCGTGTTTATGGAGGTTCGTAATTACATAAAAGGTGTTTGTTTCTATGTCTGCATGAGGAAGTTAGTTCGTTTCTTCTGTTGAGTGTTGCTATGTTCGGTTTAGTGATGATGAGAATTTTTCTTCCAAGCAGAGGTTGCAAATCTTAGAAGAGGGGGAGTACGACTGTGCTCTGGAGATGATTTTCCATGTGATGCTGTGTTGTATGTTTTTTTCTTTGAGGTTCCAAATGTGTTCGCTTAGTGTAGTAGAATGTCGTTTGTGTATGTTTCTGAAGGAAGATGTATGCAGGTTGTATCTGGTTTTGAATGGACACTCGGTGAGGCCAATGTATGTTTCTTGTTTTGGTGTGTCTGGTCGTGTTACTGTGGCTTGATAAATTACGTTTTGAGTCAGGCAATTGCCGTTTAGTGGGCATGTTGTCTGGGTCCTACAGTTGCATTTTTTCACTAGGTTGTTGCTGGGCTGATCTGGCTGTGATAGTTTTCGGTTATTGTTGGATGAAATAATGTTTTGTATGTTTGGCATGCAGGTGTATCCTATTTTGATGGTGTTTTTGTTCATGATTGGGTGTAGAACGTGACCGGGAGGGAAGCATTTTTGTAGTAGATTGAAGAATTTGTTACCGATAGAAGTTGTCACATTCTTGCTGTAGGGTGGGTTGAACCATGTTATGTGTCGTTTTCTTTGTCGTTTTTTTGTTGGGGTGGTAATGGTCTCTTCCTCATATTCTAGTTTGTAGTTATATCCACTTTTTTGTAGTGCGTTTGTGTACGGTGGGATTGCATCGTTGAATATGT
>NC_088368.1:21647573-21652573 GCF_034508935.2 Berghia stephanieae | reverse complement strand
CACGTCAGCTAATACAAAATAGAACTGGAGATAAGGCCGCTGTGAGAATCGAGCCAGTTGTGGTGATAGGCTATTTCAAAAATCATTTAGAATCCAAAAATATTGTTTTTTAAATTCTAAAAGTTCGTTTAGATCAGAGCTGCCTACTTGAAATTTCAAACATTCGTAATTTCCAAGGGGGAAAAAAAAAAGAAAATTCCACTTTAAATAGCTTTAGATATAAATAATTTACCTTCAACATGATCCAAAAATTAAACGCTCCTAAGTTCTGATTATAGGTTCTGAGGAACTAAACTTTCCTTTTCAATAAGATTTATTGAGTTAAAGAGAAGAATGCAGTTCTGTAGCTGGAGCCAAAAATTCGTAATTCTATGAATTTTTTCATAGTACTAGGCAGGTCTGGTTTAGGTGCAACGTCACGACTTCTCTGACGCCATAAGGACTACGGAGCCGAGTTTATCCCCGTTTCTAAAGCGTTAAAGGGACAACAAGAATTGCCTTTTACCCTTTGCAGGGAGCGCTAATCTATCTACAGTGCTTTCCGTCAGATTCAGCTACACCAACTTGAAATAGACAATAGGAAATAGAATAGGAAAAGAAGGGGTGGAGGGGGGGGGGGGGGGGTTGAAGGTCAGAAAGATATCGACAACAACCAGGATCTACTGCGGAGTAGCCCTGTTCCTTTTTGCTTGTAGAGTCCAGCGTTTCGGGGATGCGTCTCGGTCTGATGATGTCTGAAACAGTGCACATCCCAGTTTTCTGCAAGAAATCGTCATTTATACTGACACTCATTAGAATGATGGTGATGATGATGATGATGATGATGATGATGATGATGATGATGATGATGATGATGATGATGATGATGATGTTATTAATGATAACTATCATCATCAGTATAATCAATGAGAGCGATCTCTATTCATGTTTTCGTCCAACCTAGTCATCGATTACATGATTTGTTGCTGTACAACGATTGGACATTTTTCAATAAATGTAGACACACTGCCAAACCCATGTGTCATGCCAGGCGAACTGGCCAATTGTGACGTTGGATATTTCTCAAACTGTGAACACCTTTCATTATCTGGGTCATTTTGTGCGGCTATGTGGTGTAGCGGTATGACACTCGCTTTCGGATCGGAAGGTTCTGGGTTCGAGCCTCGCGCACGGCGCATAGTTGAGTCCTTGGAAAAGGCCCTTTACTCACATTCTCTCACCGTACTCAGGTGTAAAATGAGTACCTGGCCGTAAACAGCGTTGTCTTTGTCCGAAAAATTGTAATATCGTCTAACAGGCGTCATGTCCCGTCCTACGTGTTAAATGTTGCTGTTGACCAGGGACCCCTTGTAAAGAGCTTTGAGCACATTTAGTGGATATTGCGCTATATAAAGCTCAATTTTTTGGGGGGAGCACACTTTACAATGTTACCATGACCTCGAGCACATGGAAGGGTAATACATATAATAAATAGATAATAAATAAATTCTCTCTGTTCATCCCGATGGGGAAAGTTTTCTTTAGGATATATTCCAAGGGAAGACTGGAATAACCCAGGCGTCAACCGCAATGCAGCGCCGCAAAGTGAGCTTAGGCTAGGGCTCAAGGGCATACAGCGCGACTGGTAGTTGAACTCGGTACCTCTTGGTTACGAAGCAAAGACCATACCGCTGAGCCACGCTGTCCCTTAGATCTCCACGTTGTTGTTGTTGATGTTGTTGATGTTGTTGTTTAAAAGTAGTATATAGGCTAGTTGTTGTTTTTTGTCGTCGTATTCAAAACAACAATGGATGTCAGGATGTTTTATGAAATGTCAACTTCGAGGTTTAGTTTTGTGTTATTTTATCGACGTTAATAGCTGCTTATCGATTGGTGGTTTTGCTCAATGGCATCATGTTCAACTTATATAGCTACCTCGTATTTGATCGTGGTCTTCGTAAAGTTATGGCCTGACACTGATCAAAAAATGACGTCAAAATGCCAGTCTTTGGCCACAAAAGAAAACAAATCGTGAGTTGTATTCAATAGTTCAACCAATGAAATTACTTGTTTCCATGAGCACTACTAACGATAACTAACTAGGCGGTGCAAAAAACAAATAATGACGTCAAACTGCCAGTCCTTTTGGATTTCAGTGTCAGGCTATAACATAACGATGGCTACGATAAGAGCACAAACTTGAGCACAAGCTTTTTTTTATATAGAGCAATATCCACTTAATGTGCTCAAACAAAGCATTTTACAGGGGGGGGGGGGGGGGGGGTGGAGGGCAAGCTAATAGAAACACTTGAAAACATTATAGGCTGAGGTCTGATATCACTGTTGCGTGCCTGTAGGTACTTTACATCCAATTGCAGTGAGAAAATGTGAGTTAAAAACGTATTAATACTGTACGTTCAGTTTAATGTTAAAAAAACAAAAAACGTTTATAATATGATCGAGAAAATCGTGTTATAACTAGCCACGCATTTGGCGGTATAAAAACAATAACAATGATCAGAGAGAGGTCGATTTCATTCACATTATTGATTATAGACAACCAACCATGTTTGTCCGATAACGTGTGAAGATGTGTCACAAATTCCATGTTTTGATTGGTCAAAAATCCACTGGTTAATTGGATTCAATAGTCTGATGTCACGCCACCCGGCAACGGCGGCCATCTTGGTTCTAAACAAAGAAAATCATTACTTTTTATTCTTCATGCTGGCTATAACTTTTCATATGCCTTGTGGTCAGACTGTGTAAAAGTCAAAACATGATCAAATTTATGTTTTTTTCCCCTCTGGATACGCTTTTATGCTCGCCGGGGAAGTATTTCATACGGGCGTCCGCCATTGTTCCGATAGTTTAGAGCCAGTGTTACTAAGTTACCATGCGTCATTAAGAAGGAAGTGACGTTACGACTGAAGAGTATTGGACCCCGAAAAGGGAATTTAAATGACATAGACACACACCTCTAATATGATGGGTAAATATTAACCCATAGTGTCGTGTCTGTATCTATCAAGTCAATTAACAGCATGGAGAGTAAAATAAAGACAGTTAATTTGACTCGTATATATATATATATATATATTTATCATTATTTAATATTATTTTTAATGGTTTTTGCTTTTATTTTATATATATATATATATATATATATATATATATATATATATATATATATATATATAATATATATATATAATATGATTACGCATTTAAAAAGATCATAGATTGTCAAATGAATGTGCAAATAGTTGTATGATTGCAGGTGTTGGGTGTGGATGTGGATGCAAGAATTGGCGCCAGAGTGAAACGCCAAGATTTAAACGTTGTTTGTTTTGTGTTGTTCCCTTTTCTATGAGTCAATATTTTTACTCACCCATCATTATCATCATCATCATCATCATCATCATCATCATCATCATCATCATCATCATCATCATCAGCAGCAGCAGCAGCAGCAGCAGCAACAGCAGCAGCAGCATCATCATCATTGTCCCCGTTGCAGTCATCTTCATCATCACCACCGTGATCATCTTGATGATTAGTTGTTTAGTTATTATCTATTTCTATCTATCTATATATATCTATATTAATATCTGTTTCCATCTCTGCTGTGAAGTAATGCTTGTTTCTACTCGAGTGATGAGATATTCAAGAGTCAATTGTGGTTGTGTGTAAATGCTGTGAATGTGTGTGTGTGTGTGTGTGGGGGGGGGGGGGGTACGTGTAGTATATAAATAATATATGCAACCAACCAAGCGCGTTACTAAGAAAGAAGGCGCGGGGAATAGATGGACAGAATAATTCATGACACCTCAGTATTGTCAAAATATATAAACACAACCTCTTTCCAGAGTACGGCAGTTACATTGGTTACTTATATCTTACGGCGCTTGCCGTACTTTACTTTCAAGACTTACTTTCTCGTGTAGGACCAGTAAGGTTGTCACTCACCTTATTTCCAGGAGCGTAAATAGGTTGGGGGGGGGGGGTACGCAAGACAAGTAGAGTAATGTTTATCGAGCGGTTGTCAAGGAAACTGATCCCCACCAAAATAAAGCGCCTAAGTCGAATGGAACTTTGAGGCTTTAACTTACAGCATTAGTCAAATCAATATTTAAAAATCGACAATTTAAAGTTTAACCATCTATTTCGCACCATGCAAGATGTGATACAAATGGAAAAAAAAAAAGAAAAAGTAAGAAAGAAAAAAAAAGGCCGTGATGTGTTCTTGTTTCAATGGCAAGGAAAATGCGAATAAAAAAGGCCACCCGACGCCTCTGGGATAAAATGGGACGTAACCCGGGGAATTTGGGTTAAACATGACCGCATACCGAAATACTGCATTGACACAGTTTATTCAATCAACAATGGTTGCTGCAAGCGTAAACAAGTGAGATTGACTGCTGGATACTTCCTCATAAAAACAGTGGAAAAAATGTCTTCCGGAGAAAGTATTTCTCCTGCAGAAGAGCAAAAGCTCAGAGAACTTTTCAACAAGTTAGATATAAACAAAGATGGCAAACTTGATCTGGCAGACCTAAAAAAGGCTATGCAGAATATGTCGGTTCCCCAAGTACCGGGACATGCAGAAGTAAGTTTATTTGACATCGTAAGTTTTGTCATTGTTACTCCACTGCCTTTTTAGGACACCATCCTCTCCTTTATCTTCGTTAAAGGAAGCTATTTAAGATTTATAGGTAGAAACAACGCAATTGATTGCAAAAAGGATAGTGAGTGCTGTGTAGATAAATGAGATGATTTTGCATACAGGCGAGACAGAATTGGTTGGCCTTGGCCTAGTCTCGAGTCTCATTTTCAAAATTCAGGTTGTGGCCTTGGCCTTGAACAGACACCTGTCTAATCAAAGTACATTTATTTTCAGGTCTGATAAGTCAAATTGTTTTTAATGGAAATACTCTAAAACCAACCCAAAAAAATAGTGTAAAATTATTCAAGCCCATTTGATTCGGCTGCCAAACTCATATTATAGGCACGTCTTTTCT
>NC_088368.1:21637573-21645073 GCF_034508935.2 Berghia stephanieae | reverse complement strand
CAGGCATGAGCCGCAGTGCAGCACCGCAAATTGAGCTAGGGTGAGGTGACTTGTTCAAGGCCACACAGCGCAGCGGCGGGTGATCGAACTCTGTACATTTTGGGTATGAAGCAAAGACTGTACCACTGAGTCATGCTGCCTCCTTTACTGCTGTTACTGAATCTTGATACATTTTTCGGCCCTACCCGCTGTGAATAAGGCTTCTTAAGTTAGAAATATAAGACACTGGACGCAGAGTTGTCAAGCTAGCAGACAGACTTTAATATCGAAGGGTAGAACAGGAAGAGGGTGTAGTGAATCCAAACATACTGAGAGTAACAATGATAATGAAGTGATTAGATACATATGAAAGGAGTATGTTATGAGCAACATTAGTTATAGTTACATCCTTTCCCTTTTGGGTTTGAAATGAATGAAACGAAATTTAGGATATTAAAACAAATCTAATTGAGTTCAAGTTGGAGACAATGATTTAAGTGGATAGTGTAGTGAATTATCTTTAACCAACATTTAGATATAGGATGGTTTACAACTTAAAATCTGTTATAAGTGGTAAAGTTGTCATTATAGGAATAGCTGAGCTTGAGACAAATTAGGATTAAAATTAAAGTAAAATGTTATTTTGAAACTTGGAAACAAATCATAGAAATGAATATCAGGATTATGACCTAATATTATAATTCTTATTTAATAAAAGAAATCAAAAATAAGGTTACTGTTTTACACTTAAGGAATTGAATGTACAACAAAAGGAAATCATATATATGAGATTTAAAGTAGATACTGATTGGTTAAAGTTAAAGAAATGTTAGAATGGAATATGAATCATGAAGATGAGAAAAGGATGTATCATTTACATCTAGTTGTACATATATAATATAGTAAGCATCTGAAAATTGAAATGAGAAAAAAAATTTATGGGGAATAATGCATCGGGGTTTTAATGATTCTACCACGAGAAGAGGTACGAATGGGGATTTTGGATGGTGAGATTCTCATGTTGGTAGGTGTTCGGGTTTGAGCGGTCGAAGAAGTCAAGGCAATGGGAGGTGGGTTGTGGTTGGTGGTAGTGGTGTTTTGAGGAGTGTGTGTGGTAGAGTTTGAGCCTAAAGGGTAATCAATATCAGACATGGTCTCATTAACATCGTTCATATTCATATGTCTAATTCTGAGTTGAGTGCGGTTTCGAACAACAGTTCCATGGGGTGTTTTGACCAGGTATGATCGGGATACAGGATCAATCGTTTTAATAATAATACGGGTGTCCATTTACGATCTCGAAGATTGATGGGTTGAATGAAGACTTTGGTGTCTGGTTTGAAAGTGGGGAGGGACTTAGTTTGTCGATCATAATAATGTTTTTGTTTTTCCGCATTAGATTGTTTTTGTTGGATGATTGTAGGGTAACTGGAGGTTCTTTGTTGGAGAGAACGTTGTGTTGATGGAACAACCGATCTGAGTTTTCTGCAGAGGAATTTTTGGGCAGGACTTAAACCAGTTGTTGAGTCAGGAGTGTTTCTTACTTCAAGAAGTCCTAAGAATGGATCAGATCTGGTTTCAAGGGATTTTCTCAATAAAGTTTTGGCTTGCTTTACTGCGTTTTCAGCTTTTCCGTTTGATTGAGGATGGTACGGAGAACTGAACTGGTGATTGAAATCATAAGCCATGGAGAATTCCTTAAACGTTTGTGAAGAGAAACAGGGTCCATTGTCAGAGATAACTGCATTTGGGATACCGTAGCGAGCAAACTGAGTTTTCAGAGTCTTTATTACTGTATCTGATGCTTCATTTTCCAGTTTCTCGATTTCAAAGAAATCAGTAAGATAATCAACAAGTACTATGTACGTTTTGTTGGAGAAGTAAAAAATGTCCAATCCAATCTTTTCCCAAGCATAAGTTGCAATTTCGTGCGGAATTAATGGTTCTCTTGGGTTTCTTTGGGCATAGATTTGACATCCTTTGCAATTATTTATGAAGTCCTTTATTTCGGAGTTCATTGACGGCCAAAAAAGGGTTTCCCGAGCTCTTCTCAAACAAGCATCAGTGGCACGATGAGAGGAATGGAGTGCTTCTTTCATTTCTTTCCTGCAGGTAGTTGGTACAACTAGTTGATGGTCTTTGAAGATGATGCCATCAGAGATTGAGAGTGCATGTTTGAAGTTAAAGTATGGTTTTAGAGGTTGTGGAATGTCTGAATTATTTGGCCAACCATTTTGAATGAAGGTTTTTAAGAGAGCTAGGTTTGGATCTAGATCAGTTTCTTGTTGAAATTTTATTAGGCGTTCAGGTCTAACTGAAGCTTCATTTGCATAATTAATTTGTTCGAATTCTTCGTAACCAGAATTATCGGATAGGTGAGATCTAGAGAGTGTGTCAGCAAGGAACATTGTGGAGCCTTTCTTATATGCAATTTCAACGTTGTGTTCAAGGATCCTGAGCATCATGCCTTGAAGTCGGCGAGGCATTGAAGAAAGAGGTTTTTTGATGATTGATTCAAGGGGTTTGTGGTCAGAGTGTATAAGTACCTTTTTACCAAAGATGTATTGGTGGAATTTCTTTAACGAAAAAATAATGGCAAGTGTTTCTTTCTCGATCCGGGAGTAACGCTTTTCTGTATCTGTGAGAGCGCGAGAGGCATAAGCGATTGGTCGGTCATTTTGGAGGAGTGCAGCACCAAGACCAAGCTCAGACGAGTCACATTGGATTACGATGCTTTTCTGCGAGGCGAAATAACCAAGGACAGGTGCATTCGTAATCAAGCGTTTGATAGTTTCGAAAGCAGTTTTTTGAGCAGTACCCCACTGAAAATTAATGTTCTTTTGCAGTAATTGACGAATTGGTTGGATTACTGTTGAAAGATTGGGCAGAAATTTTGCCAGATAATTAATGAAACCGACGAGTCTTTGTACTCCTTTTACACTATCAGGGGGTGACATTTCCAGAATGGCTTTCACTTTTTCAGGGTCAGGTTGTAGACCATCAGTGGAAATGATGTGGCCAAGAAATGAAATTTTGTTTTTGCAGAGATCAAGTTTTTCTTTATTTAGGGCAATATTCATTTGTCTACATCTGGTGAGCAATGCGATGAGATTTTTGTTATGGTCCAAAGCAGCTTCATTGTCAGTAGAACCAGATCCTGTGACAATAATGTCATCAATGGCATAGAAGACACCAGGCAAGTCGGATAGAGCGCTTGATAAATGTTTTTGAAAAATTTCGCTGGAGACACATAGGCCAAAGGGTAAGCGATTCCATTTATACTGGCCAAAAGGTGTAGCCATAGTTGTCAGTGAGCTGGAATCCTTATCAAGTTTACAGTGCCAGAATGCGCTTTTTACGTCAAGTTTCGAGTAAAGACGTGCTTGTTGCAAATGTGGCAATATTTCATCGAGAACTGGTAGTTGATATGTTTCTTTGACGAGTGAGTTGTTTAGTGGTTTTGGGTCTATGCATATCCGTAGATCACCGGAGCGTTTTGTAGCAACGACCATTCTGCTACACCAATCAGTGGGTGTATTTACAGGTTCAATGACATTGAGAGTTGTGAGACGCTGAAGTTCAATTTTACTTTGTCTCTGAGAGCGATTGGGAGTCTAGCGGGTTTTGAATTAACCGGGGGTGACGTCATTTCTTAATGTAAGTTTGACAGTATTGGGCAAACAGCCAATGTTGGTTTCAAAAATGTCATCAAATTCACTAATGATTTTCTCAGCAGGGGATGTAAGCGAGAAAATGTGTTCAAAGTTCTCATAATCTATTTTTAATACTCCCATCCTTTCACTGGTTTGTTTCCCGAGGATGGGAGAAAGAGTAGTATTCACGACTAGCATCGTTGTCTTGAACGATTTGGAATCATTGGGGTGGGTGAGAGTTTTACAGATTTGTCCTAACACTTCAAGGGGTTGGTTTGTGTAAGATTTTACTGTTTTAAGGCAAGGAGAGATTTTGTCGCTGGGTTTTAGGAAACGTTGAGGGATAACGTCAACTGAGGATCCAGAATCTATTTGAAATGCAATTGTTTTTGTGTCCATTAAGAGGTTTATGAAAACGGCTTTTTTATCATTGCAAGGGTAAGAAGATATTCTTCATTGTGATAATCATAGTCATTGTCAGCGTTTGTTTCTAGCAGATGAGTGCGATTTGCAGAGGGGCAACACACTCGAAAATGGTTAGGTTGACGACATTGCCCACATGTTTTCCCATAGGCTGGACATAATTCTTTGCGCAAAATGTGAGTTAAGGCACAGAATTTACATTTGCGAGGAGTTTGAGTAGAAGTTGGAGGCCTGGTTGGAGGACGAAATGGCGTTGAGGACGGTGGTTTGCTGAAAGGAGGTCGTTGATTTTTAGAATTAGGCAAGGTACGTTGTTTCAATTTGTGTGAGTTGTTAGACTTGAAGGACAGTTTGTGTAGGGAGTCAGGAAGATTTATGACCCTTGATTGAGTCTCACTAGATTCGCTAGCCTTGCAAATGTCAATAATCTATCGAGAGTAAGTTTCTTCTCTTGTAGTAATATTTTGCGTGTTGATGCGTTTCTGATGCCTAAAACAATTCTATCACGGAGGATTGAATCATGCATGCAGTTGCAGAAGTTACAAGTTTTTGCAAGAATTTTCAAATCTGGGACGAACAAATCGATGCTTTCACCTTCTTTTTGTGATCGTTGGTTGAAAATATAGCGTTCATACGTTTCATTGACTGCTCCCACGAAATGAGTGTTAAGGGTATCAATAATATGTGCGAGAGTGTCATCATCAGTGAAAGTGAAGGTGTTTATCAGACGTAAAGCGTCATTTCCAATGCAGTGGAGAAACATTGATTTTTTAAATTGTTCTTCTTTGCTGTTGAGGTCTGTTATTATGGAGTAATTCTCCCAAGTTTGCTTGAATAGCTTCCAATTGTCCAGTGGAGAAGTTGAAAGATTGAGAGGGGGAGGAGGAGCAATGTTGGTAGCCGTAGCAACATTGTGAAGACCAGCAGAAGAGGTTGATGCAGGTGCAGAAGCCATTGTTTACAGTTGATTAGATCGAATTCGAGGAATCGATATATCGAATTTGAAGAATCGATATGGGAGTATCAAGGATGGCGTCTTTTCATTACGGTGAACTCAGAGATAAGTTTTTACTTACGGCATGGGCGAAATGGAGCTACAAACAAGCTAGACTTGTAGTTCATAATTGTAAAATCAAAGATTAGTTCACCACCGCTGCCACCATGTGAATAAGGCTTCTTAAGTTAGAAATATAAGACACTGGACGCAGAGTTGTCAAGCTAGCAGACAGACTTTAATATCGAAGGGTAGAACAGGAAGAGGGTGTAGTGAATCCAAACATACTGAGAGTAACAATGATAATGAAGTGATTAGATACATATGAAAGGAGTATGTTATGAGCAACATTAGTTATAGTTACACCCGCCAGTGTGACTTAAATTCTAGAGTGTAATATATGAAACTGCAGTCTGTTTAACTCACTCCATCCTAGAGTTTTTTTTGCTACTTTTCAAAATTGGAAAAAATGTATTAAAAATGAGCATGTGCATAGATAGTTCTATTCAACTATCATTAACATGTAAAAACTAAAAACATTAGCTTTGATACTACGCCTATAATGTGTCTCATAAAATTTGTAATAAATAAACATGAGGTAAAAGTAACCCGGGTAAACTACGGATATAGTCGGTGTTAGGGCTGGGTGAGTTAAGATCATCATCTCAGAGCAATAAACGTTTGCTGACTTAAGTGATTTTAATTTGGGTTAAGGTTTTCCGGGGAAATATTTTGTGTTGACAAGGCACCAATAAAAAATATGTGCATGTACAACATTTAAAAGTGTGAACTATTAGCCAATGAATAGCAACGTTTACCTCCCAAAATGTGAGGCAATTCATCTGTCATTGTCCTTAAGGTGGATATACATACATTCATAGACAGTATGACCTCACAGGTCCAGCACAATTAATACTTCTCCCTTCTGAAACTTAAAACAAAAGTCCTTGTCTTATACAATGTAAATCTGTTTTATGTTGTGTTTTGTTTTTTAAAGTCACATGAAGCTAATACTGATATATATATATATATATATATATATATATATATATATATATATATATATATATATATATATATATATATATATATATATTATATATATATATATATATACATATATATATATATATTTTTTTTTTAAAATGAACTTTTATACAGCACAACATCCACTAAACATGCTCAAAGCGCTTTACAAAGGGTCCCTGACCAACAGCAACACTTAAGATGTAGAACGAGACATGATGCCTGATATAGGCGTTATTACAATTTTTTTCCGACAGGACAAGGATGTTAACGGCCAGGTACTCATTTTACACCTGAGTACAGAGAGAGTGTAAACAAAGAGCCTCTGTCAAGGACTCAACTATGCGCTGAGCAAGGCTCGAACTCAGGACCTTCTGATCCGAAAGCGAGTGTCATATCACAAGACCACAAATGAGAGTTTATAATATAATTTAAAGATAAACATCCTAAGCGGATGAAATTTGTATTGTCCATTAAAGCATCCTTTCTAAAGGAATTCTGATGTTGGTGTATGATTTAATAAAAGCACTAAATTGTCTTATTTTTATGTTCAAACACAAGAACACCATAATCTATTTAAAGATAATAATGATGAATAAGAGATATTTTGAACATACTGAGGCAAAAGAAGAATGGTGAGCTTAATTCAATATTATTGTAATTTGACTCACTTCATTTAAAGGCGTAGCTGCTGAAACAGCACTTAAAAAAAAAAAAAGTAGTCCTTCAGAGTCATCAGGCTGGAAGTTTATCCCGATTTCTATCACGTGAAACGGACAATAGCAATTGCTTACTACCCTTTGGATAGGACGCTAGTCTATTGCAAAGTACTTTCCACCAGATCTAACAGACCCAGCTACCCAATCACTGCTGGGTGGACAGGGGGGGTCATAAAAAATCTCAACTGCACCTGGGATCGATCTCAGTCCCTTTGCGTGTGAAGCGAGTGCTCTACCAACTGAGCTATCAGGACGGCCCTGAAACAGCACTGCAGGTCTTTAAAGGAGGTGGGAAGTATTAATGCTCTTTTAAATAGTAGAGCACTTTAGTAGATTTGTGCTTCAATCTTTTGCTAACTTAATTCAATACAAGTATCATATCTGATTGTTTTCTACAAAAAAGAAATTATTCTTTTAACATCATTGATCAGGCATACTATTTATTCTACATCATTAGGCAGAATCTTATCTCTGAAGGATAGATGATATACAGGTGGGCATCTTTTGGCAGTTGAGGCATGAACACTTTCTAGATTAGCTGAAAACCCTCGTTCTATGCATTTTTGGCTTGATTTTGTAAGGCTAGTGACTGCAATATAGTAGTGGTGAACTTTATAGAAATTGATGACTTTGTCGTTGTTATGATTCCTGCATGTTTATTGTGTTTTAAGACAAACATTCTCCACAAGATGCTTAAGTATTAGAG
>NC_088368.1:21634287-21637474 GCF_034508935.2 Berghia stephanieae | reverse complement strand
TATTGAACCAATGTCTTACTTAGAAGAATTGATTATGCTTAAATCTGAGTTTTAAGCTTAACTTATAGGATTTAAGTTGAAATAAATGCCCTGATTGAGGGGAGGAAGTTTTGCTTTGTAAAATTTAAGATTAAAATAACTTCAATTTCCTCTACTCGTGTCCATTTTGACTTGGAATTCAATAGAGACAAAAAGTGAGACGTCACACCTGCTGCCTAGCAACGACACTTTTGGTTCCACACACAACTGAAAGAATCAAGCTGTGATCTCTCTCTCTCTCTCTCTCTCTCTCTCTCTCTCTCTCTCTCTCTCTCTCTCTCTCTCTCTCTCTCTCTCTCTCTCTCTCCCCCCCCCCCCCGTTTTTCTATAAATACTTGTGATATTTTATCCACCAAGCCTGTTCATTTCGAATGCATGAAAATGTTTAGTAAGTCACAAGACATTAGAATGCTTATATTATATGTTCAAATAAAATTTACAATCTTGACTTATACATTTTCTTGAGTTAAAAAATGTATTCATTTTATATATTCATCCCAAAGAGGAAATGTCTTTAGGGTCTTTTCCAAGGGGAGACTGGAATTGGAATAGCCCAGCGCAGCGCCGCTAATTGAGCTAGGGCGAGGCGACTTGCTCAAGGCCACCATGAGCAGGAGGGTTTAGAACTCGGTACAGTTCGGGTACGAAGCAAAGACCATACCTCTGAGCCTTGCTGTCCCATTGGTTGGTTTATTAATCCGTGAACTGCCGTACTTTGTGGGGGAAAAAACCCTCGTTATTTTAAAATTTGGCCAGAAAACGCGTCCTTAAACAAATATCGATCGATTTAAATTACCTTCACCTTGGCAAAAACTCTCTCCTTTAAACTCGAGTTTACCAGAGGACGGCGATTAACTGGTTAGTCTGTTTAGGATGTGTTAAAAAAAAAAACAACCAAAAAAAAACAAAAAAAACAAACAAACAACTAGAGCATTTATATAGTGCAATATCCACTAAACGTGCTCAAAGCGGTTAACTTGGAGTCCAGACCAACAGCAACATTACGAATATTGAATACCGATAATGATTGACCAAACGGTTTTCTCACAATGACGAATTCCTTTGATCTTTTCATCCTTTGCAATAAAATATGACTCAAACTTTAAAATGTTTATTGTGATGGTGTGTTGTTTCTCTTTCCCGTGGGGAAAATAATCATAACAGAGTTGCATTCAGTGGTGTATCTTAGCAAATAATTTTGGGTTGTTTGAAATAGTTTGATTATAGAAATACCGTGCCTTTCACAAAGACATAACACCCGACCGACCAACTGTTGAGCAAGACATCTCATAAAGGTCGGACAAGACATGTCACGACATCCCTCTGGTCCACCATCGATTACGCTACGTGTTCGCCATTTTTGACTTATGTTCGCTGGAAGTAGGGGGGGGGGGGGGGGCTTTGAATGTATTAATGTGAAATATCACTGAATGTAAACTTCTTAAACACCAGATTCCATGTAAGTTTTGTACAGTATAACCTTTGAAAGGAACCGCAGTTTTCAAATACAAGAGATGCATAATTAAGATGACATAAATATTTATTCATTTGACCGCTCCCCTACCTCTGAGTTCCTGGTTGTAAGCTATACTGCTCTTTCGCGCTTCGCCTCTCTTGACAAATACTTGTAAATTTTCCTCTGTGACAAATGTGAATGTTTAATCCATATTTTTCTACCAGTTTTTATTAATGTAGAATTCACAATGGGGAGCTACGGCTCTGGCTTTCAAATATTTGATTGTAACAATTGGATTCAATAGTCTGATGTCACGTGGCCCAGCAACGGTGGCCATCGTGGTTCTAAACAAAGAAAATCGGTACTTTTTATTCTTCATGCTGGCTAGAACTTTTCATATATCTTGTGATCAGAATGTGTAAAAGTCAAAACATGATCATATTTATAATGTTTTTTTTCCCCCTCTGGATACGCTTTTATGCTCGTTGGAGAAATATTTCCGCCTTTGTTCCGATAGTTTAGAGCCAGTTACTCAGTTACCATGCGTCATTACGAGGGAAGTGACGTTACGACTGTTGAAGGGCATTGTTTATGTCAAGTGTGAACAAAGTGTAAATTTTACTATGTCATTTTGAACTCGAGATAGCAATAATAGTGAGTAGTGCACATGAATCTCGTGAAATGGAAACCCCTCGTCAAGCCTGTGGGCGAGTTTAGTGATCGTTATCACAACAGAATTCACTGTGTATAACATCGTATTGTAAAACATCAAAATGTTCACTCATCCCAGACCCTTCGTTTTTTTTTTTCTATACCGTAAAGAAGAAAAATTCTAAAGTATGATACTCTAACCGATGGGGAAAAAAATAAGCTTAATTAATGCCACCAACAATTCTAGTGTTCGAGCCAATTATCATTAAAATCCATCAGAAGATTGTGAAGATATCCACGCCAACACGTGCACACGGGTTGTGGAATGGCCTATAGATAGAATGCGCTTGGCCAAGGAGTTCACAACATTGCCATCCGGAAGTATAGCGGACCAACACACAAACTCTGTGTAACCATGAACGTTTATAGTCAAGTTAATACAGTTTAGTGAAAACAACTCACAAACGCGGATGGCAAAAACAATAACAAAGGCCTGAGTGACGTCTTCTTCGAACTATCTATAGACTATAGATTTAACAATGGATGTTGCCCTTACAATAAATACTGTACCATTATTATTGACACAGAGCCACGAACAGTGTGTAAAATGGGCATGATCTATATTACCTTTCCATGTGCTCGAGGTCATTGGTCACTTTGCAAAGTGTGCTCAAAATTACCCACATAGTGAAAAGTGTTCACAGTTTGAGAAATATCCAATGTCACAATTGGTCATTTAGCTTAGCATGACTTGTGTGTATGTTTACAACTTTCATAAACAAAGCAGCGTGTTTGCATTTATTGAGACTTTTCCAATCGTTGTACAGCAACAAATCATATAATCAATGACTCGGTTGGGCAAAACCATGAATAAAAATCCCCCCATTGGTATACTTGGTACAAATTAAATTTATGATTTGTTTTGAATATTCAAAGTTGTCTATGGCATGATCTATAGATAGTATGCAGATGACGTCACTCAGGCCTTTGTTATTGTTTTTGCCATCCGCGTTTGTGAGTTGTTCTCACTAAACTGTATTC
>NC_088368.1:21626787-21629287 GCF_034508935.2 Berghia stephanieae | reverse complement strand
AATATTCTATAATATAAGATTTTTTTCTGCATCTGATTTAATAAGTATAATCAATTGCTCTAAAACAGACGGGCAGACGGGAAGACGAGCAGAGGAGTAGACAAAACAGACTAGCAGAACACAGCTCAATAAACGCCGATAACCGGTGTTGACAAAGGACAGTGCTCCTTCTCCCCTCCTCCTGTTTTCTTTTCTTTCCAAAAATACTGCTATAATCATTTTACGTGAGTTAAAACCTGTTTCGGTCAAACTTGATGACAGTAAAGAGTCAGCATACCACTTACATTGCTATAATTATCATCGTTATCATCATCATCAACCACTATGATGCTGTATTGTGGCAAGTTATTTACTTTACGTTATTTACCTCAAAGGGACAATGGGAGACTGTTCTATTTATACTGCACACATTTTGCCTGCTGATGATGGGTCTTTACCAGAAAGAACGAAAGAAAGAGACAGAGAGTTATGAAAGAATATTGCATATGCCTAAAAAAGGAATGCGTTTGCATGATTTCAGATACACGTACAATAGTAAAAAGAACTGCTCCCAGAGACTGCGACAAGTGTTTGATATGACAACAAGATAACACAGACCGTTTCTAATGTCCCTCTAAGTGAAGGAGGTATGACAAAGGGCAAGGCTATGAAACTCTTTTTGAAGATTTAACACAATTCAATTCTTTGGTTTGTGATGAAAACAAGGTGGATGCATCTATTTTTTTAATTCATCAGAAAGAAATGAGATTATTGAAAGCTTAAAACAAAATGATGCTAAGTGGCATAAGTATTGTCGTGTAAAATTTAATGCCAACAAAATTAGGCGATTAGAATTAAAGAAATCTAAAAGAATTGCCCTACAAGAATTCCAAACTTCGTCATTTGACTTGGAGGAGTCACCGAATGAATATATTTCGCAACCCACGAGAATAATGAGACAACGTTCAAAATTAGAGATTGGCTATAATAAACAAACGTGCTTTTTTGTAAAAACATGGAATCGGGAGTACTCCATTCTGTAATGACAACAGATATGGAAAAAATATTCGTGAAATAGCGTTATCTATAAAAGATTCTGATATGTTGTCATTTATTGCCGGAGGAGATTTAGTCGCTCAGGAGCCACACTACCGCCCTATACCATAAAATTTGACATGCAAACAAGCTTTAAAAGATGTCACTGCTGATGATAATCATGATGTCACAGTTCTTGAAAGAAGTCGAGCTTTTGCTAACATTATATCTTTTATAGAAGAGAGCCCTGCAACAAATGTGACGATCGACATGAACCACTGTGGAGCTTATTTCCAGAATTTTCAAAAGTGTCCCAAAAACTCATCAAATGTTCATGTAAGAGAGAATGTATCGGCACCTGATGCAACTGTTTAAGGTCCGGTTTGCCTTGCACGGACTTGTGTAGATGCGGGGTGTGTGTTTGTTGGGGGGGGGGGGGGGGGGGGGGTTGTTAGGTCAGTACAGTAATGAGTAAAATTTTCTCTCTCTCTCTCTCTCTCTCTCTCTCTCTCTCTCTCTCTCTCTCTCTCTCTCTCTCTCTCTCTCTCTCTCTCTCCCTCTCCCGTCCTCCTCTCCCCCTCTCCCTATTTTATCTACTAGTTAGGTAAGTACAGTAATGAGTAAAATTATCTCTCTCTCTCTCTCTCTCTCTCTCTCTCTCTCTCTCTCTCTCTCTCTCTCTCTCTCTCTCTCTCTCTATCTATCTATCTATCTATCTCCGTCTCTCCCTCTCCCCCCTCTCCCCCTCTCCCCCTCTCCCGCTTTTATCTACTAGTTACAACACGAAATAACCATCAGTTAGCTACCCTAAATGGTTACCGGTGTATTTAAAGTTTTAGAACGCACATTGTATTGTCGTGGTTATTTCCTCGGATAAGTAATGCTATATAGGAAAAAATAAAAGTGCTAAAAAAGCACTGTTATGATAAATTGCCAGAGTGGTTCTATATCAGGTGTTATTTATACGGGTCATAGCTACCTATATGCCAATTTTCAGGATTTCAACCTCAATGTGCACGGTTTTAGCCTAATTTTCCCTAATACAATGAATATGAAGAAAATATATATTTTTACGCAGTTATTTCCCTTGTTTAATATAACTGTAATAGGTAAAATCTAAGGCCTTAAACCGATACGTTATGATTGATTGCCAGAGTGGTTCTATATCAGATGTTTTTTCTATGGGTCTTAGCAACCTGTATGCAAATTTTCATGCTTTCAACCCGAATTTGCACGATTTTAGCCTAATTCCCCCTACTATCTTTCGACGTCATTTGTTGGTCAGTGTCAGGCCACGAGTTAACGAAGGCCACGGTGAGAGTCTACTTTATAGATAGTTCGAAGATGACGTCACTCAGGTCTTTGTTATTGTTTTTTGCCATCCGCGTTTATGAGTAATGCTCACTGAACTGTATTAACCTGACTATAAACGTTCATGGATACACACAGTTTTGTGTGTTGGTCCATTATACTTTCGGATGGCAAT
>NC_088368.1:21609287-21624287 GCF_034508935.2 Berghia stephanieae | reverse complement strand
TAGCAAACAAAAAATGTATCTAATAATCGCATTCGATTAATCTTCAACTTGAAGGCGGATTAAAATGATATGTGACTTCATTCAAGGTGGTTACTAAAAATAGATGAGAGTTTATTTTTAGCTTTTTGGTTTTCCGCGTTGCCAGAACCATACTTCTTTTGCTGATTTAGAGCCAACTATTGAATTATTGTTCCCTTATGGTTCACGGGACGAGCGAAACGGGTGTTTCGCCTTCTTTTCGTGCTGATCCCTATCACATTACCTTACTTTTCTACAGAATTCATTCCATACCGAGAGCCCTAAATACAAGCAAATTGCATTGCAAAACATTTCAATTTTACTTTTCATACTTTAAAGAAAAAAAGAACCAGCATTTCATTAATTGGTCCTTACCTTGCTGTCATTGTTTTAGATATTTAAAAAGAAACATAAGTATTCTCTGGAATTGTTTAATACAGTCTGTTGATTTTTTTTTGTAACTAGATTTTCACAAAAGCTAGCTTCTATTTTTGTGACTAAAATTTCACAAAAGCTATGTCAAATTTATGCATGCGAAGAAACGTGTTACAATTTGGTTCTTGTCTATTGCCACCTGGTAACATCGTCCCAGTTCGTCGGTCATCTCCGTTCTTCAAAATCACGTTTTTAATCTGTTCGATCAGCTGTGATTTGTACGTCATAAACCGGTCGATTGTTGGATCTTTGGACATTTTTCGATTCCTACAGGTAAATATGTATTGTGTTCTCTGACAAACAAACGTAGAATGGTTATAATTATCTGTGTTGGTCATTTAAAACTTGTGACTCGTGTGACCTCGATAGTGGTGAGGGTGAGCCAGTCCGCTCTGGTCCATAGTTCTCAAAAACAACACATTCATGATGTTAGCCTAATGATGCAACGCTTAAACTTAAAGTCAGCAGAGCAGGGTGATTTGTTCATCGGAATTTCTTTCCGTAATTAAAGTTACTATGATCTTAATTTGACTCGAAATGTTACAAATGGTCTATTGGTTTGAGTTTTTAAGTCAATACGAACAAAATAAAATGAATCAGTGTCAGTAATTTTTAAGAGATTTGAAAAGCGGGCTAGAGACAGAGAGGTGAGCCGGTGTTACCAATACTTAGCTTCTATACCAGGACAAATCATTCGATATTAGAATTAGTGGACTGACTGGACCATTCATCGGAGGTGTGCCATGGCTATGTCATGTAGATGTTACTTGATAAATGTAGGCATATTCGTCAACATGACCATGTGTTGATTGATAGTAGAAATTGTATCATTTGTAAATTTTTATTTTGTTATTGTCAGTAAGTCGAGGCCGAACTTGTGGAAGATTATGATTATGATAGGGCTAGGGACGGGATGAAATTTGAATTGGGATGTGCACAATTCTCTTTTCTTTTTTTTTCTCTTTTTTTTTTTGATGATCTGCTGTCAACTCAAATTTTAAAAATCGATTCATTGCTTTTTAGAATTTATGAAGAGTGGATGCCCACTTGTACTCGTTCATACTCATACAATCAACATTAAGACAGAGGAATAGTCTCACATCTCCAATGAAAATTGTGGAATCTTCAAAATTGAAGTTACATAATTAAAAGGAAGAAGAAGAAGACGAGAAACATCTTTTGAGGGGCACCTGTATAGATATTAAAGATTTAAGTTTAAGTTAGTTGATAAGTAGGCTGTTATAGTTGCTACATATTTTTTTTACAGATTTAAATTTAATTCCTTGTTTCAAATTTTACTTTTTATCTTTAAGACAATCCTTCATTATTGGAGTAAAGAAGAGTGATAGAATAATGTTGATTTTTGCCTTGATTTGCTTTTCATAATTGTAGCAATATAATGGAGATAGTTTTTTTCTCATGACCAAAGTTAGTTATAAATTATCGCCAATATGTTTGATTTCACACAAAGTGAGATCCCATTTTTCTTTTTCATTCATTTTCTCTATTATATCTTTGACCACATTTATTTATTCTTTCTCATCAAACAGATGAAATCAAAGATATAAAACATGAACAAGCATTTTGGTCTCAAGAGGAAACCATGATCTTTACCACAAAATTATGACAAAGCTTGATAATTAAAGACAATGTGTTTATTTATTAACTATAAGTTGCATACGCGCATTGAAAAGCTGAGGACTTTAACACGGAGACTTATTGTATTTACCTAAATTACAATCTACAAGCCATTATTAGAATTAGAACCCATACTTGTCTTTCAAGGAATAGAAACAAAATGTTGTTTCTTTGTTGAATATTAAATTATTTTATCATTCATATTCATGTTATTTGTGCCATCTACTGTGAATATTCCATTTTGAGGATTTTTGTCAAGGATAATTCTTTGCATCGATATATTTATTTATTTCAACCAATCAAGAGTGGATTCTTATGCAGTCCTTTTTATATGCGGAAATGACTCTGATTGAAGGTTCTGATATTGATCTACCAAACATTTGGCGTGAACACTTCCCCTTTAAGAAGAATCTTGGTCTTACTTCAGAAGAGGTTCGTGAGAAAGTGTTGACAGTAAATAGGAATGGCATTACTTTCTATATATCATTCTTTTGACAGAGTGGCTTTCTTCAACTCGGTGTGTTCTCATGCTATAATTATTGAGGGCCATAAATATCTTCTTACATTCATTTATTCTTTCACAAAGACTTCAGTTAGATCTTGATTAGCAAACAATTTGTGTTACATTTGTTTGTAAAAAGATATATTTTTATTTCCATTTGAGGACAAATCGATTTAACAAGTGTCTGAAAACCATTTTTTAACTGTTCTTTAGCATTTTTTATGGTTTTCATTTTTATTATGAATATATGCAGGAACTGTTTAAGTCAGGTTTTAAATGAATTTGACATATAGACTAACAAAATCATATCAAATAATTGGGGGAAAATAATAGAAAAAAAATGCTAATTAATGGTTTAATTACGGTTTGTCTTTATCATAGTGTGATGAAAGAGACCAATTTGACAAAATTGTATTGCCTATAAAAATCCTCATATTTTTTGTAATTAGTGGTTGATGTCTTACTGATTTTATTACCAATTTTGTTTCAATTTGGGGGATCTGATGGTATTATAGCAAAATGCTTGTCTTTGGTTATGGGGGTCATGATACGAATGCCATTGAATTGATGCCCTCAGTTTTTCTCACGTCTTCGAATTGACAGACTTTATAATAATGGATAATAATGGACATAGTTATAATGTGTTTGTGAAATATAAGTGATTAGCAGAATTTTCTTCTTTTTTTTTTTAACTGTATATTATCATTCTTAAATCATCATCAAATCAATTATGGTTTTTTCAATACAGTGACCTTGATCTCTCACAATCAATTTATATGTCTTTGAGATGAGACATAATATTACATTTATTTGCGTGTTACCGTATAAATTAATCTTTTTATCTTTCTAGATAATAGATATTGGAGAGAATGGTTTGGTTCCAGATGACTTTACAGAGACAGAGCTCAAAACAGGCATGTGGTGGCGCCATCTGGTGTCTGGAGGCACTGCCGGAGCTGTGTCTAGAACATTTACAGCCCCACTGGACAGACTCAAAGTCTTGCTTCAGGTATAAATTCCTTATGTGGTTTATTTCAAAAATAGCCAAATTCCTTTTTATTGTTGTTGTGATGATTTGGGCTCGTCCCAGTGAACGGTAGAGCAATATAGCCCGAAACAGCTGCATAAAGGAAAGACTAAAAGAGTGGCTTCCCTTTAGACCAGCTAGCTCTACTTATCCATTCATATCTTGGCACATATAAATAATATAAAGTAACACACAACTGCTGTATGCGGTGTCGTGTCCAGTACTGAAAACTCAAGAAAAACTCGCTCTCCTTCGTCTTGCATATATAGTGATGGTTCAAACCCCCCTGATTGGGTGGTCGAGGAGTTCAGATAAACTTGCAACCCGAGGAGGGTCCGGTCAACCCAGACTCAGTGGGGTTGTGTCCTAGCAATCAGTGTCAGGGCATAACATATTTTTAAATTTGAAAATGAGATAAGTCCAAAAGATATGCAAACCTAGAGGTTAAAAAATATCATACTTTTGATTTACAAGTGGGTGTTTTCTTCATTTTGTGCTTTAGATTTTTATAAACTGTTTTTGTGCGGCTATGTGGTCGAGTGGTATGACATTCACTTTCGGATCAGAAGGTCCTGGGTTCGAGCCTCGCGCTCGGCGCATAGTTAAGTCCTTGGAAAAGGCTCTTTACTCACATTCTCTCACCATACTCAGGTGTAAAATGAGTACTTGGCCGTTAACAGCGTTGTCTTTGTCCGAAAAATTGTCATATCGCCTAACAGGCGTCATGTCCTGTCCTACATGTTAAACGTTGCTGTTGACCAGGAACCCCTTGTAAAGCGCTTTGGGCACATTTTAGTGGATATTGCGCTATATAAAGCTCAATTTAAAGCTCAAGCTCAATTTAACTACTCAGATAGACTGAACAGTCGTGCATGATTTTGAATATATTCACCTCGTGATATTCAGGAGAACCATTTGTTTCCTAGCAAATTAAAGACATACCTGCCTACTTTTACGGGCCGTCCGTAATTCTTACGGAAATTGGGTAACAATTTCGGACATACGGAAATGGATGAAATATTACGGATTTTGATTTCACAGCAATTTGGTCGTAGCGTTGGAGAAAAAAAATATTTTTTTCTTTTAAGTTCCCGCCGTTATCAAAAAGAGAAAGAAAAAAGTTCCCTTAAAGTTATAAAGTCTACTGTTCAGTTCACGTCCATGATGGCTTAGTCGATTGCAGCTCTTAATAGTGGAGATCAACATTTATTTTACGTATAGAAGGTTGTAGATACGCAGTATTTTAAAAAATTTTTGTTGTGGTTGTTAATTGGTGGAGTATTACTAAAATTGTACCATTTCTTACTGATGAATTTTGTGTTGGCTACTGATTTTGAAATGTTCAAGTTGACAGGTATGTAAAGAACATCCGAGTCACCTCATGATAACAGCTGTCAGAAAATATTTTCCTCACCATTCATACTCAATGGGATATTCACTTTAGCATTGAATTGCTCCCACCATTCTGGGTGGGGATCCTACCTCCCATAGTGGGCAGGGAGGTACTTATTGTGTCTTCTATCCCCTTATATCTGTTTTCCAACATGCTTTCTGCCTTTGTCTTGGAACGAGATTACTTTGTTTTGTCCTGGCACTGGCCGGAATCCTGGCTGGGAGGGAAACAGTCAAATGCATAGTTATTGTTTTGGGAGATGATATTTTTTTCCTTGTAAATCATCTCTCTGTTATGTATCATTGTATTTATTTTAAATGTATAATGTAAGCATTTGAGTGTATTCCTCTTTTTGGATTTTGTGCTTGTGTCCGGATGAAACTTATAGGTGATCTCAAACTAAGTACATTGGTGGTATGCTCTTGGATTCTACATCTGATCCCTATTTGTTCCTAGTTCCCCTTTTGTCTTACTTTTTCTTGGGTGCTTTAATTGTAATTCCAGAACTTTTTACTATCCCATTTTCTTCCTTATTACTGGCGTTGATATAACCTAAATGTGTTGCAAGCGCCGTAAAACCCTTAAAAACAAAACAAACAGCTCCCACCATTAAAAATTATTTATTTTTTTCATATTTGTGGCACAGGCGCCTTTGTTTCTCATCAAAATAATAAAGGTCTAAAAAGGTGTGTACATATGAAACATTGTAGACAAAGCAGTGCCTGGCTGGGGTTCCTGATCTCCCATAGTGGGCAGGGAGGCACTTACTGGGTCTTCTATCCTCCTGTGTCTGTTTTACAACATGCTTTCTGTCTTTGTCTTGGAATGAGATTTCTTGGTTTTGTCCTGGTCCTGGCCGGATACCTTGGCTGAGAGGGAAACAGTCAAATGTATAGTTAGTTTTGGGAGATGATGTTTTTTTCCTTGTAAATCATCTTTCTGTTTATACTTTGTATTATGTTTTGTTTATATATTATATTATATGATATGATTTGTAAAACATTTGAGTGTAATCCTCTTAGTGGTGACCTGTGCTTTTGTCTGGATAGGACTTTTAGATGATTTCAAACTAAGTACTTTGATAGTGTGCTCTTGGAATCTACATCTGTTTCCTATTTGAACTAATTCCCCTTTGTCATACCTTTTCTTGGGTGCTTTAATTGTAATTCTAGAACTTTTTACTATTCCATTTTCTTCCTTTTTACTGGCGCTGGTATGACCTTAATGTGTTGCAAGCGCCGTAAAACCCTTAAAAACTAAACAAAACAAAGCAGTGCCTGCTCCTTACCTCACTCAACCCTAACACCAACTATATCCGTAGTATACCAGGGGATACTTTTACCCTGTGTCTAGTTACTACATTTTTCTGAGACAAATTATAGGCGTAGTATCAAAGCTAATGTTTTTAGTTTTTACATGTTAATGATAGTTGAATAAAACTATCTATGTACATGCTCATTTTTAATACATTTTTTCTTCCAATTTTGAGAAGTAGCAAAAATCTCTAGGAGTTATTTTGTTGCCATGAAAATAATAGGAATTCTTTGTGGTCAGCATTCAAAGACTTGCTTCTTAGTGTTGAAAAAGGCTGAGGTCATGTTGAAAGTTGGGTTATACACGTTATTTCAGTTTTATTTGCACAGTAGATCATAAATGTCAAAGATTCTATATATTATATTTATGGTGGTGAAAAATTTGGGTTTCTTCTTCTTCTTCTTCTTCTTCTTCTTCTTCTTCTTCTTCTTCTTCTTCTTCTTCTTCTTCTTCTTCTTCTTCTTCTTCTTCTTCTTCTTCTTCTTCTTCTTCTCTTCTTCTTTTCTTCTTCTTCTTCTTCTTCTTCTTCTTCCCTTCTTCTTCTTCTCTTCTTCTTCTTCTTCTTCTTCTTCTTCTTCTTTCTTTCTTCTTCTTCTTCTTCTTCTTCTTCTTCTTCTTCTTCTTCTTCTTCTTCTTCTTCTCTTCTTCTTCTTCTTCTTCTTCTTTCTTCTTCTTCTTCTTCTTCTTCTTCTTCTTCTTCTTCTTCTTCTTCTTCTTCTTTTCTTCTTCTTCTTCTTCTTCTTCTTCTTCTTCTTCTCTTCTTCTTCTTCTTCTTCTTCTTCTTCTTCTTTCTTCTTCTTCTTCTTTCTTCTTTCTTCTTCTTCTTCTTCTTTTTCTTTTTCTTCTCTTCTTCTTCTTCTTCTTCTTTTCTTCTTCTTCTTCTTTTTCTTCCACTTCTTCACATTAAACGGCTAACTCAGTCAGGCTGTGCATTGCCATTGATGTTGCATATCCAAAAAAGAAGAATTATGGTTCCTTCTTGATAGTCTGTATCGTAGCTTTAGAGGTTTTTATATTGCTTAGAAGCTTGATATCAGCAGTTTGAATCAATTCAGTAGTTTTCTAGATATCTACACCTTTGCATTAGTAATTAAAACTTAAGATGTCAAAGACTGCATTATAATGAAAATGTAAAAAATAGAGCAAGCACGAAAGTTTTTTATGGACCAGAACCAGTAACAGCTGGTTCACCTATAATTGTGTTTTTTTATTTTAACATTAGTTTGTTTTTGTTTTGTTTTCTTTGTAGGTTCATGGCTCCAAGAAAAACAATTTGACCATTAAGTCAGGCTTCAAACAGATGCTGAAGGAGGGTGGAGTGAAGTCCTTGTGGAGAGGAAATGGAATTAACGTCATCAAAATTGCACCCGAATCCGCTATCAAGTTTATGGCCTATGAACAGGTTTGTTGTCCAAGTATTAAAGCATTAACATGCAGCTCACAGAACTGGAGTTTATGTTTCATCATATTGAAAATTGCTGACTATCCTTTTGATAGACACTGTCCTATCATAAGTATTCTTTGACCTAGTGAATCGACCACGTTTGGGTTTAGGTGGGCCTGGATTTACTTATCCAAACCAGTGTTCAGAGGAGATCTAGCCCTTCAGTAAAATTTAGATGTGGTTTGAAGTTGTTATATTTGGGTGTAAAGTGTGTTACTGATAATTAGATTTGGTGAGAAGAATTAGCGCTGTAAGGTGGATCTGGAAAAACCCCACTAATCTCTGAATTCTAACGAAAGAGTGAAAATCGAGAGGCTTCGTATGGGAACAAAACAGACAATGGACGTTTCGGGTACAAACCCTTCGTCAGCACAACAATACACAAATTAACGTGGAAAACAAATAAAATGTAATGCAAAAAAAAAAACTTGTGTCGTACAGATGATTGATCAAAAACATATTCAGGACTAAATAAAAAGTTTCCACTTCCAGAATCCACTTATACTTATAATCTGATATGACCCACCAGATATTACTACATTTAACTCCCAATATGAACATCCAGGTCAACAAACAGATTAAAGTGTTTAAGTACACTAAAGGAGTGTGATCATTAATCATGCTTTAAAAAAATAAATAATACATACACTCCAGGGCAAAATGTCTACAATGCGCAAAAATGGGCAAGAATACTCATTTTTTACGTAAAGTTGGCACCGCTACAACTACCTTTGTATTAAATGACTTTTGCTTTGTAATTGATTTTATTTTTCATTTTATTTTTATTTTTTATTTTTTTTTATTTTTAGATCAAGATGCTTTTCAAAGGAGATTCGACGGAAGAGCTTGGTGTCCTTCAAAGATTGATGTCCGGTTCTGCGGCTGGTGCTATATCTCAAACCATTATTTATCCAATGGAGGTTAGCTTTCTCTTCTCATGTTGCTTTCTCTTCTCGTGTTTATTTTATTTTCTCAACTTCTTTGTGTGGCAGTGTACGTGTTTTAAAGTAGCATGTCATTCATTACTTTGTTATAATTTTAAATGGAGAAAGACGGGCAACAACTAGTTGCCTGTTACGATAAATATTTTTTAAAACTTTTTTTGTAAGCTCTTTTTAGCAACCTCAAAATCTCATCCATAAAAAAATTTTAAATTATGGTTTTTAAAAATGAGTTTTATAATATAAAGTAAACTCCAGTATTTTAAAATTCATGTTGGAAATTTTAAGAAAATTGATACACGTTATCTGCAAAGTTTGTATAATACTAAAACATCTACACCTGCATTCTTTATGCAGTTTTTATGTATAAATGACCATGTCCTTGAAAATACAGTTAGATACAAACTTATACTGCATTCCATGCCAGTTGATTTAATATTTTCCTGTTCTATACCCAAAGTTCATCTAGTCTCTCACTTCATTCTTCACCAGGTGCTGAAGACTAGATTGGCCCTGCGTCGTACAGGCCAGTACAGTGGAATCTTTGACTGTGCTTACAAGGTGGCCAAACACGAGGGTTTTGGAAGCTTCTATCGTGGCTACATCCCCAATCTGCTGGGCATTATTCCTTATGCTGGAATTGATTTGACTATTTATGAGGTATTTAGTTTTCTGTGATGATAGTTTAAGCTCTGTTTTGTTTTAGCTGGTGGGTAATGGAATCGCTATTGGTATCTCTAGAGGTGAAATTAGAATCAACAAAATTGGTGATAGTAACTCAGTGATACAGTATTTTGTCTTGTTGCCAAAGCAAGAAATGTTGGTAATGAACAGTCACAAGATGAGTGCCAAAAACCCTGGCTTGGGCATTGTATCTATGGATAATGCACTTTACAAACACTACCCTACTGGACTCAGGTGTGTGTACCCAAGTAGAGATATTAGAAGATGTAAAAAAGCTAAATCCAAAAAGTGATTTGCATTGTAGGGATTTAAAAAATTTTTTTTCTGATTTCAAAAAGTATACATTGATGACCTCAGTTGCATCTGATTTGAAAAAAGTATAAATTGATGACCTCGGCTGCAAACTGTTCAACTCTTTGAAAACCCAGTTATGTAGGAAATAAAATATAGACTGCTGATTTTGTAAAGACTGAGTGGACACGTTCAGTTTTATCATGTCTAAATATGACATTTTTTGTTTGATAGTTTTACCCATTCATAATGGAGATAAAAGTAGAAGTCGCTATAGTTAACTTTATAAATCAACAATTTACTGTCAAAAGGGTTAAAATAACACTTGAAAATCCTTAGAATTATGCACTCTAATCACTCTCGCATCAACTTTCATTTTCAATAAGTTTTAATGACTTAGAGATGCTCATGAACCTCTGAAATTGGAGCCAAAATTTCGTAATTCTACAAATGTTTTTGTATTGTTAGGCAGGTCTGCATAATGATGATGCATCATTGGTTGAATCGTAATCAAAGCCATTATAAAACAATCAGGACTGTCCAAGTTCGGTAATTTAAGAAAAAAATATTTTTAATTGGACCATTTATGAATTTATGTATAAGGAAATGACCCTTACTTGTCCCAGCAAATTAAAAACATGGAACAGAAAAGGCTAGATTATGTTATTCAGTGTTTTAGTTCAAGCGTATACAGATGTTTTGGGTCATGACAGTATTGTGGGTTTGGGTGTCCCATACATGCTGAATCTTATGAATTTTAGACAAATTTCATGGCCAAATACGAAATTTTATGGAAAATTACGAATTGTTAAATCTTAGTAATACTTAAATGATAATAAAAATAATAATAATAATGATGATAAGAAGACGAAGAACTACTACTACTATTACTACTACTATAATAATGATGATAATAATAATAATAATAATAATAATAACAATATTGTGGTTGTTCATACACAATTTCAGAAATTACGAATTTCTTTGTCAAATTACTAAAAATTGACATTAAAATTACTAAATTTGAAGTTTTCAATTTGGCAAGTCTGGAGTGTCCCATTTTAGCTCATTGAAAGATGGCTGCTATGCTTACCTCTTGAATGCACTTTCATTTTTGCCTCTAAAACTTTTGACTTTTGATTCCCATCTGTTATTTTATTTATTTAATTTTTTTTCTATCAGACAATGAAGAAAGTGTACATGACCCGTAACAAGAACCAAGACCCAGGCATCATGGCCTTGTTAGTGTGTGGGACTGTGTCCTCCACTTGTGGTCAGCTGGCCTCCTACCCTTTGGCATTGGTCAGGACCAGACTTCAGGCACAAGGTATGCCCAAATTATTACACTAGGGTTGCCACCCAGTATGATTTTTAAAATATTTAATGCTCTTTTAGGTCCAAAATATGCAAGAAAAGGGATTTTTCTGGGTGGGGTTCCTGACCTCCCATAGTGGGCAGGGAGGTACATACCGTGTCTTCTATCCCCCCAACCCATTTTCCAATTGTTTCTTGTCATTGTCTTGGAATGAAATTACTTGGTTTTGTCCTGTCCCTGGCTGGGAGGGAAACAGTCAAATGCATAGTTATTGTTTTGGGAGGTGACATTTTCTCCTTGTAAATCATCTCTCTGTTATGTATTATTATATTTGTTATTTTGAATGAATAATGTAAGCATTTGAGTGTGTTCCTCTTTGTTGGATTTTGCGTTTGTGTCCGGATGAGACTTATAGATGATCTCAAACTAAGTACATTGGTGGTATGCTCTTGGAATCTACATCTGATCTCTATTTGTTCCCAGTTCCCCTGTCTTACTTTCTCTTGGGTGCTTTAATTGTAATTGTAAGAACTTATAACTATCCCATTTTCTTCCTTTCTACTGGCACTGATATAACCTTAATGTGTTGCAAGCGCCGTAAAACCCTTAAAAACAAAAACAAAAAAGCAAAAGGGATTTTTAATAAGTGTACTGAAACATACACACTAACTGTTAAGAATAAAAGAAGAAAGTTGAATAAAGAGGCTCCAGTCTTGTTTACATAGAGGTGATGTTTACTAAATATTTACTATGCCGATATGCGGCTATGTTGTCTTGTCGTATGACACTCGCTTTCAGATCGGAAGGTCCTGGGTTCGAGCCTCGCTCGGTGCATAGTTGAATCCTTGGAAAAGACTTTTTATTCACATTCTCTCACCGTACTCAGGTGTAAAATGAATGCCTGGCCATCAACAATGTTGTCTCTGTCGGAAAACATTGTATATCGCCTAACAGACAGTATGTCTCATTCTACATGTTACGTGTTGCTGTTGGTCAGGGACCTTTGTAAAGCGCTTTGAGCACATTTAGTGGATATTGCGCTATATAAAAGCTCTATTCTTGTTTTGTTTTTATATGCCGATACCGATATGGTTCTCTGAGGAATTTCAGGTTCTCCTTTCCTCTGATTGCTTGAGGGTTTTCACATGTGGAGGGAATGGCTAATCTAAAACATTCTGTCTTCTTTCCAGATTTTATTACAAGCACTATTTTAACTCACTCAATCCTTGAGCTTTTTGCTACTTTTCCAAATTGGAAAAAAAAATGTATTGAAAATGAGCATGTACATAGATAGTTTTATTCTACTACCATTAACATGTAAAAATGAAAAACATTAGCTTTAATACTACGTCTATAATTTGTCTCACAAAAATATAATAAATAGGCATGGGATAAAAGTAACCCGGGTAAACTACGGATATAGTCGGTGTTAGGATTGTGTGAGCTAATATAAAAAGTCAGTTAACATTATCTGTATTTTAATGTTAATCTTCTCCATTTTCTTTTTCTCCACATCCCAGCTAACTCTGGCTCCACCAAGAAGGACACAATGACAGGTCTGTTCAAACACATCCTGAAGGAGGACGGACCCAGGGGCCTGTACCGAGGCATCGCACCAAACTTCCTCAAAGTCGCACCGGCTGTTAGTATAAGTTACGTGGTCTACGAACACGTGAGGCAGGCATTAGGAGTGAAAATGTCTTAAGGGATAAAATTATCAGCTCGTGTCTTCACATCTTAAGTCAGCTGTAGGTTTGCCAAATGTGACCTGCCGCCTCAAAACGGTGTTAAGTCGGGATGATCAAAGTACTGAGATTAGAATCTATGACCAAAATCATCAGACTTGAGTTGAGTACATGTCTGTATTATTGAAGAAAAGATATAATAGAATTTTAAAGTGCTGAAACCCGAAATTTCGTTTTCTTGACCAGTTAAGCTTCCAATTGACTTTTCAGCATCTTGTTCATCCCGACATAATACCGTTTTGAGACAATGGGTCACAAATATAGTCAGTGTGTTGACAGGTTTGATTCGCTTTAAAAGGAAGCCAAAGTCACAGTGACTGGTCTGAGATTAATAATAAGGTGTAATAGCAGGTGAGTGTAAAATCCAACCTAGGCATGGAAGGGTCAATTTGAAGCTTTAACTATTACCTTACTTTCTAACTGTCACAGGCTGTTTCATTTTAAAAAAAAAAAAATATAACATGAACACCTTGACTATGTTTGGCAAGTCTACTTTTGATGAGGTTGGAACACAATGATATTATTAGAACATTTTATGAATTGATTATCTTTTGTATTTAATGTAACATAACAACTGTAGTTTTATTAACATTTATATTGTTTTAAAATCCATTATCATTTTTTTTTTTTGTTGAAAGTTAAGGGACTTGATCATATCAATTTCATGTTGAAGAGGGAGAGGAATAACCACTCTGTAAAATAAATTTTACATGTTAAGGATGTCCAATTTATCGGATTTGCATTGAAAATTATTATTTTTCTCTCTCTCTCTATCTCTCTCTCTTGATATACTGATATATTAAAACAAGTGTCAACACGTGTTGTGATCAGCAGGAGCTTTTCCCTTATTTATTTATTTATTTATTATCATTATATTTTAAACTGTATCTTTTAATGATTATACAAATGTAGGAGAGAAGGAAATAGAATCTTTACAATAGGTTATCTCATATTCTTATATCAACATTTTGAAAATTTAAGGGGGGCTTTTTTGTTTTAGGTCATAGCTATCTTGATTCAATTCAAGTTCGACAATTACAGAGTCTCCCTTTGGAATATCTTGGGTGCAATCAACGCACAATTTATTGCTTTAATTGTAATCGTAATATTGATTACGGTAATAAGTAATGCCATTTGACCAAAGTACCTCATCATCAGAAATTGTCGATTGCCACTTTGTTCTGAGTTGTATCAAACTGTACCGGTGGACTGGGTGGAAAAGGTGAAATTTTACCATTTTAGAAATTGTAATTTTATTACAATTTTGAAGAGAGAGAGATATTTGGAGGTTTGTCTGTGGGAGATATTTTAATTTTTTCATATAAATCTTCTCTTTTTCGTGCCTGTTCTGATGTCACTGTTATATTTATATCATATGATTGTTTTTCATTTGGTTTTGATCCTGTATCCCATCTGCGCATACTGAGCCTCTGATGGTTTGTTCTTGGAATCTCTTTATGTTCTCTGTGTAAGCCCAGGTGCAATTTTATTCATTTTTAAAAATCATCCCCATCATCTATCTTTTCCCTGGTGCTGAAATAACATTTCACGATGAGACAAAATGTCATCTAGATCAAATTATTTCCCTTTTTTTTAAAAGCTGGCTTTAAATGCAAGGATATTTTAGACAAGAGAGCAGTAGGTAATTGGGATTCGAGTTTAGACTTCATTGAAGTTGAATTGAGGGTCAAATCTTGGTAACTGCTCTTTTCTTGGAAACAGTATATGGTATATCCCATCTGTGTAAATATAGGTTGTTTAAAGAGCAGAGAGATAGGAAAGAATGATTTAGAAAGGTTGTTTTTTCTTCTTCTTCTTTTTCATGTATTTAGTGCATACAGTAAATAATAAATGGGCATTGTAAATGTCTTGTAAATATCAGATGACAAAGCGACTTGTTGGAAAGTTCAAGGCATTTGTTTCATTGAGAATGAGTAGATAAGCATTTTTAGGATTTATGTACCATTTTAGCGAGTCATATTTTCTAATGTATTTATTCAGAGGAATTTTTTTATTAACCTTCATAAACAAATGGAGCATTTAAATTTAAGCAAAAGTTTTGTGAAGAGTGCAATAGGTTTATTGGATTTTGTCTGAAATGTTTACAGTTTTGAATATTAAAATAAATTGGATGCTTCATTACAGTTTATCAACTGGGTGAGGACCCTGACCTCCCATTGTGTGCAGGGAGGTACATGCTGTGTCTTCTATCCCCCCACACCCGTTTTCCAATTGTTCCCTGTCGTTGTCTTG
>NC_088368.1:21590247-21609187 GCF_034508935.2 Berghia stephanieae | reverse complement strand
TCAATTATTCTTCCTGTACCTTAATCAATTTCCAATTCATACAGTCCAAGCCACCTGCTGTATATTATTTTTCTATTCTCTTTTACTTGTCGCTCCAACACCGAACACACTCCATAGCATCTGTGGAGCAGACTCTTATGTCATGGTCAGTACAGCTTGGCCCATCCTGGCATTCTCTAAGGATGTGCTCCATCGTCTGATCTGGGCATCCACATGTACACAAGCTAGTCTCAGCCAGCCCCCACTTTTTCATGCTTCTAGCTGTTCTCCCAATTTTTGCCCGTGCTCTGTTCAGTGTTACCCATTCATTCCTGGGTGCAAAGTTCTGTAGGGCAGTTTTTTTTACTATCACACATGTTCATTCATTCGACTACAAAATCACTACAACAGTCTCACACAAATCTTGTTCGAAGTTCACATAGAATCACGATAAGCAGAATGAAAAAGATTGGTTTTTAGATGCCATTTGAAGACGATAGACCCCTCTTCTCTCTTCTTCCATTCTCCAGTGCTGATGGTGACAAAAAGGAGGAAAATTATGAATGCTTTTATTTACCCCAAATGTTTACTTCACTAACCCCCACTTTTAGAGCCATTGAGATGATAAACTACTCTAGCTATCTTCTGGATAGTTGGGGAAGCTGCATCAGTTTGTTCTACTACACGTCAAATTTCTCAAAGCCAGAAAATTTGATTGAGGAAAATTTCATTTTTTCAAAGGAGGAAATTCCTACTCTGACACAAAAATCGCAGATTTCCGCGGATCCGAGGAAAACCATCAGCACTGATTCTCTATCTCTCTCACACACCTCAATTCCACCAGATCTAACAGACCATGCTACCCAATCACAGCTATATGGCCAAGGGGATCAGAAATAAATCTTGACTTCATCAGGGCCGATCTCCATACCTTTGCGAGTGAAGCATTTACTCTACCAACTCAGAGGACCACTTCAGATTAAAGGCCAGTTAGAACGAAAAAGAAAAAAAGATAATTTAAATTTTCTGCATGTGGATTCAAACGATAGATTTGAACTACAAGATGTGCAAGGAACATTTTTTTTTCCTATTGAACACTGATTTTTTAAAGTTATAGCACATCAAAGACATAAGAGTTTTGCAATTGTGAACCAGATAGAAACAACTCTTTGTATTGTTACTAACACTGTACCCATTATAAATATCTGACTTCTGCATGCAAAAGACCTTCTTTGCGTCTGAGAAACTTGTACTATGAATCCATGATTCAAATCACATTTGTTTCATATGTGAGTCACTAATAATCATTAAATCTGTGTTCTTCTAATTTCCATAAAACGCCTAAATAGAAAACATGATTAAATTATGATTACAAGGCAGGGGAGACTATTATGATGCCCCAAGGACAAACCAATGGCGCATACTCACTCATACATACGTAGAGGCACACATACACACACACACACACACTGTTTACGGTTCCATTACTATATCAGGCTGAGGAGTTGATTGCTGCAGACGTCAGTTTAGGGGTCAAAGAGGTCATGGCTATAAGGATGGCTTCCTGTGATGGAATATACAGGAAATGCAGACATGAGGATAGGAAGTAGAACATGAATATAAAAACAAACATATATTTATCGTTTATAAATAAATAAACATATAAATAATAGAGGCAAATTTAAATAGCCTTCTTCACTGATTGTGGTGTTGAATAAGCTCTACAGTGTATCAATTATTCTTCCTGTACCTTAATCAATTTCCAATTCATACAGTCCAAGCCACCTGCTGTATATTATTTTTCTATTCTCTTTTACTTGTCGCTCCAACACCGAACACACTCCATAGCATCTGTGGAGCAGACTCTTATGTCATGGTCAGTACAGCTTGGCCCATCCTGGCATTCTCTAAGGATGTGCTCCATCGTCTGATCTGGGCATCCACATGTACACAAGCTAGTCTCAGCCAGCCCCCACTTTTTCATGCTTCTAGCTGTTCTCCCAATTTTTGCCCGTGCTCTGTTCAGTGTTACCCATTCATTCCTGGGGTGCAAAGTTCTGTAGGGCAGTTTTTTTTACTATCACACATGTTCATTCATTCGACTACAAAATCACTACAACAGTCTCACACAAATCTTGTTCGAAGTTCACATAGAATCACGATAAGCAGAATGAAAAAGATTGGTTTTTAGATGCCATTTGAAGACGATAGACCCCTCTTCTCTCTTCTTCCATTCTCCAGTGCTGATGGTGACAAAAAGGAGGAAAATTATGAATGCTTTTATTTACCCCAAATGTTTACTTCACTAACCCCCACTTTTAGAGCCATTGAGATGATAAACTACTCTAGCTATCTTCTGGATAGTTGGGGAAGCTGCATCAGTTTGTTCCACTACACGTCAAATTTCTCAAAGCCAGAAAATTTGATTGAGGAAAATTTCATTTTTTCAAAGGAGGAAATTCCTACTCTGACACAAAAATCGCAGATTTCCGCGGATCCGAGGAAAACCATCAGCACTGATTCTCTATCTCTCTCACACACCTCAATGTCACCCCCCCCCCCCCCCCCCCCCCCGTATCTCTTCAAACTCACCTCAGTCCTGATAGTGCGACTTCCCTGGTTAGGACACACATTGAGATAGTACGGAAACAACTCGGTTGGATTTTTGTCTGTCAACTTGTCATCCATTTCTATAGACGACTCGAGACCCTTCAATCCTCCAAACACGATAATGGCATGGCTACAATACAGATCAGGAAAAAACAACAGAAAAGAAAGGAAGAAAAATTATGGTTATGTTGATAAAATATTAAGTAAGCTCCCTCAAGTTATGAACCCTGAAACTATTGGATAAATATATAAATATTTGACCTTTGTGTATGTGTGTGAGCGAGAGAGTACGATTGAGAGAGGGAGAGACAATATATATGTGTGTGCTTGCTTTGTAAATCGCTGCTGAGCACTTTGCCAGTGGATAGTTAGTAAAGCACTACGTATACAAATAAATGATTATCCTTACCATCACTACCCCGTCAACTCGGTATTTTGTTTGGTAATTTAGTTTCTGAAAATTGAATTTGTAGCCAAAAATATCAGATTTGGCTTAACATAACATAACATAACATATGGTATAAGGCAAAATAGGATAAAATCCCTTGAATGCCCTTACTATTAATAGTAATGCCATAAATCTATTGATTAAAGATTACAATAATGATACACGTGGTAAAGATAGTATTTCAACTTAAATGTACTCATGTATATGTGTTGTACAAACATATATGGCTTGAATCTGTTTTATTAAGAGAGACACATTAAATTTAATCATTAAATCATTAAATTTTATATTTCACTAGAGTGAGAGACAAATGTGGGTGTTGAAACAGTTCAGTGAATAAGACATTTCACTTACACTTGGAGGACTCAGATTTACTGCGATGAACTCCCTATGTGAACGTCCACTGTTGGTATCTCGTAATTTTTACAGTGAGCAAGAACTCTTATAATTATAGCCCCATTAATAGTGCAAGAAAACAAATCCCCGTCATGATAAAAAAAGGGGGTCCTGATAACTGAAAAAGGCTCTTTACTCACATTCTCTCACCGTACTCAGGTGTAAAATGAGTACCTGGCCGTTAACAGCGTTGTCTTTGTCCGAAAAATTGTAATATCGCCTAACAGGCGGCATGTCCCGTCCTATATGTTAAACGTTGGTTGCTGTTGACCAGGGACCCCTTGTAAAGCGCTTTGAGCACATTTAGTGGATATTGCGCTATATAAAGCTCAATTATTTTTATTATTTTTCAATACTGAATTCCGTAAATATACGAAAATTGGCAAACTTGTTACTTAATTATGACGTAGACTTACCGAAATGATGGAAACTCCACAGAGTTGGAATCTGTTCCTTTGTCCGAGGTGCCAACCAAGAGGTCATAACCCTCTTCGTGAGGACAGCTGTCAAAGACGTCGCTGATGCTCGATGCCAGACGACAGGTGTAACCCCAATACAGACCACACTTCTCTCTGGGCTCCGACGGGGCGACTACTTCACCTTTCAAATATTTTCCACCTTAATGAGAGAAAAAAACAATAATAATAATAATATTATTTTTATTATTAAAAAGACATTTGTTGCGCACTTTCCATGAAACCAAACATCTCAAAGCACTTTATAAATAATGAATTACGTTAAGTACATATGTATGGTCAAAATGAAATATTGGAACAAAATACAAACTGCTTAGATAATAGTAGACAAACATTACAATCGGCATGGTGTAAAATGAATTTTGAAAAAGTGGGCTTTTAAAGCAGATTTGAAGTTTGAGATATTCTCGATTTCTCTGATGGGTTGGGGTGTGTAGGGTATTCCAGAGTTTGGGGCCATCACATTGAAAAGAGCGATCACCAAAAGATTTTAACTTACATTTTAGTACAGATAATAAAGTGGTGTCACGTGATGATCGAAGGCTTCTGATTCGAGACTTAAGGTTCATAAGTTCAGAAAGATATAGAAGGCCTAAATTGTTGAGGCATTTGAAAACTAATAAAACTGCTAATAACAATAATGGCATTTTCAGAGCTGCCAACCCTAGTCCATGTAAATGTCTACAATGGAGAGCCAAAATGAGTAAGATTTTGATCATATGTGTACAATCGTGCAAAAACTATAATTAGCACTAATTCTGATAATGGGCAATTAGACCATATAGCAATAACTTCCAGAATCCATTTATAAATCTGATATGACCCAGACAGATATTTTATTGAACTCCCTATATGAACTTCCGGGTCAAAAAACAGATCAAAATGTTTCAGTGTATAAAAGAGTGTATGAATGTTAAAATTAAAATGCAAACAATAGAAATTCAACAATACGTAAAATTACAATCCTCATCAAAATGTGTACAATGGAGAGCTAAACTGAGTAAGATTTTGATTAAATGTACAATTCTGCAAAAACTATAATTAACACTGAATCTGATGATGGGCAATTAGACCATGCTAGCAATATTATAATTAATATTCAAATTAATGAATTAATTTACTATTTATAGACAATATAAATGGTATCCACTTCTTGAATCCACTAAAACATCTGATATGACCCACCAGATAATACTACATTGAACTCCCTATGTGAACGTCCAGGTCAACAAACAGATTAATGTGTTTAAGTACACTAAAGGAGTGTGGTTGTTAAAAATGCTTAATAATAGAAATATAATAATCCGTACAACCCTCAGCAAAATGTGTACAATGAGCAAAAATGGGTAAGAATACAAACAAGTTCCAAGCTCTTGACAAAATATAAACTAAAGCAATTATTAACAAAATAAATTTGATGTACACAATAAAAACATTCCAAAAAATATCACAATTGAAACATCGTATTTCAGAATGATCTAAGGTGTAAAAGTTGTAGGGATTCTATCAAATCAATCCATCTTTTTTATAAACATCCAATACAAGTAATTTCTGTATCATTTATACTTTTTTCTCTCAATGTTTTAATAAGAAAACTCATTTATGTTAAATAGACACTCAGATATCAATTACTTATTTTCAAAACACCCTATGGTTATCCATTTCATTACACAAGACAGCAGTATCTTAGCAAGCAATGAAATATAATAAGCTCCTGTCAACATGAAATGTTAGCATTAGCAAGCAATGAAATATAATAAGCTTCTGTCAACATGAAATGTTAGCATTAGCAAGCAATGAAATATAATAAGCTTCTGTCAACATGAAATGTTAGCATTAGCAGCAAGCAATGAAAGATAATAAGCTTCTTTCAACATGAAATGTTAGCATTAGCAGCAAGCAATGAAAGATAATAAGCTTCTTTCAACATGAAATGTTAGCATTAGCAGCAAGCAATTGAAGAGTTAAATCAAAGCAACATTTGATCTGTTTTTTACCTTTTGATGGCTTTAACTTGACCGTGACACGCTGGCCTGCAGGAACCTCCATATCCAGTAACACATCCTGTGAATAAAAAAATAGATTTATTTGAATATGAGATCCATTACCATGCCGTCTTGACGCTCATTGTGAAACAGAAAAATACTGTTTGTAAAGTTAAATTCAGACACCTCCTTCCACTATGTGGCATGCCCAGTTTTGAGAGACGTGAATTAAATACGTTCACGAATGCACAAGAGCAGATAAAAGGCTGTAAAAGCCTACATAAATCTGGACTTATATCATATCATATCATATCATTACCTAAATCTGCCAATCAATTAAAAAACCACCAAAAAAAAAAAAAAAAGATTTAAAAAATAAATAAATAAATAAATAAATAAATAAATAAATATTCCTGGAGTGAGGAATGCTGATTTATTTTTGGGATGATATTAGCCAGTATCTTTCATTCTGCTTCGTCAGACACTACTGGGTCATTCACAAATTTTCAGATTTTTATCTTACACTAGTTCAGACTTGTCAACCAATTTCAACCGTTTGAAATTTATCATATTAAAATAAAAATATAAACCATATTTTCGACATGTTCAACCATCCACAATATCCAAATTTAACTTTCACTGAATTTACGGAGACTTATCAATCAAACTAGTAGAGGGTAGGAAAATCCTGCATTTCCTATGACAATTATCTGTCTGCATAACCCGGTTAATATTCATGCTAAAAGACTGGTTTTCATATTATTCTTTGTTTTAAACAATGAAAATATTCTTAACCACCTTTTAGATATACAAACAATGTTTGATATTTTGATGAAACACGATAAATATTAATATTAAACATGTAAATCTATGGGAAAGGGAAATAACTGTTCATTTTTATTGGTTGTTTTTCAAATGCCTGTAGAATTTTATTGTGACCACTGTTTGATGAGGAGACAAGTGGATTTCTATAGCTTAGATGACGCTCTTTCAGAAAAACATACTGTACAGAAATCACTAGGGGATGGGGGGGGGGGGGGGGGGGGGGGGGGGGGGGGGGGGGGGTGAGGGGTCAAACATGGCCCATATACTATGAGATTCTCATTTAGGAAATGATATTTACTGATCTCAATGCTCCCACTCCCAAATTTATCATTTTCCCCCTTTTTATTACAAACTCTGACTTTGCATTCAGCAGATTTTAGTCAACATTCATTCTCATATTATCCAATTTTGGACCTCAAAGTGTAATAAAATATGAGAAATCATGCTGATTGGCAAGCCTGCTGTTAGTGCCTGCTAACAACTTTGTTACTTTTAAACGAAAGAGTGAAAAAGTCATCACCTGTCTTAATCCTATCTTTGCAAAGCTGACAGGTGTTTTGTCTTTAGTGGTTTTGGCCAGTGTGACCCCTTCCCTGTATTGGCACCAATCAAACTCTCTCAAATGATGAGGCATGTCCAAGGGGTTAAGAAGACCTGGCAAGAATTTGGAAGAGAGTGAAGATGTTAACATTTTTTAAAAAATGCTTAACCCTCTCCTTACCACCCATAGGAAAATCGTCACATTCGTTACGATGCAGCCAACAATTTTCTTAGTCTGATTTAATTTTGTTAAAGTTAGTTATAGCTATAAAAACTCGACACTGTGTTGCAGAGCTCATTTTTCTGAAAAGAAAAATAGAATATACTCGTTACTATTCTGTTTGAAAAATCTATTTTTGTGTGTTCGGTAAGTATGAAGTTTCAGGTAAAATTATGAAAATAGCTGGTAAGGAGAGAGTTAATCTTATCACGGGTGTCCTAATAGCTCAGTTGGTAGAACACTTGTTTCACCTTCAAAAGGATTGAGATCGATCCCAGGTGCGTGCAGTCGAGATATTTTTTCTGACTCCCCTGTCCACCCAGCAGTGAAAAAAAAATCTTGACATCACCCGAGATCGATCACGGTCCCTTAGTGTGTGAATCGAGTGCTCTACCAACTGAACTATCGGGACCCCCTAACCACAAGAAACTCATATTTTATATTTTGCCTCAAATTTTATTATTGACACATCAAGTTCGATATTCATCATCAGAATCACCCTGGCACAAAGTACATAATTCTATGTCTAAATTATAATGTAAATGTTGCTGCTCGAAGCTCGAAGAAATGAATAACAATGTGAAATTGAATGTAAGCTTCAATTTAATTAGGAAAACAGATAGAATGGACATTTCGAGTTTCCCCTTTATCAACAAACAGGATGAATGAATCACTGCAGATCAATGAGATAATGTGGTAGTGGCGTTGTTAAGATGAATAAACAAAACATCATCTCATTCATCTGTAGTAATTCATTCATCATGTTTGTTGATAAAGGGGAAACCCGAAATGTCCATTCTATCTGTTTTCCTAATTAAATTGAAGCTTACATTCAATTTCACATTGTTATTCATTTCTTCGAGCTTCGAGCAGCAACATTTACATTATAATTTAGACAGAATTATCATTCGGTGGTGAGTCACATACACAAAAGTCTACAACTACCTACCAGCGTGTGACAGATCTCTGTGAAAGGGGAAAAAATCCTTGCGTAGATACTGTGGACATTCCAAGTATTGTAGAATGTGAAAAAGTTGAGTATTTCCACGTCCAGCAGATAGAAGGCCTTTGAACTGACTTTTGTCTTGACTGAAAATAGAAAAATAGAGTTTGTAAATTTTGTCTTAAAACTGATGTCAACAAATAAAAAGTTTATAAATCTCCTAAAAAGTTTATATGTCTCCTTTATCAGAAGACCTGACAGTTCCACAAGCTGTGTACAACACTCATATTATTTTAATTATCTTTTAATCAGCAAGGCTTTTTACTATTATTCTTAATTTTACATATTTTTTTAAATCGGAGAATGCTCAAAAAACAAAAACAAAACAAAGACAGCTTACTTCTTCCATTTGAGTAGGGTAATGTAAATGTTGCTGCTCGAAGCTCAAAGAAATAAATAATAATGTGAAAATGAATGTAAGCTTCAATTTAATTACAAAAACAGATTAACTGAACGTTTCGGGTTTCCCCTTTGGTTTTTGTTTATTCATCTTAACTACGCCACTACCACATCATCTCATTCATCTGTGGTGTTTCATTCATCCTGATTTGTTGATAAAGGGGAAAACCCGAAACGTTCATTTGATCTGTTTTTGTAATTAAATTGAAGCTTACATTCAATTTCACATTATTATCCATTTGAGTAGAGAAAAATCAGAAAAATAGATAAACAAAAATACTTAATCCAACACAACTTACTTTTGTTGCGACCCTTCATCGAAAATGACGATTTCATCAACATTGAATATGGCAGCTGCTCTAGCAACCTGTGGAAAAGGAACATTTTTAAAATTAGTTTACCGATACTCCTTTTTACATGGATATAAAGTGGTGGTTCAGAGCAATAAGACCCATGGAGCTGGAATTTATCCTGGTTTCTATAATAATAATAATAATGCTGAAAACTTATATAGCGCTATAACTCCGAGACACCACTCTAAGCGCTTAAATTACAAATTACTTTGGCTGAAACATGATCATTTACACACACAGGCACACACACACACACACAACACAAACCAAACCTATCTTGTTTCTCATACCATCTAATAAAATTGAAACAGATATGTTTTAAGCGAAATAGACAAAGATTCTTTTTCACGAATGCTCTGCGGTAAGGCATTCCAAATAGAGGGTCCGAAATGAGAAAAGGATCTCATTCCAGCATTTTTCCGAATTCGAGGGACAACTAGTGTTGACAACTAGACAACTATACTGCTGTTGTTTTAAAAAATATAGTATGTGTAATGTTAACCAAACAGCACATACTGTGTTCTTTTTTAAAAAACGGCAGTATAGTAGAAAATGGACAATAGAAATTTGAGAAATTACGGAGGGGCACTGGTGTAATACGGGGTCCCAATAGCCCAGTTGGTAGAGCACTTACTTCACACGCAAAGGGACCAAGATCGATCTCTGGTGCAGTCGATATTTTTTTCTGACCCCCCCCCCCCCCCCCCCCCCCCCCACACTCCTGTTCACCCAGCAGTGAATAAGTAGCTGAGTCTGTTGTTCGATTTGGCAAAAGTACTTTACGATAGACTAAAGTCCTATCCAAAGGATGGCAAGCAATTTCCATTGTCCATTTCACGCTATAGAAACCTAAATAAATTCTGGCTCCATTGGCCGAATGGTTCTGAAGGACTACTTTACTGGTGTAAGATAAAGATCTGAAAAATTGTCTATGAAACAATCTGCTTTGTCTGGCCCTGTTTCATACACACTTTTTTGGATCTTTACAACATAAATCCTATAATGCTAACCTAATCTTAACAATAAGTTAAATAAACTCACCTGACCGCCGAGATAAGCTCTCAATTCCAGAGACTGGGCATTATCCAAGATGGAACCAGGTAGAGCTATAGAAATGGTGTAGCACCTTCCACTGGTTACCCTCCCATTCTCACCATCTTCATCAACTCCCTGTTCTTGCTTCTTCATCAATTCCATGTCTCTAATCAACTTTTCTTCATTTTTTTTCTTTTTGTGTGCATTGACTAAAAAGTAAAAATATAAACAAATTTTAAAATTAAATAAACAAACAACAGTCTTTATAATGTATGATATACATAATTTACAAAATATGTTTGTTTTGGGGTATTTTTTAGTGGCTTTATAGTGCTTGAGACACTTCTAAGTCATTTCAGTACCAGTAAAGAGGTATATAATAAATGAAGGAAAGTTCTAGATTTGAAATTAAAGCGCTAAAGAAAAGTAGGAGTGGTTCAAATAGGGGACAGAAAATTCTATGAACAATCTATCATTGTGTCTATATGTTGACAATACTTAGTCCCATCATGGCACAAGTAAATCGCTTGCCATGAGAGATACACTCAAATGTTTACAAAGTGGATTCAAGACTAAAAACGAAAATAATACATGGTATTATAATAGATGATTACTAGGAGAAAAAAATCATCTCTGAAATTAAAAATGGCTCCATTTCTGGTTTCTAAAAATAATATTTAGTCTCAGAACACTTTAAATTTGAACCATTGTCTCTGTGTAATTTACTAACGAAAGAGTGAAAATGGAGAGGCTTCGTATCGGAACAAAACTGTTCTATTTTGTTCCCATACGAAGCTCTCCATTTTCACTCTTTCGTTAGTATTTTACGATCACTGGCCTCAGACAGCCCCTACCGTTTTCTACTTTTCTGTGTAATTTCCAAGCAAAGCAAGATGGTGGCAGAGACCTCGCTCCTTTCCTAATGTCTAAAGCTGTCTCAGTTTAGTTTGTCGAAACTGAGAAACAGTTCGTGGATGCCGTGAAAAATTTACTAACGTAATAAAGGACATAATTTGGGAATTCTGTCATTGTTCGTTGAACCAATGAATTTGTCGAATGCATGTTTGACGAATGCCTGTTGCACTGAAGTAAATAAAAATTGAAACAGTCACAAACAAAACTTTAACTGAAGCATCAACTTGGCAAAATATAATTCCAACTATGATTTTATTAAAGGGTCACTAGGATTACAGATTAATATTACTATGATGCAATCCCAACTTTATACTTTATTATTAATGAAACTAAAATAGATTTCTACAATTACTTCAGAAGTCAGAAGGAATTCGGAATACTATTCTAACTTAATTTATATGGTATACTCACTTTCTTTAAAAATCTTTTTCCTTTTAACTCTCGCCTGAAAAAGATATTGAAAAAAATATCAGCCCTATTCATGTATAAGTTATAGTATAATTCAAATACGCAGTGTTTTTATGCACCTCCAGTGATGGTGTATCTTAACAGATCGTTTTTATACACCTCCGTCACGCATGCACATTCCACCCAATTTCATCAGCGACATTGTGTTTCTGTATTTGGACATAATGAAAGTTATATTGTGACATCTGTAGGATGTTTTTGTTAATAAATTTATATTAAAATAATAATAATCTAAAAAATCGAAATACAAAACCAGAAATAGAAGTTGCATTGAAGGTAAAATTATGTTTTCGAAAGACCTTATTAAATGTGATGAACAGTTAGGTGGCTCCGTAGCGCAGAGGACAAGCTGTCAGACTTTAACCTTGAAAGTACTGGGTTCGATTTCCATTGTAGACTTTTTAAAAAAAGAAGTTTCCTTACTGAGAAATACATAATTTTGTTTGTTTGATTTTTTCTTCTTTTTTTTTTTGTTGTTTTTCAAAAACTTTTTTATCAAGTTAAAAAAAAAACAACTTCGATTTTTAATTTTCTATTTGTGTGCCATGTTTCTTTTTACCTTTGATTTTTTAAAATCATTGCTATTATCCTTTAATTTATTATCATTGTATAAACGTACATCGGTAATCACTAAGCAGCGTGCTAAACTACAATCTAAAACTATTTAAACCTCATCTCATGGACGTGTATGCAGCAACATTTTCATTAATTAACCATCATCGCCAACGGAGGTGCATAAAAACGATGCGTTTTTTACATCGCCAACGGAGGTGCGTAAACGCCACCTTCAAATAAGTCATTGATATTGATTTCAGAACGTTTCTTCAGTATGAATACATTATTAGTAGGCAGTTTAGTGAGCAGCAGCAGTGGCAGTCAAATTTTGACCCAACTCGCCCATAGGAAAGTTGTGACTGGAAATTGCTGTTCGCGTTTTGGGGGTTCAATTAAAGATGCATAACTTCGTTATAAAGAGGAATATCGCAGATATTCTGGTATCATTATTTTCGTCTTTCAATTTCCTTTTAAATGGTGCCAATTAAGGAAAAAGCCATTAATAATTCCAGAAGTTATATGAAGTTAAAATTTGGCAATTTTCAAATGCATTTATTTTTTTATTTACCGCGTGTGTTTTTAAAATTTAAACGCTTGTTTTTAGAATAACATCTAAACTTTATTCATGCCAAATTTCAGGGCTCTATATCGATGCGCAGACACCTTTTAACTCTGCGCCGAAATGCTTTGTTTACATTATCTTCTCATCATGGCTGCAGGGCGATATCGATATTCATATCGATATTTTAAATTTAGTTATGTATTATGTTAAATTTAGTCCATAATATTTTCAGTACTATTATTTACTATGTTTTTATTTTGAATACATACTTTCCAACTTTATTTATAGGCATTTTATTGTTTTTGTTTTAAAAGTTTGTATATTTCTTCTCTTTGTGAAATCCGATATTAATAATATCGATATTTTAAAAATACCAATTGCTTTAATTTAATTTTATTTTACTTTGCCATGAAGTCATCAAGTTTCTTTCCCATATGTTTAGATATGTTTATCATTTGTATCCATATTTTAAAGGCCTTAGCCTTAATAAATATTATGGTAAGATGTTCTATTAGTTTTGACACCCCCCATACCTTGAGAGAGAAGGGGGGGGGGGGGGGATAAAATTATATTAATTGTCAGTTCAAATGATGTAATAGCAATAAACCCAAAGTGGTTCAGCAGAATTTTTTAAAGTATTAAAAGCCAGAACTTTCCTTCTAATTATAATAGGGAATCTGTTTCAATTTATTTGAACTTTTTCAATCTACCATTTTATTTATATGCAATTAAATTGCCATAGGTAAAAATAAACTCATTATGTCATTACACAACATGTTTATATCTTTTCATTTAAATACTCTCAAACCCTTTTTTATTCTTATGTATTAATTAAAAGAGGGTAATTATTTGCAATTGTTTCAGTGAGATATTGGAGATAAATCCAAAAGTGATAGAGCAAATTCTTTCTTACGTCTAGCCGTGTTTTTGATTATGTAACATTTGTGTCATATTATGTAATAATGTATTAATTTGAAATGTTTATCTTCCTCTTTATTAATGTAAATGCATTGTCCTCGATAAGACGAACATTTTGGTGTACAATATATGATAAGAACTCCATATTGACTGTTTTAATCTGCTGTGATTATCCCCAGACACCTGTCTGGGGATAATAAAAATTTGTTATCCTCAGACACCTGTCTGGGGATAACGAATTTTCATTATCCCCAGACGCATATTTGAAACTCCGCTCTTTTAAACAATTATCCACAATCCAGAATATGGAATGTTTCCAGATGCACATAGAAATAAGGAAAGTTAATAAAATATCTATAAAAACATAAAATTAACCAACATTAAAATCAGTTGTTACTATATATACACAATATGCGTCGACTTCGAAGTGGGTGTCATGGCCGAATGGTTTAGTCGTCTGCCCTGGAAGTTTGACCATAATCGACGTTGTGGGTTCGAATCCTGGTAACGTCACTTTTTTTTTTAAAATTCCGTCTTCTTTTTACAGAACGTTGAAAGGGATAAATGTCCCATCCATCCTCCCCCCACCTCTTTTTTTTTATTATTACTCTCTCTCTCTCTCTCTCTCTCTCTCTCTCTCTCTCTCTCTCTCTCTCTCTCTCTCTCTTGTTTTTTTTCTAGTTTCTAGCAAATATATTCGTCCCCACTCCGATCTCAAATAGTGTCTAAAAAGAATAAATAATTAAAAAGCAAACAAACAGAAATATTCAGAGAGCGACCAAATGGTCAGATAGAGGAGAAAAAAAAACAATAATTGTTTTTAAAAAAAAAACAATAATTGTTTTAAAAATAAAAACAATTTAAGAAATTCATGCTCAGAAACGGAACATTTACATAAAGGTTTAGCAAACAAAAAACTCTAAGATTTAGGTCAAAATATTTTTAAAAAAAGAAAATGAGAGATTTCCCTCGGAGCAGGGAATAGTGTTAACAATAATAATAATAACAATAATAATAATAATAATAATAATAATAATAATAATAATAATATACAATAATAATAATAATAATAATAATAATAATAATAATAATAATAATAATAATAATAATAATAATAATAATAATAATAGTAATAGTATGATAATAAGAGTATTAATAATAAAAATAATACTATTATTGATAATAATATAATAATGATTATGATGGTAATAGTAATAATAATAACAAATATTACAATTAGTATTATTATTATTATTATTATTATTATTATTATTATTATTATTATTATTATTATTATTATTATCATTGACCAAAACGAAAAAAAAACAATAATAGATCTAGAGCAAATTAAATAATGAAATAATATTATCAGAGAAATAAAAAATTCAACTGATTAAAAAAAACTCTTGCTCGGAACTCGGAACAAAAGTGAAAACAATGAAAATCAATTGGGAAGAAAGAAAGAAAAGTAACAAAAAAAAAAAAAAATGAGTGGGGGGGGGGGGGGGGGGTCGCGACTGGGTCGAATCTGTGCAGCTAAAAGGAGTAAAATGAAAGATGGCCTTATCCACTGAGCTGCCTATCCACACCGCTATCGGAATATTTTAAATTCATATATGAGCTAAACATATTTCCACCATTTTTGCTTCCTTGTTTTGGTAGTTATTTTCATCTCTGATTCGAATAAAAATATGTTGTTGGATCTAGTTTTGTGGACGTGTGATACTAAATTGTATTGTCTTGTGCGTAGCAGACAGGAAAATAACAGGTGTGGGTTTTGGGCTTTGGGGCGAACAACACCATGGCCTAGGAATTCGTCCGCGACATAAAAATTATTCCCGGTCGTCCCCAAAATTGTGGCCAGAATGAGCAAATTATAGAAACAAGAGATGGTCAATAAAGTTAACAGGTAGGTTGGTAATGAAAATTTAAATGGTTGGTGGACTATGAACAGATTTGATGATTAACAACTTTCTTCCTGGTTGAAAATAAAAAGTCGAATTGCCAGTTTTACGTTTTCAGACCAAAGTAACAAAAGAAATTTCATTGATCCATTTGCTTTAAAATATTTTTTTTTTTAAAGAGCTGGATTTGACATTTGATCACTATTTACTTTCATCTTGTGTTAAATATCACTTGATATATTAACTGTTTTGGGACACAACCACTAGTATTTTTTCCAGAATATTTGGTATTTTTCACGCCTAGTTTGGCATTTTGCATAAAATCTTTCTGCCCACTTGCTACATGCGTCTGGGGATAGTATCTTCAGACAGGTGTCTGGGGATAACAAAAATTGGTTATCCCCAGACACCTGTCTGGGGATAACGAATTTTTATTATCCCCAGACAGGCGTCTGGGAATAATGACAGCCGTTTTAATCATTTTTTATTAACATCACGCGTTTTCGGTCACAACTTTGCAATGGTAATTTTGGGGTAAAAATCGGTCTGAAATCTCAGACTTTGAACTGCCGTAACTACATTTCTAATCAAGATAGAAACAAAATTCAAACTGTTTTGTAATCTGTGTTGCAAGCTCTTTCATATGACATTGGTTTCAAGTGTGTGAGATACATTTAGAATTTCTATTAAACTCCCTATTATTAGTGCTACTGTTACGCTTTATTCCAAAAGAACCGTTGGATCTTAATATAAGATTTGAGAGAAAATAGAAATGGAAGGTCTTATTGACTGGTTGTGACAGAGCTATGTCGACGTGCATACTATTTTGCAGGTCTGAGTCTGAGTCTGAGAGTCTGTGTCCTGTGTCAGTGTCATTGTCATCTCGTTGTGAGTGGGGCAAGGTGCACGAAGATGCAGTTCTCTCGCACATAACGCATGCATGAGACGGTGCAGGCTACTGTAATTTGAAAAGTATATAAAACATGAATTGAAATTTCTGAAACCTACATTATTTGCGTAATCTTTTGAACCCTTTTCATATGAGAAAGGAACAGGCTTTTTAGCGTTATTTTTGTCAATGTCCATGTTTCTGTATGTGATTTAAAACTAGGTGTTAGTATATCAGTAGCTGCAGTTTATAATATTTTTTTGTGAGATTCCGTATTTCTATAAGTTGGCAAACTATCGTTTTAATGTTAAACATAATAATATGTTTAATAGCGACAGGCAAATTACAACGAATAAATATTATTTATTAGTTGTAATTTGCCTATCGCTATTTAACAGGGCATACAATTCTTTCACAAAATCACGAATAATGCGTTTTTAAGGCGCCAGAGGGAGGGGGGGGGGGGGGGGGGGGGGGGGGGGCGTTGAGTGGCAATTTTCGTCCACCTGGGGGACCCGAGTTGGAGTTTCGCTGTCGGCGGCTCGTTTTGTTTGTTTTTGTTTTTTCTAGCGAAATGAATTTAGTTACTCACTTTGCGGCATTGCTCTGCGGCTAACGCCTTTGTCATCTTGGTCTTTTCTCGAGGTAAACTATAGGAAATGATTCACCAAGGATAACTTAAGGTAGATTATTTACTCATTCGTCTATTTATTAATTTATCTAGTCAATTATTTATTTATTTAGTTCATTTACATATTTTACTCATTTATCGAGGCAGCCCTAGACATCCACCACTTCTAAACAACTGTTTTCATACCGAGTGTCTATCATTTATTTATATTCTCACAACTTCACAGGGACATCTAAAACTAAAACACTAGCCTCTGAGTCGTAAAAGCGTGTGGTCTAGTGGTAGGATACTTGTCTCTTCCGATCTGTGGATCCTTGCCTCGAGCTCGAGTCCCATTCTGGGCGGCCCAAAGCTGAGTCCTTGGGAAAGACTCTTTACTCAAATTAACCCAACTTATAGGTCACACATGGTTTTATGTGTTGGTACGGTCCCCCCCCCCCCTCCCGGCTGGTGGATATTGTGAGTATTCTACCTAAACACATAGCATAGTATGAGGTTTTTACGTTAAATCTAGCGGATAGAACTGATGGGTATTGTAATCAAATGCATAGCATCAATGTAAATGTCCCTCGTGGCTGTTTATTCATTCAAGTATCTGTTTATAATGTTGTGATTGTTGTTGGATGTGACATTAATTTGTCTGATGAGTCATGGCTTAATGAGTGTTATGTAAGTAGTCCTTCAGAACCACTTGGACTATGGAGCCGGAGTTTATCACGGCTTCTATAGCGTGAAAGGGACAATAACAATTGCCTGCTATCCATTGGATAGGACGTTAGTCTATCGCAAAGTACTTTCCGCCAAATCTAACAGACCCAGCTTCCAATTCATCCCTGGGTAGACACGGGGATCAGAAGAAAAAAATCTCGACTGCACCCGGGATCGATCTCGGTCCAATTGAGTGTGTAGCCAGTGCTCTACCAACTGAGCTATCGGGGTGTATGTCAGTCATACGGATTCAGTACAGAGGTAGAGCGTTGCCTTCGTAAAGTTATGGCCTGATACTGACCAAAATATGACGTCAAAATGCCAGTCTTTTGCCACAAAAGAAAACAAAATGTGAGTTGTATTCAATAGTTCAACCAATTAAATAACTTGTTTCCATGAGCTCTACTAACGACAACTCAGTAGGCGGTGCAAAAACCAAATAATGACGTCAAACTGCCAGTCCTTTTGGATTTCAGTATCAGGCGAAAGATAGTTCGAAGATGACGTCACTCAGGTCTTTGTTGATGTTTTTTGCATTCCGCATTTATGAGTAATGCTCACTGAACTGTATTAACATGACTATAAACGTTCATGGATACACACAGTATTGTGTGTTGGTCCGTTATACTTCCGGATGGCAATGTTGTGAGCTTCTTAGCCAAGCGCATACCATCTATATAACATAACGATGGCTACGGGTTTGAGTCACTTTGCCCCTTATCGCTCGCCTACGGCTTATAAATAAAATAAATAATTATCTTTATTCATCCCTAAGGGTTAATTTTTTCTTTAGGATCTATTTCAAGGGAATAACCCAGGCATCAGCCGCAGTGCAGCGCCGCAAAGGACGTAATGACGGACGTCCACACAATATCATATGCTGATCCCTCTCATCATTTCTCTCTCCTCTCCTCTTCTCTCCTTATGCCTCTCATTCCCTCTTTCGGTCGTCTGCTCTGTTTACAAATCCCCCCCCCTCTCTCTCTCTCTCTCTCTCTCTCTCTCTCTCTCTCTCTCTCTCTCTCTCTCTCTCTCTCTCTCTTCGAACATCCGTTTTATTCTTCGTGTTAACATGTTCAGTTCACACTACATGCCCCCGCCAGAATCACATTTATTGTTAT
>NC_088368.1:21580247-21585247 GCF_034508935.2 Berghia stephanieae | reverse complement strand
CGGTCGGTCTCATTAATTATTAATTGTGTTTATTAAATTATTGAAAGTTCATCATTCTGCATCTAGTGTATCAAAAAAAAGAAAAAAAAAAGGGGGGGGGGGGGGGGGCGGTTGTAACAGAAGTGTGTGTGTGTGTGTGTGTGTGTGTGTGTGTGTGTGTGTGTGTGTGTGCATTTCAATAGAATGAGGAGGAGGGTGCGCAATTTGACCAATCCATAGAAAGAAATGAGTGCGGGCGGGGGGGGGGGGGGGGGGGGGGGGGGGCATTTTCTAATTTAAGCAAGACGAGATGTGATGTATAAAATGGGTTTATTCAATCAAATATATCTACTGCTACTACTAAAATAACAACGACCGTTTAGAGAATAGATTTTCACCGGTATGACATTTCGTGAGCTGAAAATTTAATAGAAGACTTTGAGAGGGGTGCAAATAAGTTTCGGGGAAAGGGGGGGGGGGGGGGGGCAAAAATATATTGAAAAAAAAGACCGGGGAGGGGGGGGGGGGTGTCGTCTATTTGATATAGATAGAACGAAGATGAGGTCATTCAGGTCTCTGTTATTGTTTTTTGCCATCCGCGTTTGTGAGTAATTCTCACTCAACTATATTAAACAGACTATAAACGTTCATGGATATACACAGTTTTGTGTGTTGGTCCGTTATACTTCCGGATGGCAATGTCATGAGCTTCCTAGCCAAGCGCATACTATCTATACTAGCGTACATATTTGGTTTTGTATGGTGAGCATGACAAATTCATAGTTCGAAGATGACGTCAATCAGGTCTTTGTTATTGTTTTTTGCCATCCGCGTTTGTGAGTAATGCTCAATGAACTGTATTAACCCGACTATGAACGTTCATGGATACACACAGTTTTGTGTGTTGGTCCGTTATACTTCCGGATGGCAATGTTATGAGCTTCTTAGCCAAGCGCATACTATCTATATAAAAGAAGAATATAGAGGTATACCTACAAATGTGGAGCACTCGACATTTAGTAATATCAAAATAAAGCTGCCATTTTCAGACCAATTATTGTATAGTGAATTTTTATATCATTTTGTAAGACATCTTTATCTAATGTTGGTGCATAATTTTGGTGTCGTCAGCAAAAAGTCACTTCGCAATAAATGAAATGCGATCTGCTAGATAATAGATTTACACAAGTACATATTCAAAGTACGTATTTCTGTGTGCTAAATTGAAGATCGTGATAATAATTCCTCATTGATGAAAGTAGGGCTGTGGCGCGATTGAAAGCGATTTATTTTCATGTTTTCGTCCAACCTAGTCATCGATCACATGATTTGTTGCCGTACGATTGGACAAACTAAAAAAAAAAAATGTAAACACGCTGCTTTATTTATGAAAGTTGTAAACACATACCCATGACTGACGTTGAGTATTTCTACAACTGTGAACAGTTTTCATTATGTGGGTCGTTTTGAGAATATTTTGCAATCTGACCAATGAGCTCGAACACATGGACAGGTAATATAGATAGTATGCGCTTGGCTAAGAAGCTCATAACATTGCCATCCGGAAGTATAACGGGCCAACACATAAAACTGTGTGTATCTATAAACGTTTATAGTCAGGTTAATACAGTTCAGTGAGCATTACTCATAAACGCGGATGGCAAAAAACAATAACAAAGACCTGCGTGACGTCATCTTCGAACTATCTATAGATAGTTCGAAGATGACGTCACTCAAGCCTTTGTTGTTATATTTTGCCATCCGCGTTTGTGAGTTATTCTCACTGAACTGTTTTAACCCGACTTAAAACGTTCATGGTTACACACAGTTTTATGTGTTGGTCCGTTGTACTTCCGGATGGCAATGTTATGAACTTCTTAGCCAAGCGCATACTATCTATAGATAGTATGCAGATGACGTCACTCAGGCCTTTGTTATTGTTTTTGCCATCCGCGTTTGTGAGTTGTTCTCACTAAACTGTATTAACCAGACTATAAAAGTTCATGGTTACACAGAGTTTGTGTGTTGGTCCGTTATACTTCCGGATGGCAATGTTGTGAACTCCTTGGCCAAGCGCATTCTATCAAAAGATAGTTCGAAGTTGACATCACTCACTTCTTTGTTATTGTTTTTTTTTTTTTTTGCCATCCGCGTTCATGAGTAATTTTCACTAAACTGTATTAACCAGACTATAAACGTTCGTGGTTACATATAGTTTTGTGTGTTGGTCCGTTATACTTCCGGATGGCAATGTTATGATTTCTTGGCCAAGCGCATACTATCTATAGATTATTCCCATTTTGTGTCAGTGTTATAGATAGAATGCGCGTTCACAACATTGCCATCCGGAAGTATAACGGACCAACAGACAAAACTCTGTGTAACCATGAACTTTTATAGTATGGTTAATACACTTTAGTGAGAACAACTCACAAACGCGAATGGCAAAAAACAATAACAAAGGCCGGTGTCACGTCATCTTCGTTCTATCTATAAATTGCCTATTTCTTTTCCTACAGTGACCGGGCTCTTAAATGCAAGATATTTTCTGCCGTACTCTGGAAAAACCCATATTTTAAAATTTGGCCAGAAAACTCGTCCTTCAAATATCGATCGATTTAAATGACGGCCATCTTGGCAACAAACTCTCAAACCTGGGACTTCGAGGCAGTTATAACACCAAAAGACATCGCACACTGGGGAAAATAACTTACTCTAAATGTGCACATTGTATTTCTTATCTGTTTGTCTGGTCAATTGATGCTACGCATTAAGTTAAAATGCTCATAACATCCGCCAGTGGATTATAACGTACCAACACACAAAACTAGGTGTAACCTTAAACGTTTATAGTCTGATTAATACAGTTTAGTGAGAAATACTCATAAAAACGGCTGACTGGTGGCATGGCGTAATTTTTGTACCCTCAATAATAGATAGAACGAAGTTGACGTCACTCAGGTCTTTGTCATTGGTTTTTTTTTTTCGTATTTTTTTTTCGTTTTTTGTTGTTTTTGATTTTGTTTTATGTTTTTAATTTGATTTTTTTTTTGTTTTGTTTTGTTTTGTTTTTGTTTTTGTTTTGTTTTTTTTTCGGGGGGGGGGGGGGGGGGGGGGGGGTTGCAATCGACGTTCATGAATAATTCTCTCTAAACGGTATTAACCTATTAACCAGACTATAAAATTAAATGTCGAGTTTACACATATATTTTGTGTGTTGGTCCGTGATATTATATTATTTCCGGGTGGCAATTTTGTGTTTCTTAGCCAAGGGCACAGCATCTATAATGTACCAACACCCTAAACTGTGTAACTAAAACGTTTATAGAGTCTGATTAATACAATTTAGTGAGAAATACTCATAAAAACGGCTGACTAAAAGCAATAACAAAGAGCCGAGTGGCGTTAATTTTGTTCCCTCTATACATAGAACGAAGTTGACGTCACTCGTGTCTTTGTTATTAATTTTTGCCATCCACGTTTTTGAGTTATTTTCACTAAACGGTATGAACCAGACTATAAACGTTCGAGGTAGATAGAACGAAATTGACGTCACTCGGTTGTCATTGAAAAAAACAAACTTTTTTTTGCAATCGACGTCTATGAGTAATTCTCACTAAACGGTATAGATAGTTCGAAGACGACGTCACTCAGGTCTTTGTTATTGTTTTTTTTTGCCATCCGCGTTTATGAGTAACGCTCACTGAACTGTATTAACCTGACTATAAACGTTCATGGATACACACAGTTTTGTGTGTTGGTCCGTTATACTTCCGGATGGCAATGTTATGACCTTCTTAGCCAAGTGCATACTATCTATTAACCAGACTATAGATAGTATGCGCTTGGCTAAGAAGCTCATAACATTGCCATCCGGAAGTATACGGACAAACACACAAAACTATGTGTAACCATGAACTTTTATAGTCTGGTTAATAGCCTACAGTTCAGTGAGAATAACTCACAAACGCGGATGGCAAAATATAACAACAAAGGCTTGAGTGACGTCATCTTCGAACTATCTATAAACGTTCGAGGTAGATAGAACGAAGTTGACGTCACTCGGGTCTTTGTCATCAAAAAAACAAAAACAAACTTATTTGCAATTCCCACTAAACGGTCTTAACCAGACTATAAAATGTCATGGTTACACACAGTTTTGTGTGTTGATCCGTGATATTTCCGAATGGCAATGTTGTGAGCTTCTTAGCCAAACACAAACCATCTATATTTTATTATAAATCTATGATGACTTCCATGGAAGGGGAGCGGTTGGAGCCATGATCACGTGATAAAACATGTGCGAATAGATTATTGTTTACAAGATTCGCATCCGGCTGGCGTCTCTCATAGAACGGTCCGTATCAATGCGTTGCACATGTAGCAGAATGATTCATTTGATGCTATGTGTTTAGGTAAAAAGCTCATAACATCGGAGTCGGATAGAACTGACCAACACACGAAATTATGTGTAACCTTAACCCTCTCCATACCAACTATAGATAGAATGCGCTTGGCCAAGGAGTTCACAACATTGCCATCCGGAAGTATAACGGACCAACACACAAACTCTGTGTAACCATGAACTTTTATAGTCTGGTTAATACAGTTTATTGAGAACAACTCACAAACGCGGATGGCAAAAACAATAACAAAGGCCTGAGTGACGTCATCTGCATACTATCTATAGGAAATTCGTCACATTCGTCACGATGCAACCAACATTTTTCTTATTCAAATTTTTTTTGTAAGTCATTACATTTAAAGAAAATGAACTGCGTGTTGTAGAGCATGTTTTGCTAAAGAAATATTGTATCACACGAATTTTACTGCTATTGTGTCTGAGCGATAAAACATATATTTTTGTGGAAGTTGAGTTTGAAGTTTTGGGGAAAATCCTGAAAATGGCTGGTAAGGAGAGAGTTAAACGTTTATGGTCTGATGGATATAATCTGGTGAGAAACGACGTGTGTGTGTATATATATATATATATATATATATATTATATATATATATATATA
>NC_088368.1:21575247-21577747 GCF_034508935.2 Berghia stephanieae | reverse complement strand
GACGCCTATTAGGCGATATTACAATTTTTCGTACAAAGACACCGCTGTTAACGGCCAGATTCTCATTTTACACCTGAGTACAGTGAGAGAATGTGAGTAAAGAGCATTTTCCAAGGACTCAACTATGCGCCGAGCGCGAGGCTCGAACCCAGGACCTTCCGATCCGAAAGCGAGTATCATACCACTAGACCACATAGCCGCTCTATAAATAATGAAATTCATTCCCTCAAAATCCGACAAAAACACTGAAACACCCGTCTACAAACTCTAACATCTTCAAATATCATGTGCACGCCGCACTATCAAACACTGGAATGCTCTTCCCGAATCATGTGTGAACACAACATATTTAGAAACATTCAAACAAAGATTATCAAAATTCTTCAGCCTTAAAAAAAAATTTTTTTTAATTTTAACAACTTGAGCTTTTATAGAGCGCAAAATCCACTAAACGTGCTCAAAGCGCTTTACAAGGGGTCCCTGGCCAACAGCAACACATAACATGTAGGACGAGACATGACGCTTGTCAGGCGATATTACAAATTTTTGGGACAGAGACAACGCTGTTAACGGCCAGGTACTCATTTTACACCTGAGTACGGTGAGAGCATGTGAGTAAAGAGCCTTCTCCAAGGTCTCAACTATGCGCCGAGCGAGGCTCGAACCCAGGACCTTCCGATCCGAAAGCGAGTGTCATACCACTAGACCACATAGCCGCACAACAATGGCTGTCACACTCAACAACTCTCTCCGCCTCCATCATTTTTTTTTGGATTTCCATTTCAACATGAGCCCATAAGGAATTGGGTTATCGGACCTGCAAATAAGTGCACGTCGAATTAGGACAATATACAGGGTATTTTTTTAAAACTACCCGATAACAAATTGAAATAGCTTAAAACTAGAAATGATAGAAGCACCTAATTTTTGACATAATTTTCCATCATTATTCCAATTTTTAGTGGTGGAATTTCAGCAAGATTCAAAAAGCCGTTACAATACAGTCGTTGGTTTCTACGAGTGATCAAAACTCATAAAACCAAACAATTCATTAACAGAAAGAACGAAGTTGACGTCACTCAGGTCTTTGTTATTGGGTTGTTTCTCTTCCTTTTTGTTTTTTGTTTTGTTTTGTTTTTTGTTTTTTTCTGGGTTTTTTTTTTTCTTTTTTTGCCAATCATGTTTATGAGTAATTCTCACTAAACGGTATTATCCGAGACTATAGATAGTTCGAAGATGACGTCAATCAAGTCTTTGTTATTGTTTTTTGCCATCCGCGTTTATGAGTAATGCTCACTGAACTGTATTAACCCGACTATAAACGTTCATGGATACACACAGTTTTGTGTGTTGGTCCGTTATACTTCCGGATGGCAATGTTATGAGCTTCTTGGCCAAGCGCATACTATCTAAAGACGTTCAAGGTTACACATAGTTTTGTGTGTTGGTCCGTTATACTTCTGGATGGCAATGTTGTGTTTCTTAGCCAAGTGCACAGCATCTATAGATTGTTCAAAGTTGACGTCACTCGGGTCTTTGTTATTGTTTTTTGCCATCCGTGTTTATGAGTATGGTTAGGTTTTTGTAATTAAGCATTAGATTTTTGACCAATCAAATCACGGAATTTGTGACACACCTTCGCACATTGCTCGGACAAACGTACTAGTTGGTTGTTTATGAACAATAAATTGAATGAATTCGACCTTTCTCTGATCATTGTTGTTGTTTTCATACCGTTAATGGGTGACTAGTTATCACACGATTTTCTTGATCATAATCTTAACGTTTAACTTTACACATAGTTTTTTCTTTTGGTTCTATAGATAGTATGCGCTTGGCTAAGAAGCTCACAACATTGCCATCCGGAAGTATAACGGACCAACACACAAAAATGTGTGTATCCATGAACGTTTATAGTCGGGTTAATACATTTCAGTGAGCATTACTCATAAACGCGGATGGCAAAAAAACAATAACAAAGACCTGAGTGACGTCATCTTCGAACTATCTATTGATCAAGCCGTAGAACAGTGGATATTTTACTTATACACATCCAATCTTTTGATCGTTCGAAGATGACGTCAATCAGGTCTTTGTTATTGTTTTTTGCCATCCGCGGTTATGAGTAATGCTCACTGAACTCTATTAACCTCACTATAAATGTTCATGGATACACACAGTTTTGTGTGTTGGTCCGTTATACATCCGGATGGCAATGTTATGAGCTTCTTCGCCAAGCACATACTATCTATAGTAAAACCTGCATTGTTTGCTATGTTTACAAATCACTATCGTTGTTTACATTATGACGACTGTCCGAGAGGTGTGGTAATCTAAGTGTCTATTATTCTTTGTCTATCGATCAAGGTACTGAATAGGCTTCAAAAGTCTTGACGTCATTTCCCTCGTAATGACGCATAGTAACTTAGTAACTGGTTCTAAACGATCGGAACAATGGCATACGCCCTTGTGAAATACTTCTCCAGAGGAGAAAAACATA
>NC_088368.1:21567747-21570247 GCF_034508935.2 Berghia stephanieae | reverse complement strand
CAATGTTATGAGCTTCTTAGCCAAGCGCATACTATCTATAAATTAACGACCCAAGGACAAAACCATTGATTACAACATCATTCCCCCCCCCCCCCCCCCCCCCCCCCCCCCCCCCTCTCTTTGCAGATCAAGACTCTACATCCAACGAAGACCATCATGTTATGACACAATTTGAACCAGAGAATACTCCATTTTGAAACACAGCATTTGAAAACGTTTACAAACTGTTGCCATGGATACCACACGCTGTGTGTTGCTGTGGGCGAATGCCATTGTCCTGTTTGTTTTCATGTTTTGCTGTCGTTGGCTCGAGCGGAAGAGGAAGTTTCAGCACAGATCATGTTACACGTCCCAATATTGTCTTCATCATGGCGGACGATTTAGGGTTCAATGACGTGGGATATCACAACAAGTGAGTCAATGATTTGAAGTAGAGGAAAAAAAAGTCATCATCTTCATCATCATCATCTCATCATCATCATCATCACCATCTTTCATATCATCTTATCATCATCATCGTCATATATCATCATCATCATCATCATCATCAACAACAACAACAACAACAACATCATCATCTTCATCATCATCATCATCAACTTCGTCGTCGTTATCATCATCATCATCATCATCATCTAATTGTTGTAATACTGTTGTTGTTTTTTTTTTTTTTTTTTTTTTTTTTGCATAATATATAAATATAATATATCTAACTAATACAAACAAGTTGATTCATGGACCTAATAAATACACAAAATCTTATATACAAACAACAGGCCAAGTTGATGGATAAAAATAGTTTTTCACTATCTAGCTACAGACATATTAATCATTGGTTCTAATTTTTAAATTTTTTTTTTTTTTTTTGAAAAAAAGTATTTTTTGTCCCGGTTATCGCCCGATAATCGATTACTCATAGCCACCTCAAGTACTTGCCCATCACCGAGGCAATCAACCCCATGGATCCTGCTGATATGCAATAGTCACACACACACACACACACACACACACACATACACACACACACACACAACACAACATTTTTTTATATTATATATATATATTTATATATTTTATATTTATACATACAACATTGCTGGCTTATGAACGTACAGTGGCTTTTGATGATAGAATGATATTGATATTTATTTGCGTTGTGTTGTAGAAATGCTGATAATGACGAGCGAGTTTTAAAAGCCAATGATAATAATTTATACTCGTACAACATCAAGACATTCAAATAAAAGTCCAGAATTTCAAGTTTCATTTCTTATAGCTTTATTTATTTCCCAATTTAAATCAATTAATACGGTCAAAATTCAATCAGCCATAAATTTCAGTTCGGGTCCGATAGCTCAGTGGTAGAGCACTCGTTCACACGCAAAGGAACCGAGATCGATCCGGGTGCTGTCGAGATTTTTTTTCTGACCTCCTGTCCACCAGCAGTGATTGGGTAGCTGAGTCTGTTAGATTTGGCGGAAAGTACTTTGCGATAGACTAGCGTCCTTTCCAAAGGATAGCAAGCAATTGCTATGTCTGGTTCACGTTATAGAAACGGGATAAACTCCGGCTCCATGTGCCTAATGGGTCGGAAGGACTACTAATACACTTCAAGTCAATGAAATCATTCCTTTGTGGGGCTATGTGGTCTAGTGGTTTGACACTCGCTTTCGGATCGGAAGGTCTGGGTTTAAACCTCACGCTCAGCGCATTGTTAAGTTGAGTCCTTGGAAAAGGCTCTTTACTCACATTTTTCTCACCGTACTCAGGTGTAAAATGAGTACCTGGCCGTTTCAGTGTTGTCTTTGTCGAAAAATTGTAATATCGCCTAACAGGCGGCATGTCCCGTCCTATATGTTAAATGTTGCTGTTGGTCAGGGACCCTTGTAAAGCGCTTTGAGCACATTTAGTGGATATTGCGCTATATAAAGCTCATTTACGATAAACATATCAATCTGTTCAGATGACCATTTTCCAAAAGCACAAAATAATTCTAAGCTCGTGAAAAATATTTTACGATTTCTTACACTTTGCTTCTTGGAATTGGATTCAATAGTCTGATGTCACGTCGCCCAGCAACGGCGAGCAGCGTGGTTCTAAACAAAGAAAATCGGTACTATTTATTCTTCGTGCTGGCTAGAACTTTTCATATGTCATGTGATCAGTATGTATACAGTCAAAACATGATCATATAATTTATAATGTTTTTCTCCTCTGGATACACTTTTATGCTCGTCGGAGAAATATTTCATAAGGGCGTCCGCCATTGTTCCGATAGTTTAGAGCCAGTTACTAAGTTACCATGCGTCATTACGAGGGAAGTGACGTAATGACTGTTGAAGCGTATTCGACGCGTTCCCACCGCTGCACATGCTTGCGAGTACGCGTTGGGAACAAAGTTCGAATTCCAAAACGCAAGAATGTGAGAAATCTTTTATTCTACCCTCAATCAATTCCTGTTTCGTCATCTTTCAATAAAAGACATCTTCAAAAACATTTA
>NC_088368.1:21550700-21567647 GCF_034508935.2 Berghia stephanieae | reverse complement strand
TCTATATCAGTCCTCTTCTGAGGTTTTGTCCTGTCCTATGAGTGTGTGTTATTCCACTTATGGATAGGACATATGTTTGTAAAGCAAAAAAAGCAAAAAACTAATAGTAAATGAAACGAAATCACATAATTTTACATTATTTTATTTCTCACCACGATTTATCTTCCATTAAAAATGATAGCATAGTCCACTTAAACTACCTTACAAGTCAGGTGTTTTTTTACATTTTATAACACCATCTCTGCATGCCTTTTACATATAGATAGCCATCTATTTACCGATACTCACAGATTTATGACTTAACTTTTTAATGGGGAGACTGTATTACATTCAAATCTCTTGGTAAAAATTATACATTATTATGGTGTTGGATTAAAATAAAACTAAGATTTGACAAAATGTCAAACTTTTACAATGATGCAAAAGAAACTGATTTTATTGAAATAATCAAATCGGAATGTCTTCTCCCACTTTCAGCCAAACATTTTAAAAAAGTCACTGCCAAGTATTTAGAAAGTATGGGTAAAATTACGATCATCATTGAGCAGGTTTGGAGTTTATGGTGGGCGACTTCTCCTTCACTACAATCACATATACCTGTATGTTCCCCCATATTATAAAGATTTTGATCATTGCTATCAACAAATGGATGGAATTGGTATTAAATAAATTTAATAGTCCTACGACAATTCGGAGTTACATCTCAGATTTTAAAAAAGTCTGCATGCCTTTAGAGCCACTAGGCCTACGGGGCCGGAGTTTATCCCGGTTAATATAGCGTGGAAGTGGAAGTGTTGGAGAAGGTGAGAAAGGGAAGAAAACTGATCGATAACATCAGAAAGAGGCAGTTATGCTTTCTAGGGCATGTGTGGAGAAGAGACGGAATAGAAAAGTTGGTAACATCTCGGATGATCGAAGGAAAGAGAGCTAGAGGAAGACAAAGAATGACTTATCTAAATAACCCAAGAATGGCCAAATGTGACTTAAAAAGCAACACAGATTTCATGCGCACCGCAGAGGATCGTGATTTGTGGAGACAGCTGACCGGCAATGTGCTCAAGAGTACAAGCCACGATGGATAATGAATATAGCGTGAAACGGGCATTAGCAACTGCTTGCTAAAGGACATTAGTCTATTTTAATGTAGTTTCCACCAGATCTAACAGACCATGCTACCCAATCACAGCTATATGGCCAAGGGGATCAGAAATAAATCTTGACTTCATCAGGGCCGATCTCCATACCTTTGCGAGTGAAGCATTTACTCTACCAACTCAGAGGGACCACTTCAGATTAAAGGCCAGTTAGAACGAAAAAGAAAAAAAGATAATTTAAATTTTCTGCATGTGGATTCAAACGATAGATTTGAACTACAAGATGTGCAAGGAACATTTTTTTTTTCCTATTGAACACTGATTTTTTTTAGTTATAGCACATCAAAGACATATTTAATTCAGAAAAGTGAGTGGAGCAGGCACTTATGTTGGTAACAACAAGATATGAAGTGAGTAGAAAAGTGCCAGAAGACAATAGAGAATAAAAAATTTTTTCGCGGCGGTGGTGGGGTTTGAACCTGCGACCTTATTGGTACGACAACTCCGCCTGGCAGGTGAGAGCGTGGCTCTACCGTGTGAGCTATCCACGAACACAAAAATATTCGTTTCAAACCCAAAGTCATTTCTAGATCCCTCTCTCACCCACTTCTTGAGATCGCCGATTCGTTCGCCTCCATCGCGAAGTAATTTTGACCAGCAGTTAAGCTTAATAGCCAATATTCTCATCACAAACATATAACATAGAAACGATTGAGACATTGAGTATGCTCCGGTGTATGGGGTGAATTTTTAATTCAGAAAAGTGAGTGGAGCAGGCACTTATGTTGGTAACAACAAGATATGAAGTGAGTAGAAAAGTGCCAGAAGACAATAGAGAATAAAAATTTTTTTCACCTGCCAGGCGGAGTTGTCGTACCAATAAGGTCGCAGGTTCAAACCCCACCACTGCCGCGAAAAAATTTTTTATTCTCTATTGTCTTCTGGCACTTTTCTATTCACTTCATATCTTGTTGTTACCAAAGACATAAGAGTTTTGCAATTGTGAACCAGATAGAAACAACTCTTTGTATTGTTACGAACACTGTACCCATTATAAATATCTGACTTCTGCATGCAAAAGACCTTCTTTGCGTCTGAGAAACTTGTACTATGAATCCATGATTCAAATCACATTTGTTTCATACGTGAGTCACTAATAATCATTAAATCTGTGTTCTTCTATTTTCCATAAAACGCCTAAATAGAAAACATGCTTAAATTATGATTACAAGGCAGGGGAGACTATTATGATGCCCCAAGGACAAACCAATGGCGCATACTCACTCATACATACGTAGATGCACACATACACACACACACACACACACATACACACACACACACTGTTTACGGTTCTATTACTATATCAGGCTGAGGAGTTGATTGCTGCAGACGTCAGTTTAGGGGTCAAAGAGGTCATGGCTATAAGGATGGCTTCCTGTGATGGAATATACAGGAAATGCAGACATGAGGATAGGAAGTAGAACATGAATATAAAAACAAACATATATTTATCGTTTATAAATAAATAAACATATAAATAATAGAGGCAAATTTAAATAGCCTTCTTCACTGACTGTGGTGTTGAATAAGCTCTACAGTGTATCAATTATTCTTCCTGTACCTCAATCAATTTCCAATTCATACAGTCCAAGCCACCTGCTGTATATTATTTTTCTATTCTCTTTTACTTGTCGCTCCAACACCGAACACACTCCATAGCATCTGTGGAGCAGACTCTTATGTCATGGTCAGTACAGCTTGGCCCATCCTGGCATTCTCTAAGGATGTGCTCCATCGTCTGATCTGGGCATCCACATGTACACAAGCTAGTCTCAGCCAGCCCCCACTTTTTCATGCTTCTAGCTGTTCTCCCAATTTTTGCCCGTGCTCTGTTCAGTGTTATCCATTCATTCCTGGGGTGCAAAGTTCCGTAGGGCAGTTTTTTTTTACTGTCACACATGTTCATTCATTCGACTACAAAATCACTACAACAGTCTCACACAAATCTTGTTCGAAGTTCACATAGAATCACGATAAGCAGAATGAAAAAGATTGGTTTTTAGATGCCATTTGAAGACGATAGACCCCTCTTCTCTCTTCTTCCATTCTCCAGTGCTGATGGTGACAAAAAGGAGGAAAATTATGAATGCTTTTATTTACCCCAAATGTTTACTTCACTAACCCCCACTTTTAGAGCCATTGAGATGATAAACTACTCTAGCTATCTTCTGGATAGTTGGGGAAGCTGCATCAGTTTGTTCCACCACACTTCAAATCTCTCAAAGCCAGAAAATTTGATTGGGGAAAATGTCTTTTTTTTAAAGGAGGAAATTCCTCCTCTGACACAAAAATCGCGGATTTCCGCGGATCCGAGGAAAACCATCAGCACTGATTCTCTATCTCTCTCACACACTCAATGTCACCCCCCCCCCCCCCCACCCCCTGTATCTCTTCAAACTCACCTCAGTCCTGATAGTGCGACTCCCCTGGTTCGGACACACATTGAGATAGTACGGAAACAACTCGGTTGGATTTTTGTCTGTCAACTTGTCATCCATTTCTATAGACGACTCCAGACCCTTCAATCCTCCGAACACGATAATGGCATGGCTAAAATACAGATACAGAGAAAAAAACAAGAAAAGAAAGGAAGAAAATATTATGGTTATGTTGATAAAATATCAAACTCCCTGAAGTTATGAACCTTAAAACTATTGACATACCTGCCTACATGAAAATTTCAAATTCAGTAATAATACAAAATTCATCAGTAATTAATGGTCAAATTTCAGTAATACTAAAGCAAACAAAAATAATGATAGATACACCCTTTTAAATATGTAAAATAAGCTTACCATGTTATATAGGCCTACTACTTATGCAGGTCAAGCCTCAATCAAAGTCCATTTTCCACAGCATGGCAAAATATTCATAAGAAATCAAGTCCAGTGAATAAGTAAAAACTACATCTGCTACAAATTCTACACATTATTGAGATTTTTTATTGTAGCATGCGGTAAATGATGAAAAAAAAAAAAAATTTAATTTAACATTGTGACCATTTGTATCAGTACTATTTCTTGTATTTCCGTAAGTACGTAATTGTCCTTACACTTCCGTAACAATTATGGACGGTCCGTAATAATAGGCAGGTATGTATTGAATAAATATATAAATATTTGACTTTTGTGTATGTGTGTGTGAGAGAGAGTACGATTGAGAGAGGGAGAGAGAATATGTATGCGTGTGCTTGCTATGTAAATCGCTGCTGAGCACTTTGCCAGTGGATAGTTAGTAAAGCACTATGCAATTAAATGATTATCCTTACCATCACTATCCCATAGCTGCCAACCCACCAGGCTTATCAAGAGGGAGTTTTGGTCAGAAAATCAGGGAGATTCAGAAAAAATCAGGGAGATACATAAATGTATAAATCTACATTTCAAAAGACTTACTGACTTGTTTCCTTCTTTTGAATGCTTATGAGTACGGAACTCTCAATCTGAATAATTCAATTCCAATCGATATCAGCCATGTAGAGCTATTTAACTTCACTAAAAAGAACAGATTCGATATCGGTCTTTCCGATTATAAATCTACCACAATACCAAACGACTTAAACTCACTTCCGTTTACAAAATGGAGGACCGGAATTTCATGTACATTACCGAAAGAACCGAAAAGACCTGCATGGTAGGCTAACATGGGGTTCTAGGCCTGGGCCTGGGCCTACAGTCGGGCTACTGCTCGATAATGCGGGAGATCGGTGTGAAGGGCTGGAGCCTGGGAGACGAACTAAAAATGCAGGAGTCTCCCGCAATTTCTGGTAGGATTGGCAGCTATGCTATCCCGTCAACTCAGTATTTTGTTTGGTAATTTTAGTTCCTGAAAATTGAATTTGTAGCCAAAAATATCATCTTAAGAGAAAAAAATTAAATTTAATTATTAAATTATTAAATTTTATATTTCACTAGAGTGAGAGACAAATGTGGGGGTTGAAACAGTTCAGTGAATAAGACATTTCACTTACACTTGAAGGACCCGGATTTAAACCTCACTGTTGGCATCTCGTAATTTTTACCGTGAGCAAGAACTCTTATTCTTATAGCTCCATTAATGGTGCAAGAAAACAAACCCCCGTCATGATGAAAAAAGGGGGTGTCCTGATAGCTCATTTGGTAGAGCACTCAGGTCATAAGTAAAGGGACAGCAATCAATCCCAGTTGCAGGCGAAAATTATTTCTTTTTACCCCCCCCCCCTCCCCTCCTATTAACCCAGCAGTGATTGGGTACCTGGTTCTGTTAGATCTGGTGGAAAGTACTTTGCGATAGACAAGAATCCTAATGAGCATTTGCCACTGCCCTCTTCACTCTATAGAAATCGAGATAAACTCCAGCTCCATGGGCCTTGCAGGTTGAAGGGAAAATGGAAAATTTTTACCTTTAATTACTTCAGGTTGCCAATTTTTTTATGTTTTTAAGGGTTTTACGGCGCTTGCAACACATTAAGGTCATATCAGCACCAGTAAAAAGGAACAAAATGGGATAGTAAAAAGTTCTAGAATTACAATTAAAGCACCAAAGAAAAGGTAAGACAAAGGGGAATTGATTCAAATAGGGAACAGATGTAGATTCCAAGAGCACACCGCCAAAGTACTTAGTTTGAGATCACCTAAAAGTCTCATCCAGACACAAGCACAGGTCCCAACTAAGAGGAATACACTCAAATGTTTACCAATCATATAATATAATATGTAAACTAAACATAATACAATGTATAACAGAGAGATGATTTACAAGGAAAAAAATATCTCCCAAAACTAACTTTACATTTGACTGTTCCCCTCTCACCAAGGGTATCCGGTCAGGGTCGGGACAAAACCAAGCAATCTCATACCAAGACAAAGACAGAAAGCATGTTGGAAAACAGATATAGGGGGATAGAAGACACAGTAAGTACCTCCCTGCCCACTATGGGAGGTCAGGAACCCCATCCAGTGGTTCTGTTAGATCTGGCGGAAAGTACTTTGTGATAGACAAGCATCCTAGTGAGCATTTGCAACTGCCCTCTTCACTCTATAGAAATCGGGATAATCTCCAGCTCCACGGGCCTTGCGGCTCTGAAGGAAAAATAGAAATTTTTTTCTTTAATTACTTCAGGGTTGCCAATTCAAGGAAGCAAAAATTTACTGAACTTTTATGCAAACTCATAGACCGACCCCTTTCTAAGAAAAACACAAATGTACATACTTTTTTTTTCCAGTATAGCAAGTGATTGGAAAATATACCGAGGGTTTATAACATACTGTGCTGCTATGTGGTCTAGTGGTATGACACTCGCTTTTGGATCGGAAGGTCCTGGGTTCGAGCCTCACGCTCGGCGCATAGTTGAGTCCTTGGAAAAGGCTCTTTACTCACATTCTCTCACCGTAGCCAGGTGTAAAATGAGTACCTGGCGTTGTCTTTGTCCGAAAAATTGTAATATCGCCTAACAGGTGGCACGTCCCGTCCTACATGTTAAATGTTGCTGTTGACCAGGGACCCCTTGTAAAGCGCTTTGAGCACATTTAGTGGATATTGTGCTATATAAAGCTCAATTACTTTAATTATTTTTCAATACTGAATTCCGTAAATATACGGAAAATTGTCAACCTTGTTACTTAATTACGATGTAGACTTACCGAAATGATGGAAACTCCACAGAGTTGGAATCTGTTCCTTTGTCCGAGGTGCCAACCAAGAGGTCATAACCCCCTTCGTGAGGACAGCTGTCAAAGACGTCGCTGATGCTCGATGCCAGACGACAGGTGTAACCCCAATACAGACCACTCTTCTCTCTGGGCTCTGACGGGGCGACTACTTCACCTTTCAAATATTTTCCACCTTAACGAGATAAAAAAACAATAATAATATTAATTATTTTTATTACTAAAAAGACATTTGTTGAGCGCTTTCCATGAAACCAAACATCTCAAAGAGCTTTACAGATAATGAATTAATTTACGAACATATGTATAGTCAAAATGAAATATTGAAACAAAACAACACAAATTGCTTAGATAACAGTACACAAACATTACAGTCGCATGGTGTAAAATGAATTTTGAAAAAGTGGGCTTTTTAAAGAAGAATTGAAGTTTCAGATATTCTCGATTTCTCTAATGGTTTGGGGTATGTAGGGTATTCCAGAGTTTGGGGCCATCACATTGAAAAGAGCGATCACCAAAAGATTCTTAACTTACTTTTTGGTACAGATAATAAAGTGGTGTCACGTGATGATCAAAGGCTTAAGGTTCGAGGCTTAAGGTTTATAAGTTCAGAAATAAATAGAGGGGCTAAATTGTTGAGGCATTTGAGAACAAATAAAACTGTTAATAATAATATGGCATTTTCAGAGCTGCCAACCCTTGCCTTGTAAATGTGTACAATGGAGAGCCAAAATGAGTAAAATTTTGAAAAAATGCGTAAAATTCTGCAAAAACTATAATTAGCACTAATTCTGGTAATGGGCAACTAGACCATATAGCAATAACTTCCAGAATCCACTTATAAATCTGGTATGACCCAGACAGATAATTCATTGAACTCCCTATATGAACTTCCGGGTCAAAAAACAGATCAAAATGTTTCAGTGTATAAAAGAGTGTATGACTGTTAAAAGGCAAACAATAGACATTCAACAATGCGTAAAATTACAATCCTCAGCAAAATGTGTAAAATGGAGAGACAAAATGAGTAAGATTTTGATTAAATGTACAATTCTGCAAAAACTATAAATAGCACTAAATCTGATAATGGGCAATCAGACCATGCTAGCAATATTATAATTAATATTTAAATTAATGAATTAACTTACTATTTATTGACAATATAAATGGTATCCACTTCCAGAATCCACTAAAACATCTGATATGACCCACCCAGATAATACTGTATTGAACTCCCTATGTGAACGTCCAGGTCAACAAACAGATTAAAGTGTTTAAGTACACTAAAGGAGTGTGATTGTTAAAAATGATTAAATAATAGAAATATAATAATCCGTACAAGCCTCAGCAAAATGTGGACAATGAGCAAAAATTGGTAAGAATACAAACAAGCTCCAAGCTCTTGACAAAATATAAACTAAAGCAATTATTAACAAAATAAATTTGATGTACACAATAAAAACATTCCAAAAAATATCACAATTTAAACATTGTATTTCAGAATGATCTAAGGTGTAAAATTTGTAGGGATTCTATCAAACCAATCCATCTTTTTTATAAATATCCAATACAAGTAATTTCTGTATCATTTATACTTTTTTCTCTCAATGTTTTAATAAGAAAACTCATTTATGTTAAATAGACACTCAGATATCAATTACTTATTTTCAAAACACCCTATGGTTATCCATTTCATTACACAAGTATCTTAGCAAGCAATGAAATATAATAAGCTCCTGTCAACATGAAATGTTAGCATTAGCAGCAAGCAATTGAAGAGTTAAATCAAAGCAACATTTGATCTGTTTTTTACCTTTTGATGGCTTTAACTTGACTGTGACACGCTGGCCTGCAGGAACTTCCATATCCAGTAACACATCCTGTGAATAAAAAAATAGATTTATTTTAATATGAGATCCATTACCATGCCGTCTTGACACTCATTGTGAAACAGAAAAATACTGTTTGTAAAGTAAAATTCAGACACCTCCTTCCACTATGTGGCATGCCCAGTTTTGAGAGACGTGAATTAAATACGTTCACGAATGCACAAGAGCAGATAAAAGGCTGTAAAAGCCTACATAAATCTGGACTTTTATCATATCATATCATATCATTACCTAAATCTGCCAATCAATTAAAAAACCACCAAAAAAAAAAAAAGATTAAAAAAATAAATAAATAAATATATATTCCTGGAGTGAGGAATGCTGATTTATTTTTGGGATGATATTAGCCAGTATCTTTCATTCTGCTTCGTCAGACACTACTGGGTGATTCACAAATTTTCAGATTTTTATCTTACACTAGTGCAGACTTGTCAACCAATTTCAACCGTTTGAAATTTATCATATTAAAATTAAAATATAAACCATATTTTCAACATGTTCAACCATCCACAATATCCAAATTTAACTTTCACTGAATTTACGGAGACTTATCAATCAAACTAGTAGATGGTAGGAAAATCCTGCATTTCCTATGACAATTATCTGTCTGCATAACCCGGTTAATATTCATGCTAAAAGACTGGTTTTCATATTATTCTTTGTTTTAAACAATGAAAATATTCTTATCCACCTTTTAGATATACAAACAATGTTTGATATTTTGATGAAACACGATAAATATTAATATTAAACATGTAAATCTATGGGAAAGGGAAATAACTTCATTTTTATTGGTTGTTTTTCAAATGCCTGTAGAATTTTATTGTGACCACTTTTTGATGAGGAGACAAGTGGATTTCTATAGCTTAGATGACGCTCTTTCATAAAAACATACTGTACAAAAATCACTAGGGGGGGGGGGGGGGGGGGTGAGGGGGGGTCAAACATGGCCCATATACTATGAGATTCTCATTTAGGAAATGATATTTACTGATCTCAATGCTCCCACTCCCACATTTATCATTTTCCCCCTTTTTATTACAAACTCTGACTTTGCATTCAGCAGATTTTAGTCAACATTCATTCTCATATCACCCAATTTTGGACCTCAAAGTGTAATAAAATATGAGAAATCATGCTGATTGGCAAGCCTGCTGTTAGTGCCTGCTAACAACTTTGTTACTTTTAAACGAAAGAGTGAAAAAGTCATCACCTGTCTTAATCCTATCTTTGCAAAGCTGACAGGTGTTTTGTCTTTAGTGGTTTTGGCCAGTGTGACCCCTTCCCGGTATTGGCACCAATCAAACTCTCTCAAATGATGAGGCATGTCCAAGGGGTTAAGAAGACCTGGCAAGAATTTGGAAGAGAGTGAAGATGTTAACATTTTTTTAAAAATGCTTAACCCTCTCCTTACCACCCATAGGAAAATCGTCACATTCGTTACGATGCAGGCAACAATTTTCTTAGTCTGATTTCATTTTGTTAAAGTTAGTTATAGCTATAAAAACTCGACACTGTGTTGCAGAGCTCATTTTTCTGAAAAAAAAAATAGAATATACTCGTTACTATTCTGTTTGAAAAATCTATTTTTGTGTGTTCGATAAGTATGAAGTTTCAGGTAAAATTCTGAAAATAGCTGGTAAGGAGAGAGTTAATCTTATCACGGGTGTCCCAATAGCTCAGTTGGTAGAACACTTGTTTCACATTCAAAAGGATTGAGATCGATCCCAGGTGCGTGCAGTCCAGATATTTTTTCTGACTCCCCTGTCCACCCAGCAGTGAAAAAAAAATCTTGACATCACCTGAGATCGATCACGGTCCCTTAGTGTGTGAATCGAGTGCTCTACCAACTGAACTATCGGGACCCCCTAACCACAAGAAACTCATATTTTATATTTTGCCTCAAATTTTATTATTGACACATCAAGTTCAATATTCATCATCAGGATCACCCTGGCACAAAGTACCATAATTCTATGTCTAAATTATAATGTAAATGTTGCTGCTCGAAGCTCGAAGAAATGAATAACAATGTGAAATTGAATGTAAGCTTCAATTTAATTAGGAAAACAGATAGAATGGACATTTCGGGTTTCCCCTTTATCAACAAACAGGATGAATGAATCACTACAGATCAATGAGATAATGTGGTAGTGCGTTGTTAAGATGAATAAACAAAACATCATCTCATTCATCTGTAGTGATTCATTCATCATGTTTGTTGATAAAGGGGAAACCCGAAATGTCCATTCTATCTGTTTTCCTAATTAAATTGAAGCTTACATTCAATTTCACATTGTTACTCATTTCTTCGAGCTTCGAGCAGCAACATTTACATGATAATTTAGACAGAATTATCATTCGGTGGTGAGTCACATACACAAAAGTCTACAAACTACCTACCAGCGTGTGACAGATCTCTGTGAAAGGGGAAAAAATCCTTGCGTAGATACTGTGGACATTCCAAGTATTGTAGAATGTGAAAGAGTTGAGTATTTCCACGTCCAGCAGATAGAAGGCCTTTGAACTGACTTTTGTCTTGACTGAAAATAGAAAAAAAAAGTTTGTAATTTTTGTCTTAAAACTGTATCAACAAATAAAAAGTTTATAAATCTCCTAAAAAGTTTATGGGTCTCCTCTATCAGAAGACCTGACAGCTCCACAAGCTGTGTACTACACTCGTATTATTTTAACTATCTTTTAATCAGCAAGGCTTTTTACTTTTATTCTTAATTTTACATATTTTTTAAAATCAGAGAATTATAAAAAACAAAAAGAAAACAAAACCAAAACAAAGACAGCTTACTTCTTCCATTTGAGTAGGGTAATGTAAATGTTGCTGCTCGAAGCTCGAAGAAATAAATAATAATGTGAAATTGAATGTAAGCTTCAATTCAATTACAAAAAGAGATCAAATGAAAAAACCAAAGTTTTTGTTTATTCATCTTAACTACGCCACTACCATATCATCTCATTCATCTGTGGTGTTTCTTTCACCCTGTTTTGTTGATAAAGGGGAAACCCGAGACGTTCATTTGATCTGTTTTTGTAATTAAATTGAAGCTTACATTCAATTTCACATTATTATCCATTTGAGTAGAGAAAAATCAGAAAAATAGATAAACAAAAATACTTAATCCAACGTAACTTACTTTTGTTGCGACCCTTCATCGAAAATGACGATTTCATCAACATTGAATATGGCAGCTGCTCTAGCAACCTGTGGAAAAGGAATATTTTAAAAGTTTGTTTACCGATACTCCTTTTTACATGGGTATAAAGTGGTATTTCAGAGCAAAGATACCCGTGGAGCTGGAATTTATCCTGGTTTCTATACTGCCGTCGTTTAAAAAAATATAGTATATGCAATGTTAACCAAACAGCACATACTGTGTTCTTTTTTAAAAAACGGCAGTATAGTAAGTAGAAAATGGACAATAGAAATTTGAGAAATTACGGAGGGGGCACTGATGTAAGATGGGGTCCCGATAGCTCAGTTGGTAGAGCACTCGCCTCACACGCAAAGGGACCAAGATCGATCTCTGATGCAGTCGAGATTTTTTTTCTGCCCCCCCCCCTTGTTCACCCAGCAGTGAATGAGTAGCTGAGTCTGTTGTTCGATTTGGCAAAAGTACTTTACGATAGACGAGTGTCCTATCCAAAGGATAGCAAGCAATTTCCATTGTCCGTTTCAAGCTATAGAAACCGGGATAAATTCTGGCTCCATGGGCCGAATGGCTCTGAATCTGAAGGACTACTTTACTGGTGTAAGATAAAGATCCGAAAAATTGTGTATGAAACAATCTGCCTTGTCTGGCACTGTTTCATACACATTGTCTCAAAACAGTATTATGTCGGAACAAACCACATGCTTAAAAGCCGAATTTAATGTTAAACTGGTCAAAAATATAAATTGTTGACATTCGCACCATAAAATATGGTCGCCATTCTCCTCAATAAAATCATATAAAATCAAAATAAGTCTAATATTTCTGGCTATAAATTAAATTTTCAACATCTTAACAAACCCGACTTAATACCATTTTGAGGCGAATGGTCACATTTTTTCGGATCTTTACAACAGCAATTCCTTGCTAACCTAATCTTAACATTAAGTTAAATGAACTCACCTGACCGCCGAGATAAGCTCTCAATTCCAGAGACTGGGCATTATCCAAGATGGAACCAGGTAGAGCTATAGAAATGGTGTAGCACCTTCCTCTGGTTACCATCCCATCCTCACCCTCTCCATCAACTCCCTGTTCTTGCTTCTTCATCAATTCCATGTCTCTAATCAACTTTTCTTCATTTTTTTTCTTTTTGTGTGCATTGACTAAAAAGTAAAAATATAAACAAATTTTAAAATTAAATAAACAAACAACAGTCTTTATAATGTATGATATACATAATTTACAAAACATGTTTGTTTTGGGGTATTTTTTAGTGGTTTTACAGTGCTTGAGACACTTCTAAGTCATTTCAGTACCAGTAAAAAGGTTTATAATAAATGATCTGAAATTTAAGCGCTAAAGAAAAGTAGGTGTGGTTCAAATAGGGGACAGAAAATTCTATGAACAATCTATCATTGTGTCTATGTTGACAATACTTAGTCCCATCTTGGCACAAGTAAATCGCTTGCTATGAGAGATACACTCAAATGTTTACAAAGTGGATTCAAGACTAAAAACGAAAATAATACATAGTATCAGAAGAGATGATTACTAGGAGTAAAAAATCACCTCTGAAAAAAAAAAAATGGCTACATTTCTGGTTTCTAAAAATAATTTTTAGTCTTGGAACACTTAAAATTTGAACCATCGTCTCCGTGTAATTTACTAACGAAAGAGTGAAAATGGAGAGGCTTCGTATGGGAACAAAACTGTTCTGTTTTGTTCCCATACGAAGCCTCTCCATTTTCACTCTTTCGTTAGTATTTTACAATCACCGGCTTCAGACAGCCCCTACCATTTTCTACTTTTCTGTGGAATTTACAAGCAAAGCAAGATGGTGGCAGAGACCTCGCTCCTTTCCCAATGCCCAAAGCTGTCTCAGTTTAGTTTGTCGAAACTGAGAAACAGTTCGTGGATGCCGTGACAAATTTACTAACGCAATAAAGAACATAATTTGGGAATTCTGTCATTGTTCGTTGAACCAATGAATTTGTCGAATACATGTTCGACGAATGCCTGTTGCACTGAAGTAAATAAAAATTGAAACAGCCACAAGCAAAACTTTACTTTAACTGAAGCATCAACTTGGCAAAAGATAATTGCAACTATGATTTTATTAAAGGGTTACTAGGATTACAGATTAATATTACTATGATGCAATCCCAACTTTATACTTTATCATTACTGAAACTAAAATAGATTTCTACAATTACTTCAGAAGTCAGAAGGAATACTGTTCTAATTCTAACTTAATTTATGGTATACTCACTTTCTTTAAAAATCTTTTTCCTTTTAACTCTCGCCTGAAAAAGATATTGAAAAAAATATCAGCCCTATTCATGTATAAGTTATACTATAATTCAAATAAGTCCTTATATTGATTTCAGAACATTATAATAATAATTATAATATTATTATTTATTATTGGTTGAAAAGTTTCAAAACTTTTCTTCAGTTATGAATACATTATAAGTGTTACTGTTACGCTTTATTCCAAAAGAACAGTTGGATCTTAATCTAAGATTTGAGAGAAAATAGAAATGGAAGGTCTTATTGACTGGTGGTGACAGAGCTATGTCGACGTGCATACTATTTTGCAGGTCTTAGTCTGAGAGTCTGTGTCAGCGGTGGGGCATGGTGCACGAAGATGCAGTTCTCTCGCACATAACGCATGCATGAGACGGTGCAGGCTACTGTAATTTGAAAAGTATATAAAACATGAATTGAAATTTCTGAAACCTACATTATTTGCGTAATCTTTTGAACCCTTTTCATATGAGAAAGGAACAGGCTTTTTAGCGTTATTTTTGTCAATGTCCATGTTTCTGTATGTGATTTAAAACTATATGTTAGTATATCAGTAGCTGCAGTTTATAATAATTTTTTTTGAGATTCCGTATTTCTATAAGTTGGCAGCAGCTTCTTATGGTTCACACTATTATGTTATGACGATCGACCCAATCAGCAAAGTCCGGTCCGCATTCGTGCACCGTCGCGAACCCGCCCGGTAGCATCGTCACAACACACCTTTCGACTAGATGCTCTGCCGTTTCGGGTTCTTGCCCACAGCGTGGACATAAAGGACAGGAAGTTAGACCCCACTGATGTAACGCACCGGCCGTTAGGCAGCTCCTCGACCGAAGCCGATTCGCAGCTACCCAGTGTCTCCTCTTACTGGTATCAAAGCCTGGCAACTTCTCACCAAGCTTAGAGGAGTGTAGGTCCCCGCCCCCACGAGGGATTGAATTCGTCCAAACCGACTTCCATCTCGTATGTGCAGCTCTGTCCGTAGTCAGGGATTCTGCGTACAAGGGTTGCCGGGACTTATTTCGGCTCGAAACGGGGGCACCGTTCATTATGCGCATGAGAGGGGTATCCCCATTCCCTCTCTCTTTGATCTTACTCAGCCAGTTTCCCGTAATGGTCTCCCTCCGGACATCGGGGGGCTGGATCGCTGCCATCACCGGGCCCCATTCTCTAGGGTTGTTGCTAGCGTTCCCGACACTATGTGCATCGACTTGCGAAGTTTTACATCCACCTTCTCAACGTTTCTGCTTCTACCCCACACTGGAGCGCAATACTCCGCGGTGGAATAGCATAGTGCCAGGGCGGATGTTCTCAGGCGCGCTTGGCTAGCGCCCCAAGTCGATCCCGCCAGCTTCCTCAGAAGACTATTCCGCTTCTCTATCTTCCGGGCAACCCCTTCGAGATGAACCCGATAGGTAAGGCTGCGATCCAGCGTCACCCCTAGGTATTTTGGACGCGGCTCATATGGGAGTGGCTGGTCCCCGACTAGGACATTCAGTTTACGGGTGTGCCAACCACTGCATAAGTGAAATGCAGTGGCCACGGTTTTTGAAGTGTTCATCTTCAGGTACCACTTGTCAAAGTAGGATTTGAGTCTGGTGACGTCCTCGCTGAGTACGCTCTCGAGACGGGTCCACACTTTACTCTGAGTAACGAGTGCCCAGTCGTCTGCGTATCCCAGCCTCAGGGAGGAAGTGTTCGGCATATCGCTAATGTAAACGTTAAACAACATTGGCGCAAGTACCGATCCCTGAGGGACCCCATTCTTCAATTTCCTAACTTTGCTCGTGGCGTCTCCCAGCGCGACGTGGAATTGCCTTTCCCCTAAGATCGAAGAGAACAACTTCAAGGTCTTTTTGCACCTTATGATTTTTGCAAGTTTGAGCATTAACCCATCGCACCAGACCGTATCGTACGCCGCTGATAGGTCTATAAACACAGCACCTGTTTGCTGTTTTCTCTCGAACCCGTGCTCAATATGCTCTGTAAGGGCAATGACCTGCTCCGTGGTGCACCTCCCTTCCCTGAAGCCTGCCTGCTCAGGTGGCAGGGCAGCGTCTAGGACCGGCCCCCATCGGTTTAATAGAACACGCTCCAACAGTTTGTAAAGACAGCTCAGCAGCGATATGGGTCTGTAACTGTCTGCCTCCTTCGCCGGCTTCCCTGGCTTCAGGATGGCAACTATCTTCGCATGCTTCCACACTTGTGGAAGCTTTCCACTATTGTCCTTATATAAGTTGGCAAACTATCGTTTTAATGTTAAACATAATAATATGTCTAATAGCGACAAGCAAATTACAACGAATAAATATCATTTATTAGTTGTAATTTGCCTATCGCTATTTAATATTGATCAGGGCATACAATCCTATCACAAAATCACGAATAATGCGTTTTTTAAGGCGCCAGAGGGAGGGGGGGGGGGGGGGGGAGTGGCAATTTTCGTCCACCTGGGGAACCCGAGTTGGAGTTCCGCTGTCGGCGGCTCTTTTTTTTCTTCTAGCTAAATGAATTTAGGCCCTGTTACTCACTTTGCGGCATTGCTCTGCGGCTAACGCCTTTGTCATCTTGGTCTTTTCTCGAGATAAACTATAGGAACTGATTTACCAAAGGATGGCTAAAGGGAGATTATTTACTCATTCGTCTATTTATTAATTTATCTAGTCAATTATTTATTTATTTATTTAGTTCATTTACATATTTTACTCATTTATCTAGGCAGCCCTGGACATCCACCACTTCTAAACAACTGTTTTCATACCGAGTGTCTATCGTT
>NC_088368.1:21535700-21545700 GCF_034508935.2 Berghia stephanieae | reverse complement strand
CATTCCCAGCCATTCACATATATCTTGTTCCCAGCTTCTTGTTCGTCTACCTCTTCCTCTCTTGCCGTCTACCCTTGTCTGCAGAATGTGCTTTTCTAATGATTCGTGGCGAGTCGTGTGGCCAAAATAGTTCAGTTTCAATTTCTTTACAGTTTGAAGAAGAATTGGTGATTTTATTCCGATCCTTCTCAGGACTTCTTTGTTTGTTTGTTTGTTTTTCAGTCCATGATATTCTGAGTATTTTTCTGTAGCATGCCATTTCAAAAGCTGTGATCTTTGTGCTCTCTGCTTTGCTGATAGTACACGCTTCGCATCCATATGTTGCAGTTGAGAAAACAACACTTTTGAGGATTTTGATTTTTGTTTTAATGCGCTGCCCTTTCCAGATATTATTCATCATAGATATCAGTCTAGTCTAAATAAATGCTGGTCTTCAATAAAGATCACCCAGCCTCAGGGTTGCCAGATCATTTTTGAGTAAGAGGCCAAACTAGCTATAGCAGGAGGCCAGATTTCTCGGCAGGAGACCAAATACCACCAAACCCACCTTTGCCTCGAGAAAACTCTTTAGATTTGTTAAACAATTTATTTCCCCCATTTTTGAAGAAGAAAAAAGAAAATTAATTTAAAGGAACATTCGCTGTACTCACCTTAAAATCAAAACACCATTTCGCCATTGCAATTTGTCACTAGATTCTGTGCATTTGTTGATATCGTTGAATTTTTCCTTTTCAACTTAAACAACCTCATAGGTCAGATATTTGAGTTGCAATCAGCGCAACGAGAAAATAACGAATACTTGACTTGAGACTCAGAAAAAATGTCACATACAACCGAATTATCACGATGGGAATAAAAAGTTCATTCTAGAGGTCTACACACCTGGAGAACTCCTCAACAAAAGTAACCTTTTTACAAATTAAACTGAATTCAACAGGCCCGTTTCAACGAACCAAGAATCCATTATTGCTCAGCATTTTTACTACTACAAGTAAATGTGCTCGATCCCGAAGAACACTATTCGTTAAACAAATTAATCATTTCTTTCGTAACTTGGAAATCCACACAGCATTGCTTTTTGAAAACAAATATGGGCCTTTTGGGCGCGATTGCGTGATAGCAGAGATTCTATATATAGAAGCATTAGCAAATGCAATCTGTGGCGTTAGCACGTGTTGCATTTAGATATTTAGATTGCCAAATAAAATAAGTTTTACCGGTACCAAAGTAAAACGATATAACGGGGAAAGTCAAAGGAGGCCAAAAAGTTGGTCACAGGAGGCCAAGTGGCCAAACCAAATTTTGGGAGGCCAAATGGCTTGGGAAAAGGCCAAATTTCTCAAATTTGGCCACCAGAAGGCCAAACATCCCATAATCCTTAGAATCTGCCTACACATCCTGTTACTAAAATAGCTGTGCCATTGTATGATTCAACATGTAACCTATTCATTATTAGTCCTCCGAAGACCTGATTACAAAAACACTTCCAATGAGTTTTGAATCGGAAGAGTAAGAGGTGTGACGTCACGACTTTTCTGCGGTCATCCATTAGGCTTGTACTATTTAGCACGTTGCCGGTCAGCTGTCTCCACGAATCACGATCCTCTGCAGTGCGCATGAAATCTATGTTGCTTTTTCAATAACTTTTGATCTATTCTTAGGTTATTTAGATATAAAGTACTTCTTTGTCTTCCTCTAGCTCTCTTTCGTTCGATCATCCCAGATGTTACCAACTTTTCGGGGCGGTTGTAACAGAAGGGTGTGTGTGTGTGTGTGTGTGTGTGTGTGTGTGTGTGTGTGTGTGTGTGCACTTCAATAGAATGAGGAGGAGGGTGCGCAATTTGACCAATCCATAGAAATAAATGAGTGCGGGCGAGGGGGGGGGGGGGCATTTTCTAATTTAAGCAAGACGAGATGTGATGTATTAAATGGGTTTCTTTCAATCAAATATATCTACTGCTACTAAAATAACAACGACCGTTTAGAGAATAGATTTTCACCGGTATGACATTTCGTGAGCTGAAAATTTAATAGAAGACATTGAGAGGGGTGCAAATAAGTTTCGGGGAAAGGGGGGGGGGGGGTGTCGTCTATTTGATATAGATAGAACGAAGATGAGGTCATTCAGGTCTTTGTTATTGATTTTTGCCATCCGCGTTTGTGAGTAATTCTCACTCAACTATATTAAACAGACTATAAACGTTCATGGATACACACAGTTTTGTGTGTTGGTCCGTTATACTTCCGGATGGCAATGTCATGAGCTCCTTAGCCAAGGGCATACTATCTATACTAGCGTACATATTTGGTTTTGTATGGTGAGTATGACAAATTCATTTGTCGGGTGGATTTTATTATTTCCTGTTTGGAATCCATTAAGTACCGAACTGAACAACTAAACTCTCATTATTACACAGCGGAGTCGAACCGAGGACCTACAGGTACACACGAACCAAATGTCATACTACTATAGATAGTATGCGCTTGGCTAAGAAGCTCATAACATTGCCATCCGAAAGTATACGGACGAACACACAAAACTGTGTGTATCCATGAACGTTTATAGTCTGGTTAATACAGTTCAGGGAGCATTACTCATACACGCGGATGGCAAAAAACAATAACAAAGACCTGAGTGACGTCATCTTCGAACTCTCTATATCACAAAGTCGTACAAATATGTAGTTTTTCGTTGCTGATGAAAAATATAGGATGTTTGTTGATACATTATAAGTCCATAGTCAACTTTAGTCAATTTAATATCAGAAAAAAAGGTGTGTATGAAACATGCAGTGCGAGACAAAGCAAGAAAGAAAAATACGATTGAAAAACCATCCGAAAAAAAAAAAAAAAACAACAAAACCCTGCCGCCCAATCGATGCATACTGGTTTTTGGACTGATTTTTTTCCTTATAGATAGTTCGAAGATGACGTCACTCAGGTCTTTGTTATTGTTTTTTGCCATCCGCGTTTATGAGTAATGCTCACTGAACTGTATTAACCAGACTATAAAAATTCATGGTTACACACAGTTTTGTGTGTTGGTCCGTTATACTTCCGGATGGCACTGTTGTGAGCTTCTTAGCCAAGCGCATTCTATTTATAAATGAAGAAGTCTTTCACCATGAGATCAATATGTTTTTTTGTTGTCTCGTGATCTTGCAATTTCTTCTGTTGCATTGATTAATTGTTCAAGGTTACACATAGTTGTGTGTGTGTGTGTGTGTGTGTGTGTGTGTGTGTTGGTTTGTTATATTTCCGGATGGCAATATTGTGAGCTGCTTAGCCAAGCGCATACTATTTATAGCCGGACACAATGTATGTTGGTTCGTTATATTTCCGGATGGCAATATAGATAGTATACGCTTGGCTAAGAAGCTCATAACATTGCCATCCAGAAGTATAATTGACCAACACACAAAACTATGTTTAACCATGAACATTTATAGTCTGGTTAATACATTTTAGTGAGAATTACTCACAAACGCGGATGGCAAAAAACAATAACAAAGGCCTGATTGACGTCATCTTCGTTCTATCTATAGATAGTATGCAGATGACGTCACTCAGGCCTTTGTTATTGTTTTTGCCATCCGCGTTTGTGAGTTGTTCTCACTAAACTGTATTAACTAGACTATAAAAGTTCATGGTTACACAGAGTTTGTGTGTTGGTCCTTTATACTTCCGGATGGCAATGTTGTGAACTCCTTGGCCAAGCGCATTCTATCTATATTGTGAGCTGCTAAGCCAAGCGCATACTATTTATAGCCGGACACAAGGGCTAAATAATGGATGTCATTAACTTTCCGTTTGTCCACCGCCTAGTGAGTTGTTAATAAATAATCCTCAAGTAAACAAATGACTCCATTAGTTAAACTATTGAATACAACTCACGATTTCTATTGTGATGGCCTGGCCTTGTATTTTGGCGTTTTTTTGTTGTTGTTATTATTTTGTGTTTTTGTATTGTTGCCTATTTTTCTTAGTAATGGTGGATATAGATAGTTCGAAGATGACGTCACTCAGGCCTTTGTTATTGTTTTTGCCATCCGCGTTTGTGAGTTGTTCTCACTAAACTGTATTAACCAGACTATAAAAGTTCATGGTTACACAGAGTTTGTGTGTTGGTCCGTTATACTTCCGGATGGCAATGTTGTGAACTCCTTGGCCAAGCGCATTCTATCTATACAGAGAAGTGGTAAGACCTGGAATGAGATTAAAAAGATAGCTCAGGATAGAGAAGGATGGAAACTGTTTGTCTGTGGCCTATACCCTGACCAGGGTGAAAAAGGCAATGATGATGATGATGATGATGATGAATGGTGGAATTTAAATACCATTTCTTGCATGTGTAAAACACTCCAAGACTCTATTTCTAATTAATTTATTTCTAACTTCACCGTTTTAGACAGTTGGACACAATTTGTGTAGCTCAGGGCATCAGCTTGGAATTTGACTAGATGTGTTGAACCGAACCAAAGAAGAGTAATATACTATAATCAAAATATGACATTTTAACTTTTCGCACTTGAATCGTATAGATAGAACGAAGATGACGTCACTCAAGCCTTTGTTACTGTATTTTCCCATCCGTGTTTATGAGTAATACTCACTAAACGGTATTATCCAGACTATAAACGTTCATGATTACACATAGTTTGTGTATTGGTCCGTCATACTTCCGGATGGCAATGTTATGAGCTTCTTAGCCAAGCGTATACTATCTATAGTATTTTATGGTATAGTTTAAGAGCTATAATAGGTTCTAAAAAAAACCTTTAAATGCTCTGTGTAACTTTCAAGCATAGATACAATTTATCAAAATTATATAAACAACATTCAATGTTAATTTGATAATATTGAGTATTAAATATATAATACATAACTAAGTCATAATCAATATTTGTAGTTAATTATCTCTTGTTACATTCATTTATTGACATGTATAACTTAATTGACTAAAGAGTCTCATTCAATAATTAACTTACAAAATGCAAATAATATCCAATGCCATGTTACATTATTCATCGAAATCAAGTATTATGTTGTTAAGTTCTTCATCAATGGCATTCTTTGGATCGACGTTCATGAATAATTCTCTCTAAACGGTATTAACAAGACTATAAAATTACATGTCGAGTTTACACATATATTTTGTGTGTTGGTCCGTGATATTATATTATTTCCGGGTGGCAATTTTGTGTTTCTTAGCCAAGGACACAGCATCTATAACGTACTAACACCCTTAACTCTGTGTAACTTAAACGTTTATAGAGTCTGATTAATACAATTTAGTGAGAAATACTCATAAAAACGGCTGACTAAAAGCAATAACAAAGAGCCGAGTGGCGTTAATTTTGTTCCCTCTATACATAGAACGAAGTTGACGTCACTCATGTCTTTGTTATTAATTTTTGCCATCCACGTTTTTGAGTTATTTTCACTAAACGGTATGAACCAGACTATAAACGTTCGAGGTAGATAGAACGAAATTGACGTCACTCGGTTGTCATTTAAAAAAATAAACTTTTTTTGCAGTCGACGTCTATGAGTAATTCTCACTAAACGGTATTAACCAGACTATAGATAGTATGCGCTTGGCTAAGAAGCTCATAACATTGCCATCCGGAAGTATAACGGACCAACACACAAAACTATGTGTAACCATGAACTTTTATAGTCTGGTTAATAGCATACAGTTCAGTGAGAATAACTCACAAACGCGGATGGCAAAATATAACAACAAAGGCTTGAGTGACGTCATCTTCGAACTATCTATAAACGTTCGAGGTAGATAGAACGAAGTTGACGTCACTCGGGTCTTTGTCATTAAAAAAAAACAAACTTTTTTGCAATTATCACTAAACGGTATTAACCAGACTATAAAATGTCGAGGTTACACACAGTTTTGTGTGTTGATCCGTGATATTTCCGAATGGCAATGTTGTGAGCTTCTTAGCCAAACACAAACCATCTATGTTTTATTATAAATCTATGATGACTTCCATGGAAGGGGAGCGGTTGGAGCCATGATCACGTGATAAAACATGTGCGAATAGATTATTGTTTACAAGATTCGCATCCGGCTGGCGTCTCTCATAGAACGGTCCGTATCAATAAGTTGCACATGTAGCAGAATGATTCATTTGATGCTATGTGTTTAGGTAAAAAGCTCATAACATCGGAGTCGGAAAGAACTTACCAACACACGAAATTATGTGTAACCTTAACCCTCTCCATACCAACTATAGGAAATTCGTCACATTCGTTACGATGCAACCAACATTTTTCTTATTCAAATTTCTTTTGTAAGTCATTACATTTAAAGAAAATGAACTGTGTGTTGTAGAGCATGTTTTGCTAAAGAAATATTGTATCGCAAGAATTTTACTGCTATTGTGTCTGAGCGATAAAACATATTTTTGTGGAAGTTGAGTTTGAAGTTTTGGGGAAAATCCTGAAAATGGCTGGTAAGGAGAGAGTTACACGTTTACGGTCTGATTGGTATAATCTGGTGAGAAACGACGTGTATATATATATATATACCGGTCTGGTATCCGAGTCTACTTATGGGCCTGGTTTAACTTTGTTGTAATGGACAATATTTTGCGTCAGTTTTCTTTTAGATTTCCATGACAACAATGAGCCCATAAGGAATTGGGTTATCAGACCTGCAAATAAGTGCACGTCTGTGAGAAATAATCACCAAAATGGCTGTCGAAAAGTAATAACAAAGAGCTGAGGGCAGACGTCAATTTTGTTCTTTCTATAGATAGTATGCGCTTGGCTAAGAAGCTCATAACATTGCCATCCGGAAGTATAACGGACCAACACACAAAACTATGTGTAATAATGAACTTATATAGTGTGGTTGATACAGATTAGTGAGAATCACTCACAAACGCGGATGGCAAAATACAATAACACAGATCTGAGTGACGTCATCTTCGAAGTATCTATTGAAATGTGTTGTATAGATACTGTGCGATTGGCTAAGAAACTCACAACATTGCCATCCGGAGATATGACGGACCAGCACACAAAACCATGTGTAACCTTTAACGTTTATAGATAGTATGCAGATGACGTCACTCAGGCCTTTGTTATTGTTTTTGCCATCCGCGTTTGTGAGTTGTTCTCACTAAACTGTATCAACCAGACTATAAAGGTTCATGGTTACACAGAGTTTGTGTGTTGGTCCGTTATACTTCCGGATGACAATGTTGTGAACTCCTTGGCCAAGCGCATTCTTATAGATAGAAGTGTTTAGTATCAACTACGTGTTTGCTCTGTCGTTTGTTTTTTTTTCTTTGTTGTTTTTTTTTTTTGGGGGGGGGGGGGGTTGGTTTGTTTTTTGTTTGGTTTTTTTTTTTTTTTTTTGTTTTTTTTTTGGAGGGGTGGGGGAGTTCTTATCTTTTATTTTTACGCTTTATAATCATTTTTTGTCTAAATGACCATGACTATGATTTATTTACTTTGGCTTAGTCGCTGTGGGAGAGAGGAGCCACCAGGGGTGGGAGTGTGTGTGTGTGGGGGGGGGGGGGGGGAGAGAATGGGATGAAGAGAGCGAGATGGTGGTGGGATTTAGGGCGTAAATATTCGAAGCACCGGTTGAACGTTAGGTGAGCCAGATGGAACCAATAAATGGCGCCAATTAGGCTTGAAATGGCGGCAAGTCGACTGGAAAGAGACAAATAACTCGCCGTGATTTCATTGGACGATAAAACCAACCGACAAACTCTCTGACAGAACACGCTGTTTATCATTTTTGGCCAGAAAACAAAGAAAATTGCTTCAAATAACGGTGTTATGTTGGGATGAATCCAAGGTCTAAAATTGGATTTAGGGTTTAAAGGATAAGAAGTAATAATATTTGACCCATCGTGCGGTATGTGGTTTTGTGGTGTGGTACTCGCTTTCAGATCGGAAGGTCCATATAACATACAAACTCAACGCGTCTGATATTATTTCTGGCTATAAATTCAATTTTCAGCATCTTAAATTCCCGACATAACTTAAGACCGTTTTGAGGCGAGGGTCATAATTAAGATGTTAACATTTGTTGTAAAGTTAGAAATTGTGACCCATCGTCTCAAAACGGTATTATGTCGGAACGAACCAGATGCTTAAAAGCCGAATTAAATGTTAAACTGGTCAAAAATATAAACTGTTGGCATTAAAACTCCAAAATATAGTATCCATTCTCCTCAGTAAATCGCATAAACTCAACACAAGTCTGTCTTTATATTTCTGGCTATAAATTCAATTTTCAATATCTTAACCAACCCGACTTAATACCGTTTTGAGGCGAAGGGTCACAATTATCTTTATTCTCCGCCATAAAGAATAGAATTCATTCCCTCCAAATCCGACAAAAACACTAAAACACCCGTCTACAAACTCTAACATTTTCGAAGATTCATGTGCACACCGCACTATCAAACACTGGAACACTCTTCCCGAATCATGTGTGAACACAACAGATTTAGAAACATTCAAACGAAGATTATCAAAATTCTTCAGCCTTAAAAAAAAAACCCCAAAAACTTGAGCTTTTATATAGCCCAATATCCACTAAACGTGCTCAAAGCGCTTTACAAGGGGTCCCTGGCCAACAGCAACACATAACATGTAGGACGAGACATGACGCCTGTCAGGCGATATTACAGATTTTTGGGACAGAGACAACGCTGTTAACGGCCAGGTACTCATTTTACACCTGAGTACGGTGAGAGCATGTGGGTAAAGAGCCTTCTCCAAGGTCTCAACTATGCGCCGAGCGAGTGTCATACCACTAGACCACATAGCCGCACAACAATGGCTGTCACACTCAACAACTCTCTCCGCCTCCATCATTTTTTTTTTGGATTTCCATTTCAACATGAGCTCATAAGGAATTGGGTTATCGGACCTGCAAATAAGTGCACGTCGAATTAGGACAATATACAGGGTATTTTTTTTTAAACTACCCGATAACAAATTGAAATAGCTTAAAAACTAGAAATGATAGAAGCACCTAATTTTTGACATAATTTTCCATCATTATTCAAATTTTTAGTGGTGGAATTTCAGGAAGATTCAAAAAGCCGTTACAATACAGTCGTTGGTTTCTACGAGTGATCAAAACTCATAAAACCAAACAATTCATTAACAGAAAGAACGAAGTTGACGTCACTCAGGTCTTTGTTATTGGGTTGTTTTTTTTTCGTTTTTGTTTTTTGTTTTGTTTTGTTTTTTTTTGTTTTTTTCTGGGGTTATTTCTGGTTTGTTTTTTTGTTTTTTGTTTTTTTGTTTTTTTTTTTGCCAATCATGTTTATGAGTAATTCTCACTAAACGGTTTTATCCGAGACTATAGATAGTTCGAAGATGACGTCAATCAAGTCTTTGTTATTGTTTTTTGCCATCCGCGTTTATGAGTAATGCTCACTGAACTGGATTAACCCGACTATAAACGTTCATGGATACACACAGTTTTGTGTGTTGGTCCTTTATACTTCCGGATGGCAATGTTATGAGCTTCTTGGCCAAGCGCATACTATCTATAGACGTTCAAGGTTACACATAGTTTTGTGTGTTGGTCCGTTATACTTCTGGATGGCAATGTTGTGTTGCTTTGCCAAGTGCACAGCATCTATAGATTGTTCGAAGTTGACGTCTCTCGGGTCTTTGTTATTGTTTTTTTGCCATCCGTGTTTATGAGTATGGTTAGGTTTTTGTAATTAACCATTAGATTTTTGACCAATCAAATCACGGAATTTGTGACACACCTTCGCACATTGCTCGGACAAACGTACTAGTTGGTTGTTTATGAACAATAAATTGAATGAATTCGACCTTTCTCTGATCATTGTTGTTGTTTTCATACCGTTTAATGGGTGACTAGTTATCACACGATTTTCTTGATCATATTCCAAACGTTTAATTTTACACATAGTTTTTTCTTTTGGTTCTATAAATAGTATGCAGATGACGTCACTCAGGCCTTTGTTATTGTTTTTGC
>NC_088368.1:21510700-21520700 GCF_034508935.2 Berghia stephanieae | reverse complement strand
TCAAAAAAGACAGTAACATATCGAAAATATAAGTCAATAGATAATGATAAATTTTAAAATGACCTTATTACATAGGGGTCTTACCACCAAAGTTGAACGTGCCTACACAGCAGATGACAAAGTTTCTATTTTTAACGAAATCATGGCTGAACTTCTTGATCACCATGCTCCGTTGTCAACCAAAGCTATCACCCTAAGACCTGACACACCATGGTTCACTGAGGAAATTCGGTTGTCAAAGCAGATGAGGCAAGAAACGGAAGAAACATGGCGGAAAACAAGACTCACAATACACAGAGTTATATAAACGAGCACGAACTGCAACTAACACTCTGATAATCGAAACCAAAAGAAAATATACCAGAGACAAGGTGGACGATAGTAAAGGCAACAATAAGAAGGTTTTGAATTGCCTGAACGGTTTGATGTGGATCATGAAATACTACTAGACCGAATGCAGAGGCTCTTTGGAATCGGAGACAAAGCTCTAGAATGATTTTCATGCTATCTACGAGACCGGTCACAGCGCGTTCTCATAAATGATTCCCTTTCACCACCAACAAACTGCAATTTGGCGTTCCATAGGGTTCAGTGCTTGGCCCTTATATTTTCACAATGTACACAAAGACCTTAAAGCAACATCATCGCGACTTTCTGTCAAAGTCATCATCTCTACGTCGATGATACCCAGCTACACACTCCCATTTCACCAAAAAAAATATCGAAGAAACAAAAGAGCGACTCGCAGCGTGTCTAGATATCGTTAAAGCATGGATGACAAACAACAAGCTTAAATTCAATGACGACAAAACTGCGATGATTGTATTCAAAAAGACAGGAAAGGGTATAGTCATTGGCCAACTGTCCTTCAGCGAATTTGTTATTAAAAATTCTAATGTCGTTCGAAACCTTGGTTTCTTTTTTTTTTTTTTTGACTCTCACCTAGACATGCGCGCACACATAACAAAGTGCTGTCGGGCGATTCATAATGCTCTCCAAATGATATGCAGAATACGAAATTTTATTGATGACGAAACATGCAAAACACTTATCCATGCCCTTGTTACCTGCAGCATGGAATATTGTAACTCTCTGCTGTACGGCCTACCAAAAACATCGCTGAACAGACTACAGTTAATCCGAAACAAAGTTGCTTGTAACAAGGACAAAGCCTTGGGACCATATAACACCAGTCCTTATGTCACTACACTGGCTTCCAATAGAGAAAAGAATAATATACAAAATCGCATGTTTTGCATACAATTGCCTTCACGATACATCACCTGAATATATTTGAATGACTTGTGAGGGAATATAGACCAACTCGATTTCTGCGATCCGCCAAGTTCTTCGCTTAATGGAGAAAAACATCCAAAGAACAAAGTTTGCTGAGCGTGGTTTTGCATTTTCGGCTCCAATCGTATGGAATTCTTTACCACCTAAAACCCGACAATGTGAAAACCGATCTTTTTCATTTTACTTATCGTGATTCTATGTGAACTACGAACAAGATGTGTGTGACTGTTGTAGTGATTTTTTAGTCGAATGAATGAACATGTGTGACATTTGTAAAGCATCTCTGAGCACTATTTGTGGATACTGGCGCTAGATATATCAAAAATATGATTATTGTACTACTACTTAAATACTACTACTACTACTACTACTACTACTACTACTACTACTACTACTACTACTACTACTTAAATACTACTACTACTACTACTACTACTACTACTACTACTACTACTACTACTACTACTACTACTACTACTAATAATAATAATAATAATAATAATACTAATAAGAAGAAGAAGAAGAAGAAGAATGTTGATGATGATGATGATGATGATGATGATGATGATGATGATGATGATGATGATGATGATAATATATAATAATAATGATACTACTATACTACTACTACTACTACTACTACTACTACTACTACTACTACTACTACTACTACTACTACTATACTACTACTACTACTACTATATACTACTACTACTACTGCTACTACTGCTACTACTACTACTGCTACTACTACTACTACTACTACTACTACTACTACTACTACTACTACTACTACTACTACTAATAATAATAATAATAATAATAATAATAATAATACGTACAATTCTGCTGCTATCATTATCATCATCATCCTCCTCATCATCATCATCATCATTGTCATCTTCTTCTTCATCATCCTCCTCCTCCTCCTCCTCATCATCATCATCATCATCATCATCATCTTCCTCCTCTTCATCATCATCATCATCATCATCATCATCATCATCATCATCAATTATTGTTACAATATTTCACTGTTTTTTATTCTTCCCTTTATCTCAGGTCTTGTCTTGGTCGGTGTATGGTGGATCTCCACAACGACACGACTGCCGAGCAAAAACCAGACTTCAGACAATCCGGGGTTTACTCCACTCACCTCTACACCGACGAGGCCATCAGAGTCATTGACCACAGATCGAAAGGCACTGACCCCTTCTTTCTATTTCTCTCCTACCAGGCTGTCCACGGACCTTTACAGGTAGTTTCGAGATGACATTGACCCAAAATAAAACAAATAAACGATAATATGATTTTTTTAAAAAATTATGTCCTCCCGCCACAACACCATAAGATATCGTCGCCAAGGCATTCCACGAAGGAATAATATAGATAACTCATCAAACATGATGTCTGATGTCAACAGGAATCACCCATATTGTCCAAGTGAGCAAATTGGGGGTTAATAATCTTGCCCAAGGAAAAAAACGAAAGTGCCTGAAGCGGGGCTCGAACCCGGGACCTTCCGGGTCACAGTGCAATGCTTTAACCACTCGGCCATTTCGCCCTCCCCCCCCCCCCTTCCCCCATAATATGACCACGAATATCATAAATACTGCCATATCATGAAACAAAAGCCAGACACGTATTGGAAATTTGGCCAGAAAACGTGTCCTTCAAATCCTCATCTTTAAAAAACAAAAAAACAAAAACAAAAACAAATCAAATCTGAGACTTTGATTAAAATTCCAGATTTTGACAGTGCGGCTATGTGGTCTTGTGGGATGACACTCGTTTTCGGATCGGAATGCCCTGGGTTCGAGCCTCGCCTTGGAAAAGGCTCTTTACTCACCTTCTCTCACTGTACTCAGGTGTAAAACGAGTACCTGGCCGTCAACAGCACTTTCTCTGTCAAAAAAAATTGCAATATCGTCTAACAGGCGTCATGTCCCGTCCTACATTTTATGTTTTTTTCTGTTGGCCAGGAACTCGTTGTAAAGTGCTTTGAGCTCGTTTAGAGGATATTGCTCTATATAACTGCTGAAATTTGAAATGCTCAAGTTTCAGAGTGTTTTGGCAAGATGGGAGTCATTTAAATCGGATATTGGAAGGACGAGTTTTCTGGTCTAATTTTTTAGATACGTGACCTTCTGGATTACGGAGTTAACTGTTTTTTTAAAAAACGAATATATTGAATGTTTTCAGGTGCCATCCAGATATAGGAGGATCATTCGCAAGAAATTGAAACGTCGCAACATTGGAGGATCGAAGAGGGAGAGATTTGTGGCCATGACCTATGCGATGGATGCTGGCATCAGGCGTGTTGTGTCGGCTCTTAGAAAACGTGGGGTGTGGAATAATACAGGTAAATAAATAAATAAATAAATAAATAAATAAATAAATAAATCTATTCTTGTTAATTATCGCCAACGAGCAAAGAATTACTAGAAAATCTAAAAAGTTATAAAACTATTTTTGTTACACATTGATATACAAGTAACTTGCAAACTTATTTTCAAATTAAAGGTAATTCTATCATCCGTTTTCTCAAATGGTTATTTAGAATATATGCTAGGTCCTAATGCTTGGTTCTTTGATTACTTGATGTATGAAAGGTAGCGTATGTGTGTTCTCATAAGATGATATCAATCAGGGTTGCCAGATTATTTTCAGGCATTCTGCCAACTGGATTTTAAAAATCTGCCAAATACCACAAAAATATGCCAAACCGTACTATTTATAGTACCCCCTTTGAAAACTCATCAGTTTTGTTAAACAAAAAATTCGTAAGGCCTATGTCATTTTTTTTCATTTCCCAAGTTTAAAAAAAAATCACTAATACATAAAAATTGCCATGGAAAACGTGGAGTAGACCTATACATGATATAAATAAAATCGGAAAATAAGATCTGCCAAATATCTGCCAAACTGCCAAACCGTTTTTTCTCTGCCAAACGACTTCAAATTCTGCCAAAAAAAAAAAGGAGATTTGGCAGAAAATCCGCCAAATTGGCAACCCTGATATAAATAGCGTGTCTGCGTCCATTCATCCGTGGGAGAACATAGAAACTGTCTATCCCCATACTAAGGTGCAGGGGCGTGGCTATATTGGTTGATTTGGTGCCTGGCACAACATCCATCTTTTAAAAATAGATTACAGCATTCATAAAAAAAAATAAAACTGAGAAACGCTATTTACCGCCTCTTACTTATTTGAGTCTTTTCTTATTTTTTTTCTTTCTTTTTTATTTACAAATATAGATCGTTTTAAGTCATTTACTTCTGATTCTCGCACCACCTTATACTGTAAGCATGGCACGCCGCTGCGCAGGTGTAAAATGAGTACCTGGACGTTAGTAGCGTTGTCTCTGTTGGAGAAAACTGTATATTATCGCCAAACAAGCGTCATGTCTCGTTCTACGTGTTACATATTGCAGTAGGTCAGGGACTCTTTGGAAAGCGCTTTAAGCATGTATAATTGATATTGCGCTAAATAACAGCTCAAGTTCGTTTTTTTTTTTTTTAACCTGTGTATTTTACTTAATCACATACTATCATTACACCTGAGATCTTTCTCGTCTTTTCTGCATAATTTCAGTCTTGGTGTTTTCGACTGACAACGGGGCAACGCCAAGAATAGGTGGCTCCAATTTGCCCTTGAAGGGCCACAAAGGAACGTTCAATGAAGGGGGTGTCAGAGGGATAGGCTTTGTCAACAGCCCCCTCTTCAAGAAGACCGTAAGTCGTGATCACTGTTTGTTGTCACACCGTGTGTAGCACAACTATTTCCTTTGTGGACGAACACACTTAATGTGTTCTTCACTGTGTTTGTCTGTGTATGTGTGCATTTATTAATGTTTATCATTTTATTATAACACGGTAGAAAATTCGTGACGTCACAACTTTCTACTCTTTCAAACTCCTTGGCAGTGTGTATCCAACTAGTCTTTCGGATGGCTGTGTCAAGTCCCAACGATGCCTTTTGAATGGCCAATGTCGAAAAAGAACTGATTCTTGGAACCGGAACCGGTACTTGCGGCCCTCATTTCCCAGGGACCGTATAACCGGCGGTCCTAAACATGCTTGGGACCGCTCCGCACTATTGTTAATGAATAGGTTACATATTGAATCATAAGGTGGTATAACTATTTTAGTAGAAAGATGTAAAGGCAGATTCTAAGGATTATTGGACGTAAAAGAGCGAGGATGAATGATCTTTATTGACGACCAGCATTGATTTAGACTAGAAAATCAGATGCCATCACTTTGAAACCAGAGGATCATTTACATAAGGTATGCATACTGTCCTCCGGAAGAGTGGTTTTACACTTCCGATTATATTGGAACCGGTTATTTGACATCCAATTTGTTTCCCTATTCAGAGCGGTTCGGGGTAGATTATGTTGAAATAATTAATTGGAGTACTTGCCCCGGATAGACATTTGTTATTTTATTTCTTTCTGTTTCAATCTTAATTTCGTTTTGATTTGGCTTCTATAGAATAAATTTCATTCCATTTTGAAGCGGTTTGAGCATGGTGCAAACTGAAGAAAGTAATATACCTAAATACAGGTTCATATTGATTTTTTTCATTTGGTGTAGACTCTATGGACCAATTATATCTCTTTTATGTTTTATGTGCTTAGAATTACGCATGTATTGTATGCGTGAGTGCGCGCGCGTTTGTTTTCTCCGTTTGTTGTTTTCTTCCTTTTATATTAGTAATTTGTTTTAGCGATTATAATGTAGACGTGTATAGATTGGGTGATTTTGTTTTGTATAGATTGGATGATTTTGTTTTGTATAGATTGGGTGATTTTGTTTTGTATAGATTGGGTGATTTTGTTTTGTATAGATTGGATGATTTTGTTTTGTATAGATTTGGTGATTTTGTTTTGTATAGATTGGGTGATTTTATTTTGTATAGATTGGGTAATTTTGTTTTGTATAGATTGGGTGATTTTGTTTTGTATAGACTGGGTTATTTTGTTTTGTATAGATTGAGTGATTTTGTTTTGTATAGATTGAGTGATTTTGTTTTGTACAGACTGGGTTATTTTGTTTTGTATAGACTGGGTGATTTTGTTTTGTATAGACTGGGTGATTTTGTTTTGTATAGATTGGGTTATTTTGTTTTGTATAGATTGGGTTATTTTGTTTTGTATAGACTGGGTGATTCTGTTTTGTATCCATTGGATGATTTTGTAAGTATTTGTCTTTCCTTTGTTTGTGGTTGTTTTTGTCTGTTTTTTTGTTTGTTTTTAATTACTTTTTACCTTTATTGTTTGTTATTTCATTATATTATCTTCTAATCTTTTTTTTTCATATCTTATTTTATTGCTTTCTTTTTCTGATTATATTTTCTTGTCTTTAAAAAAAATTTATTGTCTCCTGAATTTGTTGTTTTGATTTTGAATGAACCCAGGGTTACGTCAACAAGGAGATGATCCACGTGACCGACTGGTTTCCAACCTTTGTGTCATTGGCCAATGGGAATTTGAGTAGAACACGTGACGTTAACGGGTTCAACCAATGGAAAACTCTCAGCTTTGGGTCATCCTCGCCAAGGGAGGAAATCTTATTCAACATCGACCCAATGTCCAGGAGTCGTTCCAGAAAAGCCTACAAGTAAGTATTGGACCAGGAGGGGGTAGAGACGTCATGACGTCACACCTTCCTTGTTTCCGGAGTGAATAGTGAACAAATTGAGCTTTTATATAGCGCAATATCCACTAAACGTGCCCAACGCGCTTTACAAAGGGGTCCATGGCCAAACAGCAATATTTAACATGTAGGACGGGACATGACACCTGTTATGCGATATTACAATTTTTTTTCGGACAGAGACAACGCTGTTAACGACCAGGTACTCATTTTACACCTGAGTACGGTGAGAGAATGTCAGTAAAGAGCCTTCTCCAAGGACTCAACTATGTGCCGAGTGAGACTCGAACCCAGGACCTTCCGATCCGAAAGCGAATGTCATACCGCTAGACCGCATAGCCGAACAATGAATAGATTATTTATTGAATCATAAAGTGGCAAAACCATTTTGGTTCTGTATTGGCAGATTCTTAGGATTAGGATTATTGTGGGGAGAGGGGGGGGGGGTGTGAAAGAGAGAGGATGGATGATCTTCATAGACTAGAAAATAAGATGCCATCACTCTGAAACCAGAAGATCAATTACACAATGTCTGTATCCAGTCTTTCGGTAGAGTGGTTTTACACTTCCATTGAGGTTGGAACTAGTTTGGTTTGTTTTTTTTTTACGTCACACTTTTGTTCCCTATTGTGATCCACCATATCCATCTAGTATTATGTCAGAATGAATTGGGTGAAAAAAAGTTTATGTCAAATTGAGAAGAATATACATAATATATGTGACCCTTCGCCTCAAAACGGTATTAAGACGGGTTGGTTAAGATGTTGAAAATTGAATTTATAGCCAGAAATATCAGACTTGTGTTGAGTTTATACGGTTTATTGAGGAAAATGGATACTATATTTTGGAGTTTTAATGCCAACAGTTTATATTTTTGACCAGTTTAACATTTAATTCGGCTTTTAAGCATCTGGTTCGTTCCGACATAATACCGTTTTGAGACGATGGGTCACATATGTCATTCATGTTTCTGTCGTGACCTCTTATTGGGGGGGGGGGCAGCATGGCTCAGCGGTACGGTCTTTGCTTCGTACCCGAAACGTACCGAGTCTGAATACCCGCTGCGCTGAGTTTGCCATGAGCAAGTCACCTTGCCCTAGCTCATTTTGCGGCGCTGCTCTGCGCCTGACACCTGGGATATTCCAGTCTTCCCTTGGAATAGACCCAAGAGACTTACTTACTTACTTACTTATCCGAACCAGCGACCACCTGAGCTCTAGCCCTTCGGTCTTGTGCCATGACGTAGAAGTTAGACGTCTTTTGTAGTTGTTCCAGGTGACTATAAAGTGTGTTACTGATGCTTGGATTGGTGGGAGGAATGTGCATCTCAGATCTTCAAGAGGTTGACATTCAAGCAAGTGGTGTGTTACTGTTTCATTGGGGTGTTGACATAGGGGCAGGAGGGGGATGGTCTTTTGTAATTTTGCTTAAATGGTTGTTGAGCGGTATGTGTTGTGTTCTTAGTTGAAAGATGATGCTTTGCTGGTGTCTTCTGAGCTTATTTAGGCAATCAGTCTTTACAGGAGTGGTCATATGGGAAAACATACATCTACCCGTGGTGCTCATTGCCCAACTGTTCATCCATTCTTCTCTCTTATAGACCCAAGAGACAAATTTCCCCTATGGGATGAATAAAAGGAATATTTTTTATTGTTATGTCCAGCAAGCAATTGACATAGGTGCATATTTTTACTATTATGTACGTCCCGGGTTATTCAATCAGCATTCATTGCATTTACACCTTGGATAATTATGTCTGTTGTCGTATATTAATTATTACATTAAAAATAGTCGAATGAAAATCTCAGTGATTCTATTTTTAGTCCACTTTTTTTAAAAAAGGTGTGTTTGCCCGTATTATCGATCAATAGGGAATGAGATTAGCGGAAGAGTAGCGTCCCTTGATTGGTCGTCGCCCTTTGCGAGGACGAGAGACGCATGTGCACAACCAACATGACGTTCTCTCTCTAATAACTTTTCCGCCGTTGACGTCACAGTCTATGGGTGACGCCCAATCAAGGGACGCTACTCTTCCGCTAATCTAATTCCCTATAGATAGTTCGAAGATGACGTCACTCATGTCTTTATTATTGTTTTTTGCCATCCGCGTTTATGAGTAATGCTCACTGAACTGTATTAACCTGATTATAAACGTTCATCGATACACACAGTTTTGTGTGTTGGTCCGTTATACTTCCGGATGGCAATGTTATGAGCTTCTTAGCCAAGCGCATACTATCTATAGCCATGAACTGATGACCCAATTTTAGTACTTGTCTACCCCCTGAAGCAGTCCTCCCCGTAGATCCTGAGCATCACTCACAATTTTAACACAAGGGATTGAGAAAATAAACGCATCGTGTCATCGGGTGTCGCTGATACAATTTCCTAATCATTTTGTCAAAATATTGAGGCATGTGTTTGATCTTGACGGGAAATCGTCATTCGATATGATATGTATTCCTCTAGTCGGTCTGGAGATGTTCGTTAATGGTCTCTGTGAAATTGACTTCAATTCGTTTGTGGTAGATTTAACGTAGGGTGCATAATATGTTTCTGTAACGGTTTGAGTTTAACTGAAAGGGGTGTTAACCCTTTGCCAACCCCCAACCTGGAGGACCAGGAGACTCAAAGATGGGGGAATCACACACCATTAGTCGCCTTAGTTAGCTCAGGATAGAGAAGGATGGAAACTGTTTGTCTGTGGCCTATACCCTGACCCAGGATGAAAAAGGCAATGATGATGATGATGATGCATAATATGTTTGACAGACTGTTTAGTTGCCAGGAATCAAAAAGTCAAGTGGACGAAACGGGCTAAATGGCAAAGAATATTCTGATTGGTTAATGCTCGATGACGCTGGAATCATCAATTAAAGAGTATTTGACATAATTTTCCGTTAACAGGAACGGGTTAAATGGCAAAAAACGCTACAATCGTTAGTTTAATCTTTTCGGATGCTAATAACCAACATTATTCTCTTCAGTGAAGGCATTTATTTCAACTATTGTTTGTTTGTTTTTACGGCGCTTGCAACACATT
>NC_088368.1:21450700-21505700 GCF_034508935.2 Berghia stephanieae | reverse complement strand
GATTTGATTTACAAATCACAAATTGACAAAAAAATTTTTTGTCATATTTACAAGAACTTAATATTTTATTGTAAAGCCTGTTTTTACTGAACCAAAGTATGTGTATAGCATGTACCTATTGCAATTAAATTTGAGTTGAAAAATTCAACTCGTGTTTTTGGTCGACATGACATTTCAATTAGAATATTGAAAATGAATGAATAATGGTCGTCATTGAGATAGTTATAAAGACACTCGACTTGTAAAAACGTTTTCAAACACTAGACTTCAAAAAATGTTGTTCTTTTTTTTTTTTATAATTAATTAGTTTTTATATATATATTTTTTTTTTCAAACTTATTTTTTTATCTTTTTATTTTCAAATTGAGGATTGTTTCAATCAACAGATATTATTTGAAGTAAAAAAATTATTCTGGCCAAAATAGAGAAATGCCGGATTGTTTTGTGGCTTTGGATTTATCAAATAGTGGAGTTGTTTTTTTTAACGTGCTACTTAACCAGTTCACTGCGTAGGTACTCTGGAAAGACACGTATTTAAATTTGGCCATAAATATAATCCTTCAAATATTGATCCATTTAATTGACGCTCGTTTTAACAAAAACTCTCAAACCTGGGACGTTATTAAAGACTCCGCGAGGTCCCAAGGTTGAGAGTTTTTACCAAGATGAGGGTCATTTAAATCGATCGATATTTGAAGGACGAATTTTCTGGCCAAATTTTTAAAGATGTGTTTTTCCAGATTACTTTTTTTTTTTAAACACTTGTTTCTCCTTCACTTTTCATTGAATACTTCACGACGTGTTGAGGTGAACGGTCTTAGGCTTTCGGAAGGCCTCCCAAGTCAAGCGTGGTAAAGACTTGTGACTTATTGATATTGATATCTACTGACCAATAAACTAAAATCATGCCGAATAAAGCACGGCAGCGACGACAAGCACATCGATTAAAGTGTGCATCTAATCGTAATCAAGCTAATCAAGCAATATCAAATGAATATAGTTCTTTCCCCGCGAAATTGCGGGCTTTTTACTAGTGGAGTATAAATTATTTGATTAAGAAAAACTGACATTTCATATTGATTACAATGACATTACATTCACTTCCTGGCTCGCGCGATTTACCCAATAGATATAACGGCAGTTAGCTGGTTAATATCACAAGTTTGATGGTGAGTGTTCATACGCGATAAAAATGTAGAATTTGATAACTCCATACCCATGCAAAAAGATGTGTTTTATGGTCGTACGTCAGAATGAGACCATGATATTTATAATATTAATGGGGTTATTAATTAGACTAGTAAATAAGAATGTTTACACGTAGATCTCTACACATATTATGGTAAAAGACTATTATTATGTTTTTATTTGTTTGATATTCTTTTGTTTATTAAATTGAAAACCACCCCCAGTGTTCGCTTGTTTTTATTTGGCGTCATGTGACGTTGTACATGTTAAATGCTGCTGTTGGCCAGGGACCCCTTGTGGATATTGCGTTATATAAAAGCTCAATTGAATTTTAAAATCTCAATTCATTTTTTGTTTGGGATTTTTTTTCTTTTTTTCACTCTATGGTTGTGCGCATGCGTCTCTCGTCCTCGTTTCCGAGACGCATGCGCATAACCAACATGACGTTCTCTCTATAATAAATTTTCCGCCGGTGACGTCACAGACTATGGGTGACGTCCAATTAAGGGACGCTACTCTTCCGCTAATCTCATTCCCTATACAAAACAGAGGCATGGTTGAGAAAGAAAAAAAATCATCTCTAAAATTTGACCGTTTCCCAAGGACTCCGACAAAGGAAAGGACAAAACCAAGTAATCTCATTCCAAGACAATGAAAAAGAAAGTTAGAAAGCAGATATAGATAGAACGAAATTGACGTCACTCAGCTCTTTGTTATTGTTTTAACCTGCCATTTGTATGAGTAGTTCTCACTGACTTGTATTAATCAGACTACAAATGTTCAAGGTTACACTCACATAGTTCTGTGTGTTGGTCCGTTTTATAGATAGTATGCGCTTGGCTAAGAAGCTCATAACATTGCCATCCGGAAGTATAACGGACCAACACACAAAACTGTGTGTATCCATGAACGTTTATAGTCAGGTTAAAACAGTTCAGTGAGCATTACTCATAAACGCGGATGGCCAAAAAACAATAACAAAGACCTGAGTGACGTCATCTTCGAACTATCTATAAATGTTCAAGGTTACACATAGTTCTGTGTGTTGGTACGTTTTATACGGCTGGTGGAATGTTAGGAGATCTTTTTTCCTAAGCGCACAACATCAATAGGGATATAGAAGACACAGTAAGTGGCCTTCCTGCCCACTATTGGGGAAAGTAAAACGTTCTAAATATTACAATTAAAGCACCCAAGTAAAGGTAAGACAAAGGGGAAATGGTTCAAATAGGAAACAGATGTAGATTCCAAGAGCACAACATCAAAGTAATCAGTTTGGGATCACCTAAGTCTCATCCAGACACAAGCACATGTCCCCACTGAGAGGAATACACTCAAATGTTTACAAATCATATATAAAATGTAAACAAAACACAATATAGTGCATAACAGAGCGATGATTTACAAGACAAAAATGTAATTTTCCAAAACTCTTAACTACATATACATTTGCTTATTTCCTTCCCAGGGCCAGGACAAAACCAAATAGTCTCATCCCAAGACAAAGACTGAAAGCAAGTTGGAAAACAGATACGGGGGGGGGGGGGATAGAATACACAGTAAGTGCCTCCCTGCCCACTATGGGAGGTCAGGAACCCCACCCAGCCTGCCCACTATGGGAGGTCAGGAACCCCACCCAGACTGCCCACTATGGGAGGTCAGGAACCCCACCCAGCCTGCCCACTATGGGAGGTCAGGAACCCCACCCAGCCGGCCCACTATGGGAGGTCAGGAACCCCACCCAGCCTGCCCACTATGGGAGGTCAGGAATCCCACCCAGCCTGCCCACTATGGGATGTCAGGAATCCTACCCAGCCTGCCCACTATGGGAGGTCAGGAATCCCTCCCAGCCTGCCCACTATGGGAGGTCAGGAATCCCACCCAGCCTGCCCACTATGGGAGGTCAGGAACCCCACCCAGCCTGCCCACTATGGGAGGTCAGGAATCCCACCCAGCCTGCCCACTATGGGAGGTCAGGAATCCTACCCAGCCTGCCCACTATGGGAGGTCAGGAACCCCTCCCAGGTAGCCAATATTGTGTTCTGCACATGGTCATAAAAAATTAATAAACAAGAGACCGACTTTCTACTGTATGTTTATTATGCCTTTGTCGTTGAATCAAAACAGTTACAAAAAGTGACCTCATTTGAGTACAATTAAAAATCAATACTGTATAGATATATATAAATACTAATAATAATAATACCAAAAAAAAAAAGGGAATGTGATTTTGTTCGATGCATTTGATCTTCGATAATGGTCATAAAAATTAACATCCAAACAACAAGACAATGCCATCATTTTTACATTGAGTCACAATAAATATTTACAATTGACAAAAACCACAAGCCAAACATGACATTTCAATTGCTGTATCCACAATCGTTTGTTTTCAGGGGTTTGATGGGGGGTATGCAACACTTTTAGGTCATTTCAGCAACAGTAAAAAAAAAAAAAAAAGAAAAGGGCTGGATAGTCAAAAGGTTTAGTTTTTTCGTTTGTTTAAGGTTTGTTGTTTGTTTTTAAGGGTTTTACGGCGCTTGCAACACATTTAGGTTATATCAGCGCCAGTAAAAAGGAAGAAAATGGGATAGTAAAAAGTTCTAGAATTACAATTAAAGCACCCAAGAAAAAGTAAAACAAAGGGAAACTGAGAACAAATAGGGATCAGATGTAGATTCCAAGAGCATACCACCAATGTACTTAGTTTGAAATCACCTACAAGTCTCATCCAGACACAAGCACAAAATCCAACAAAGAGGAACACACTCAAATGCTTACATTATACATTCAAAATAAAAATAATAATACATAACAGAGAGATGATTTACAAGGAAAAAAATATCATCTCCCAAAACAATAACTATGCATTTGACTGTTTCCCTCCCAGCTAGGACTCCGGCCAGAGCCAGGACAAAACCAAGAAATCTCATTTCGAGACAAAGACAGAAAGCATGTTGGAAAACAGATATAAGGGGATAGAAGACACAGTATGTACATCCCTGCCCGCTATGGGAGGTCAGGATCCCCACCCAGTCGTTTGTTTAAGGTTTGTTGTTTGTTTTTAAGGGTTTTACGGCATTTGCAACACATTTTAGTTATTCAGCGCCAGTAATAATACAAATTTTAAAAAATAACAAGAAAAGAAAAGAAAATGGGATAATAAAAAAATTCCAGATTTATAATTGAAATCACACGATAAAAGGTAAGACTAAGGAGAAAGGGTCAAAAAGGGAACAGATGTAGATTCCACGAGCACACTATCAGTGCACTCACTTTGTTTTGTTTTGAAGGGTTTTATGGCGCTTGAGACGCTTTTGAGTCAATTTAGCGCCAGTGAAAAGGAAGAAGATGGGATAGTTTTAAAAATCCAGTTTAGAAGTCAGCACTCGAGAAAAAATAAGGCAAAGGGGACTGGTTTGTCTGTTTGTTTGTTTTTAAGGGTTTTACGGCGCTTGCAACACATTAAGGTCATATAAGCGCCAGTAAAAAGGAAGGAAAATGGGATAGTAAAAAGTTCTAGAATTACAATTAAAGCACAAAAGAAAAGGTGAGACAAAGGGGAATTGGTTCAAATAGGGAACAGATGTAGATTCCAAGAGCACACTATCAAAGTACTTAGTTTGAGATCACCTAAAAGTCTCATCCAGACACAAGCACAGGCCCGAACTAAGAGGAATACACTCAAATGTTTACAAATTATATAATATAATATGCAAACTAAACATAATACAATGCATAACAGAGAGATGATTTACAAGGAAAAAAATATCATCTCCCAAAACAATAACTATGCATTTGACTGTTTCCCTCCCAGCCAGGACTCTGACCCGGGCCAGGAAAAAAACCAAGTAATCTCATTCCAAGACAAAGACAGAAAGCATGTTGGAAAATAGATATAAGGGGATAGAAGACACAGTGTGTACCTCCCTGCCCGCTATGGGAGGTCAGGATCCCCACCCAGAGGGGACTGGTTTAGGGAACAGATGTAAATTCCAAAAGCAAACCATCAATATGCTTTGTTTGAGATCATCTAAAGTCTCATTCAGATACAAGCACACGATTCCACAAAGAGAATATACCTCAATGTTTACAAATCATTATATAGTCAAGACAACAAATTATAACAGTACATAACAAAGAGATGATTTACAAGGGAAAAAAATCATCTCCCAAAAATATAACTATACATTTAACTGTTTCCCACCCAGCCAGGGTCAGGACAAAACCAAGTAATCTCATCCTAAGACAACGACAGAAAACAGATTGTAAAACAAATATTATATAAGGGGATAAAAGATACAGACTGTGACTTCCCTGCCTACTATAATGATAATTGTTGTTTGTTTTTAAGGGTTTTACGGCGCTAGCAATATAATAAGGTCACATCAGCGCCAGTAAAAAGGAAGAAAGTGGGAAAGTAAAAAGTTTTAAAATTACAATTAAAACACCAAAGAAAAAGGAAGACAAAAGGGAATTGGTTCAAATACGAAACAGATGTAGATTCCAAGAGCACACTATCAAAGTACTTCGTTTGAGATCACCTAAAAGTCTCATCCAGATACAAGCACAGATCCCTACTAAGAGGAATACACTCAAATGTTTACAAATGATATATAATATGTATACAAAACATAATACAATGCATAACAGAGAGATGATTTACAATGAAAAAAATATCATCTCCCAAAACAATAACTATGCATTTGACTGTTTCCCTCCCAGCCAGGACTCTGACCAGGGCCATGAAAAAAACCAAGTAATCTCATTCCAAGACAAAGACAGAAAGCATGTTGGAAAATAGATATAAGGGGATAGAAGACACAGTGTGTACCTCCCTGCCCGCTATGGGAGGTCAGGATCTCCACCCAGAGGGGACTGGTTTAGGGAACAGATGTAAATTCCAAAAGCAAACCATCAATATGCTTTGTTTGAGATCATCTAAAGTCTCATTCAGACACAAGCACACGATTCCACAAAGAGAATACACCTAAATGTTTACAAATCATTACATATTCAAGACAACAAATTATAACAGTACATAAAAAAGAGATGATTTACAAGGGGAAAAAAAATCATCTCCCAAAAATATTATACATTTAACTGTTTCCCACCCAGCCAGGGTCAGGACAAAACCAAGTAATCTCATCCTAAGACAACGACAGAAAACAGATTGTAAAACAAATATTATATAAGGGGATAAAAGATACAGACTGTGACTTCCCTGCCTACTATAATGATAATTGTTGTTTGTTTTTAAGGGTTTTACGGCGCTAGCAATATAATAAGGTCACATCAGCGCCAGTAAAAAGGAAGAAAGTGGAAAGTAAAAAGTTTTAAAATTACAATTAAAACACCAAAGAAAAAGGAAGACAAAAGGGAATTGGTTCAAATACGAAACAGATGTAGATTCCAAGAGCACACTATCAAAGTACTTCGTTTGAGATCACCTAAAAGTCTCATCCAGATACAAGCACAGATCCCTACTAAGAGGAATACACTCAAATGTTTACAAATGATATATAATATGTATACAAAACATAATACAATGCATAACAGAGAGATGATTTACAATGAAAAAAATATCATCTCCAAAACAATAACTATGCATTTGACTGTTTCCCTCCCAGCCAGGACTCTGACCAGGGCCATGAAAAAAAACAAGTAATCTCATTCCAAGACAAAGACAGAAAGCATGTTGGAAAATAGATATAAGGGGATAGAAGACACAGTGTGTACCTCCCTGCCCGCTATGGGAGGTCAGGATCTCCACCCAGAGGGGACTGGTTTAGGGAACAGATGTAAATTCCAAAGCAAACCATCAATATGCTTTGTTTGAGATCATCTAAAGTCTCATTCAGACACAAGCACACGATTCCACAAAGAGAATACACCTAAATGTTTACAAATCATTACATATTCAAGACAACAAATTATAACAGTACATAAAAAAGAGATGATTTACAAGGGGAAAAAAATCATCTCCCAAAAATATTATACATTTAACTGTTTCCCACCCAGCCAGGGTCAGGACAAAACCAAGTTATCTCATCCTAAGACAACGACAGAAAACAGATTGGAAAACAAATATTATATAAGGGGATAAAAGATACAGACTGTGACTTCCCTGCCTACTATAATGATAACAATAATCATAAACGGAATAATACAATCAATAATGGAGAAATGATTTACAAGGGAAAATAAATATCGCCTCTCACAAAATACAAAAATCCAGCTGACTTTTTACACCTCAGCAACAGACCAATATGTGACATGTCGTCTGAAACGGTATTATGTCGGGATGAATTGGACCCCGAAAAGTGACTTTATAATTAAATTGATAGTAAATTCCAAATTTTGAGCTTTTGCATTGTGAGAAATTGTCTTCATTCTGTAACATAACAAATCGAAACAAACCCCAAGTTTCATGTTTTTGTCAATAAATTCCATTTTTTTGCACCCGAGTCATCCCGACATATTACCGTTTAGAGACAGTGGGTCATATATATAGTCCCCAACTCATTGCAAAGGGGACAAGATAGAGCGATAGAGACACGACACAAGTGACTTCCCTTGTCCACAATGAGAGATCAAAGTCTGCCTTGAAAGCCTTCTTTAGCAGTTGTAATGCACAATAGTATAAAGTAAATGTTGCTGCTCGAAGCTCGAAGAAATAAATAAGTAAAATGTGAAATTGAATGTAAGCTTCAATTTAATTACCAAAAAAACCCAGATCAAATGAACGTTTCAGGTTTCCCTTTATCAACAAAACAGGATGAATGAAACACCACAGATGGATGAGATGATGTGGTAGTGGCATAGTTAAGATGATTCATACCACATCAGCTCATCCATCTGAGGTGTTTCATTCATCCTGTTTTGCTGATAAAGGGGAAACCCGAAACATACATTTGATCTGTTTTTTTATAATTAAATTGAAGCTTACATCAGGGATGTAAATGCAAAGTTGAAAAAAATTCTGAAATTCTGCGAGCTCATTTCAATAGTCTAAACTCCAAGTGACACACCAGGAATGAGGTGATAAATGGCCTTGTGATTGTGACAACATTTTTAGGACTTTTGAGTGATAAGTCTCAGAATAAAATCTAAATTATTTTGTTTATGGATGGATTTTAATGATTTATGTCTCCTTTTTGTCAGAAGGAAATACCATTATTTGGTGTTGTTCATGCTTAAAGCAGTGCCCATTTAGTATTATCCGGATTAAACAGGGTTAAATTAGTTTGGGATACTGAAAAAATCAGAATTTTGGAATTCTTAACTTATTTTCACTGCACGTAATCCAACACCTAAACTTTTATATCAAAATTATATTCAGGTCAAAATATTACCCCCAATGACTAAATGAATCTGACAATAATAAAAACTCGTACTCAAATTTCAACAGTCAACAGCCATATCATTACTAAGGCCAATTTTGAGATTGGAAAGATGGTCACCTCCCGATATTTATCATTTTCTCAGGCCCAAACCCTTCTGCTAATAACAAAGGCAATAAGAAGTACATTACAATTAAAATACTACATTAGGTTTAGAATCGTGTTAAAAGCCCTTTACTTTATTGGTGTAGCTTTCAATGAGAACAAACAAATTTGATTTTTTCCCCACCACAGTCAAACGTTCGTGGCAGTCTCAACCAGAAATGAGACCCCATAGAAATTTCTCATAAAGACCAAGGCTAAGGGAAATGTATCTTCAGACTCATTATGACTGAAATGAATTGCAACACACAGGAATTACAGAAACAGAAATACATTCCAATTGAGCCTTAGGAAGAAAGTGTAACAACAACTCAGAACTCAGTCATGAATACTCGATATATATCCACCATCTTCTACTTTCGATTCTGCAGCCCATGTTTTGCTTCCGGTAAACTAAAAATAACCCTCCTTGTTTACACAACAGATGTGAATCTAGTTCCGAATTAAAATTAGGAAAATTCGGAAATTCGAACGCTATCAATCCTTAGTACTTCCGAATTAAAATTCGGAAGCTGTCGTGGAAATAAGTTGAATGGTTAAATACACGTATAATCATAACTGACACAACAGTAGTGTAAATTAAGTGTTTCAGTACATTGAAAATGGATATTCACTACAAATTCTCTATATGTACAGCAGTATCTCTTATCACAAGAGTTGTTGGTAGTGAGGTATTAAGAAATATTTAAATTGTTTGGGGAAGCTAGAAAATGTCTGAAAAATAGGAAATCCTAATAATTCTGAAAGATTTACATCCCTGTTACATTCAATTTCACATTATCATTTATTACAATAGTATAAAGTATGCAATAGAATAAATAATCGATTAGTGAATGACAAAGGCAGTGAAACAACATTTAGTTATATCATGTTATAGATAGATAGATCAACTTGCATCGAATGAACTCTTATTCAAATCATTATAGAGATTGCATATTCCATGGATTCGTTTTTATGTTTAAAAATGATTTGTTTTATTTTTCTTTCTTAAACTCACAAAATACTTTCCAAAAATAGTCAGTACAAATAGGCTTTTTAATCAGATTTGTAGTAATGATTAGAGAAAAACGTATATACAGGGTGGTTAAAAAAAATTGAAATATCTTAAAAATTCGAAATGAAAGAAATATCTAGTTTTTTGCATAGTTTTCCATCATGATTCATGTTTTTGGTGGTGAAAATTTCAGAAAGATGCTCTAGCCGCGTGTTTTTATTTGTAAAAAGGGAGAAATTTGATCCGAGCCATTTTTTGAAACAAAAATTTGAAGAAAAATGAAATTGCGTAAAAAACTGTTCGAATCAAATTTCTTCCTTCTTACAAAAATTGCGACTGTGGTGTAACGGCTTATAGCATCTTCCTGAAATTTTCACCACAAAAATTGAATCGTATGCAAAAAACTAGACGTTTCTATCATTTCATTTGTAGTTTTAGACTATTTCAATTCTTTATCGGGTAGTAAAAAAAAAAACCCACCCTTGTAATATTGCCTAACAGGCGTCATGTCTCGTTCTACATGTTAAGTGTTGCTGTTTGTAAGGGGTCCCTTGTAAAGTGCTTTGAGCACGTTTAGTGGAAATTTATGTATATAAAAGCTCAACTTTTAAAAATATATATTACAATATATTATGCATTGCATTTGACAAATAAAGCTTTTTAAGACATCGTCTTTAATTTAAAAAAAAACAAAAAACGAAAGATGCTGTAAGAGATTATATCACATACATTTTGGCACGAGTTATAATGAAGACTTAGAAAGCACTTTCAAGAAAAATCAAATGAATATTCTTAAGATTTGAAGAAAATAAAAAAAAATAGTATCACAAATAAAGCAGGAAACAAGGATCTTTGCATATGCATAGATTACATATGGACTTAGATATGAGAAACACATACGTATAGATGACATATTGACTTAGATATGAGAAACACATACCGATAGATGACATATTGACTTAGGTATGAGAAACAGACATAATTAAAGCGTCATAAACATCAAAACAAATTCACTTTGTGAGTAAATAGAAGGAGGGTGCCTTTCAAAACCTGTTAAGTGACAGGCCATGTAGAAAATGAAGTTATATCACCATCCAATTTATTGGAATCGTTGAAATCACCAGGAAAAAGCTACATATCCAAAAGAAGACGAGTATTTTTTTTTTTTCTCTTTAACTCGCTAAATATAGGACAAAAGATCGTATTTTTCTTTCAAAGTAATAAACAAAAATGAATACAACAGCTTAAAAAAAACCCCGAACACGGAATGTTTCGGGTTCAAAACTCTTCTTCAGCTAACGACGAAAGAAAGTGAAAACATAAATATTTTACTTAACAAAATAGGTTGACGACAAACATATTCGGCACATCCATTCTGTATAATAATATTGGAACCTGCTGTTGATCTGGTTTTTTAATAATGCATTTATGCTTTCATGTTTTTTGTTTTTTTTTTGTTTGCTAAAGAAGGGTTTTAAGCCTGAAACGTTCCGTGTTTGGTATTTTGTTCTTTTTTGAAGCTGTTATATTCATGTTTGTTTATTACTATTTACAGTCCACAGCTTCTAGCAGCCTAGTATCACTTTAATTTTCTCCCAATGTTGAAAAAGAGATTAAACAGGTTTTCAAAGGAACCTCCACAGTTATTGACACAAACAATGAAAAATGCTAAACTGACAATATTATAAAAACATATACAAGGTGTCGTTGAGTAAGAATAATGTTGAAACTTTGGAAATGCTTTTGTTGTCATTTCTATATTTTCCATATAGAGACAAAATGGAAACCTTTTTCCTTTCTTTCTAATATTCTCCAGATGAAAGCAATTTTTAAAATCATCTCCAAACACTCCCATTAAAAATGCGAATGATTTAAGCATTATATTTTTCTATTTCTTCCTTGGAATGTCACTTGCTCCAAAACACGGTGCTTGATATCTGGAATATGTGGGAAAATTCTCTTTGTTTCCATTTGAAGTATCTGATGATTGTCACAGTGTTCTAAGACCAGTTGCCCAGACTTTGATTCATCTTAATCATTTGTGCATCGTTCGTTGAAGAACACTTAAATAAAAATTTCATAATAAACAAAGTCTTCTTTGAATTTAAAACAAATTTACTTATGATGAAAAAATCAATGCTTCAGTAAATACGCGAGAGATTTTTGAAATCACACAATTTGGGCAAACTCTCTTCTCATATTATGATGAGTAAAAGTATTTAACAACATGTGAAATATAAACGTAAAACTGTTTTGATCATTAAATGTTCCTTGCAACACCTTCCGTCATTTCACACCTTGTACAAAAATCATAAAATTGGAGTAGATATTGCACACATAAAAGCACTAACAAAATGCATCACTGGTTGTAGAAATCATGATATATCAGGTCTTTTGACCTAAATCAAATTTTTAAAAATCTGTTAATGCTACAAAGTATCCATGGTTTTGTCTGATACAATGCTGTATGCTATCATGCAATCAAAACTTTCCTTGGGCGTTTAACTTCCTCTTTAATCAACTTTATGATTGAAACATTGTAAAGCTGATTAAGTATAGTAAAGACAAGGAAACGTGATCTATCGTAGATTCATTAAAAATAAAATATGAGTGAAGTAAATAAAAAAATGCGTAATTTAAAAAAAGCTTTTAAAGAAAAATAAAACTTCCTTTAAATAAACATATTAAAAATTCTGAAGAGAAGGAAATAAAAGACATTTTCAAACAAAATCATTTGCATAGTTCATTACAGGCTGTACTGTACAGTCTAGAAAACACGATGATGCTGATCATTCAATTCACAATAATGTTCGAGGCTCTATTTCATTTAGTAATCTCTAAAAAGACAAATTGAAAATGTTGATGGCAACAAGGAACAAATATTACAGGGAGATAAAATAAACAGTAAACATGGACCCATAAAAAACTCATTAGCCTGGAGATAGATGACGACGCCTTCCTACACAGAGGAGCTCTATACGCAAAAGTGTGAATCATCAGTGACCAATGTCAAAAGGTATGGAATTGTTTGTTTCAAAATATACTTGAAAATAAGATCGGCAGTGTGCATCGAATGCAAAACTATCAAATCATGTAGTCCTGTGTGATAAAGATTCATCCCTAACAATGGTGATTATCTTCAATCATTTGCTGATACGGATGTGTACTCATTTGGTATATTTTGTATAATGTCAATCATATTGTAATACTAAGATAAAGAACTGAACAAGTGTGCATGAAAGGTGCCAGACAAAGCAAGAAAGAAAAATACAAGAAAAAAAAACCATCCCAAAAAATCAGTCGACCTTGACTGTGGAGGTCGATCCATTTTTTAGGATGGTTTTTTCTTATATTTTTCTTTCTTGCTTTGTCTGGCACCTTTCATACACACTTGTTCAGTTATTTATCTTACATCAGTGCCGGTCCTAAATTTCTTAATTTGAAATTATTCTAACATTTGGAGGAAAACATACATCAGGATCACAAAGTCGTGTTGATTGTCCTTGGACCAGACCTGCCGACAATTACAAAAAATTCGTAGAACTACGAATTTTTTGTTGCTGATTGCAGAACTATTTATGCAGCTTTAATACAATAAATCTTGTTAAAAAGGAAAGATTGGCACCAGATTGCTTACTGTGAGGAATTCAAAGAATTGATTAATCCTTTTAAGGGTGAATTGTAGATTCGTTGTAAATTTTAAGATTTAATCAGGACGCCTCCATTTTTGTTTCATAGAAAATTACGATTTAAAAAAAAAATTGGGGATTGGCAGGCCTGCTTTAACAAACACTTGAGACTAGAAAACATCCCAAGCATATCTAGAAAAAGGCGTTAAAATTATACATTGATCTGCATATTCATGTGAACTAAATAAATGCGACAAAAAAATTTAAAAAAGAACCAAAATAATTTTGAGAAATTATAAATACTAAGGGGAAAAAAATACTAATTTAAAACAACAAATTGCCTAATAGCATTGCATACTGGTATTGTAAACATGAAATGGACATGAAACATCACTTAACACAGACATTTTATTTACATACCACCTTTTTAATAAAATATCATAAGACTTTTGAATAGTCTGTTTAGTACAGACACAATTACATTGCGTATCAATAGGTTGGGGTGTTTACAAAGACATGTAAACACGACGTGTAGTCTATCTTTTTTAATGTTGTTTGTGGAATCAACTCATCAATGTTTGTTGTTGGTGGAATCAACTCACCAATCTAACCGACATTTCGAGACTCTTAACTCACTCAGTCCTAGAGATTTTTGCTTCTTTTCCAAATTGGAAAAAAAATGTATTAAAGCATGTTCATAGATATTCTCATTCAAATATCATTAACATGTAAAAACTAAAAACATTAGCTTTGATACTATGCCTATAATTTGTCTCAGAAAAATGTAATAAATAGGCATGGGGTATAAGTAACCCAGGGTAACCTACGGATATAGTCGATATTAGGGTTGAGTGAGTTAAGTTAAGCTTTAAAGTTTTGAATGATTTTTCGAAAGTGGGGGGTACTATTTTTTACAGTTTTTGCTGCTTATACTAGATTGCAAATAATGCATTTTCTCTTTCAATATTAAAAAGATTTCATTGCCATTTCAGTGCAATGTTTAGGATGGACTTAAGACTGTGATATGGGAATCTCTTGTAGAAGAGATTTCTTGTTATTTGCTCAAAAATGTTGGTTACTCTGGTACAAGATTCCAGCAACAATTATTGAATATTCCAACACTGGTATAGTGGACCAGGAACCCTGTAAACAATGCTGGCAGGACCCTGGATCATATTATAAAATATCTTCAAAACAACACACTTTTAATATTGCTAATAAGCAAGACACCTTAAATATTACTAAAAAGTAAATGTTATTGAAACAATATTTTTTTTTTTTAATCCCATAAAATCCTTTTTTCTTTGTTGAATCTGAAGCCTCATTGAATCCAATGGGAAATGAACTCAGTCCATCAAGCATAGGGAATAAGATTAGTCGAAGAGTAGCATCCCTTGATTGGACGTCCTCTTACAGAGAGAACGTCAAAATGGTTTTGCGCATGTGTCTCTCTCGTCCTCGCTTTCGGTGAAGTGTCTCAAGCCGCTTTCACCGCAAGCGAGGACGAGAGACGCATGCGCACAACCAACTTGACGTTCTCTCTCTGTTCTCTCTCTAATAACTGTTCTCTCTCTAATAACTTTTGCGCTGGTGACGTCCAATCAAGGGACGCTACTCTTCCGCTAATCTCATTCCCTATTGCTGGAAAAGTGTTCCTCATGCACTTACAAAATGAGCGATAATGGTAACATTTTAGTTGAAATGTGTAGTGTAAAAGAATGTTGTAAATTCATGGAATGTTATACCTTAGACCGTATTCTCATTGTGATCATCAAATGTAAACCAATGGCAGTATGTCATAAAATGTCAAAAATTGCTCCCTTAAAACACATCAGCATATCTATTCTGATACGCATTCATTCATAAGACTTGCCACATAATGTTGCTGGGGTCAATGGCATCTCAATATCGAAGCGAAATTAATAATAAATTACAACTAACGTTAACAATGCAGGGATGCCAACTGATATTTGAAAAAAAAAAACAACCCTGAAAATGAGCAGAAAATCACATCTCATCTAAAACTTAAGTTATTAATAAAATCATCTCTCTCAACTCTCCCCTTTCCTTTGCAAGTGTTTGAGCCATTTGTTGCATCAATTCCAATAACATTATTTCTGTCTTTAAAAGAGGGACCCTCAATTGCCTCCATGGAGACAGGAAAAGTTGCTGAGGTGAGGTGTGAAAAAACCTGGAAAAACTGTACATTTGGCATCTTGCCAATGCGTAGAAAGAACTCCCTTACTCCAAGGGACCTTACTCATGCTAATTGGATACAACCCATTTTAAGTAAAGACAGTCAATTTATAAAATTTTTTATTTTTCTTCAATGCTTAACTGTCAACTTGTTTCAGATAATAAAAAAGACTGTGTACAATAGTTGAAATCATATATGATTCAATTTTGCCCTCATTTCATGAAATCTGCTTCAATGTTTGCTTTAGCTTTTTATAAAATATAATGTCTGTTTTCTGAAATCATCGACCAATTTGTAGCTTTGAAGGCAGCTTATTAAAAAGATTCCCTTTCGATCAAATCTTGACACATCAAATCAAATATTTAGTGTCAAAATGAAGGTAACAAAAGGCACTATGTCCAATATGTAAGGCCTGGCCTGTACCAAAGTGATAGAATAAGTCCAAAAAAAAAAATTCATTCTGCAAGCATTAATCAGCCAGATCAAATTTCACTTTATAAAGACAAGGTTCAAATCTGTTCTTACACAACATCAAATCCAACCATTTTCATCACTATCTAGTACTGGAAATTTGGTATTCACACTTATTTTCAATAAGAGCGTAGTAACTGTCATGTGACTGTCATGTGACCCAAAGAAAACACAAAACCCCATATAATTCGTTGGAATCAACACACGTCACCATGAATCTGTTTATTTGCCTTAACAATGCCATCCTCTCAACTCACAATCGTCTTCAGTGTGCTGTGTCATGCATCGTGCTTTGTTGACAAAGGGGAGATCCAAAACATCCACAACTTCATCATTGTGAATAAGACTGACGTCTCTTTTCTATTTTTGTTCATTGGTAATTTAATTCTTTGAGCTCCAAGCAGTAACATTGTCTTCTGGCACTTTTCTACTCACTTCATTTTCTGTTATTATCAACATATGTGCCTGCTCCATTCACTTTTCTGAATTAATAGTCAACCCCCAATATTGGAGCTTATTCAATGTCTCAATCGTTTCTGTGTTACATGTTTGTGTTGAGATGAGAGCTTTAGCATTACTGGTGACTTGTAAACAAACTTCGTGGAGCTTGTGTGTCGTGAACCCATGACCTCAAGAAGTCGTGAGAGGGACTCGGGATAGACACACCGTTTGAAACCACTTTTTTTTGTAGTGGTGGATGGAGGCGACTGCATAGCGTCCCTCCCACGGCCAGGCGGAGTTGTCGTATCAGTAACGTTATGGGTTCGAGCCCCTATCGCCGCAAATTATTATTCTCTATTGTCTTCTGGCACTTTTCTACTCACTTCATTTTCTGTAATTAGTAACAATTGCATCTTGATTAAACAGTAGGATATGATGTCATGTAAGAATAAAAACTACCTCTGAGTTTAGCACGTCAAATATCTAAATAGCAAACCATATATTCCAGCCATCACTGGCACAGAAATTGTGTTTTCAAAGCTTTCAACAGTTAACAAAAATAATTGCTATGAGCTTGGAAAAATGTAAAAGCCATAACTTCACTAACATTTGTTCTACAAAATACAATTATCATCACTGTATTATTCCTGTTAACTGCAATGGGAATATAGAAAATGCAGACCAACAACAACTACAACAACAACAACACACACGCACACAGAAACACATTCACATACACACACATTTTCGATACCGCACACACTGTTTTTAAATTTCCATTAAACAAATTTTCTTTGTCCTGCTGACATTTGTGTTAAAAAGGACTGCACTGTACATTTTATCCTTAATCAACTGTATCTATTTGCATCAACAGATCAACAACTGCTGCAATAACAACAGCCACAACAACAACAACAACAACAACAACAACAACAACAACAACAACAACAACAACAACAACAATAATAACAACAGTAGTAACAGCATCATAAGACTGTTCTTTCGTTAAATATAACTTCTGATTGGATTTCGTTGTCTATCAAGCCATCTGAGTCATCGATGCTGACAATTTGACTGTTCCTCAGTATGGCTATGGCAGCTGCACTCTCACTTTTCATTCTAGACCGACGTTTCAGGGTGTCAGACTGAAGAGATGAAAAAAAATAAGGACAAAATTAAATCAGTGTCTCTAATTTTAAAAAATATATATATAATACATACCTACATACCTACATACATACATACATACATACATACATACATACATACATACTACATACATTCATTACACACACACACACACACACACACACACACACACACACACACACACACAACACATATATATATATATATTATATATATATATATATATATATATATATATATATATATATATATATAATATATATATATTTAGATCCAAAGCTATAAAGCCTTTTAAATAGCTTTGAAATTTAAAAATAAAAACAAATACTGCAGACAAATGAGATGATGTGTGGTAATGGTGTTGTTAAGGTGAAAAATCGAAAACATTGATGGGACATTGATCTTTGAGTCACAACATTTACCCCAAAAAAAAAAAATGTTCCAATTTTAAATTTTACAAGATTATTTCATTATTTCACTTAATCAAACAAATTCTATTTTGTTCGATTTTTTGTTCTGCAGTTTGTTTTTTCCAAGATTACAATTCATATTTACATGATATACTTGGGAAAAACACAAAATAATTTAATGTTGGACATTTTATACCAATATCTAAAGACAACTGACAACACAGAAGTAGAAGGTTGAGGTGAAACTGGTAAAAGAGCAAAACTCACCATAATAGAGACTGTATCATCGAGGGATTTGGAGGATGTTATTCTTTCCTCTGTATCTGAAGATGTCTCACCTTTAAATCCCGTAGGAACGGGCACAGGTTTGGTTCTTGGGTCTGATACCTCCTCTGCCATTCCTTTGAATATTTAAACAAAAAACAATGAAAAGCTTTAGTGTCTGGTGTTTTTTTAATTCAGAAAAGTGAGTGGAGCAGGCACTTATGTTGGTAACAACAAGATATGAAGTGAGTAGAAAAGTGCCAGAAGACAATAGAGAATAAAAAATTTTTATTCTCTATTGTCTTCTGGCACTTTTCTACTCACTTCATATCTTGTTGTTACCAACATAAGTGCCTGCTCCACTCACTTTTCTGAATTAAAAATTCACCCCATACACTGGAGCATACTCAATGTCTCAATCGTTTCTATGTTATATGTTTGTGATGAGAATATTGGCTATTAAGCTTAACTGCTGGTCAAAATTACTTCGCGATGGTGGTGAACGAATCGGCGATCTCAAGAAGTGGGTGAGAGAGGGATCTAGAAATGACTTTGGGTTTGAAACGAATATTTTTGTGTTCGTGGATAGCTCACACGGTAGAGCCACGCTTTCACCTGCCAGGCGGAGTTGTCGTACCAATAAGGTCGCAGGTTCGAACCCCACCACCGCCGCGAAAAATTTTTTTTATTCTCTATTGTCTTCTGGCACTTTTCTACTCACCTCATATCTTAGTGTCTGGTGTTATGATGTAATAAGTTTATTTATATTAGTATTACTATTATTATTATTATTATTATATTATTATTATATTATTTTATTATTATTATCATCATTACTATCAGTATTATTATCATCATTATTACCACTATTTTAATGACTTTTTTTCGCCTATTACAAGAGCTGTAACCTGACAATAATTGCCTATTTGGACAATAAAGATTATTATTATTATTATTATTATTTTCTTGATATGAAAGTCTTACGCATGTTTCGTGTACGACCTGTACTTGTAACACTGATATTTGTATTGAAAAAGCGCCTCGAACTGTTTGCAGGAGTGGTATAAATGATTTACATTATTATTGTTACATTTTCTGGTGACTGCAAAGCTGATGTTTTACCTTAGTGGGGGAAGGGATGTAATATAGTTAATATTAATGTTCAATACAAGGGAAACAATCCTTGTATTGTGTTGTCTTGTTGTATTGTTTCAGTTATGATCCTTTGATGATCCTTCTTTTTATTTTATTCATAATATTCAGTTCCGGAATAAACACTTCCGTTTTTTGAATCTTGGAAGTCAGCCATGATCAACAACCGGTCTTATAAAGTTATCTTCAATAATCTACAACAATCTTTAATAATCTACAACAGCTACACCTCCAAATTTATTTTGTCAACCCAACTTCCGAAGTCTTCCTCCGCGCTAAGGACGGTTTCGTAGCCACCTTCAAGTTTAGTGACCACCACAATCATAACCTTCTGTCATAGCCTTATATAACTTTTTATTTTACATTTTATATTTTTCTTAGGCCAGTTGTTTTCACTAACCTCCTTCCTCGTCTAGCTTGGAATAACCTTGACCTTGAAATATAGAGGGCTTGGAGAGACGTTTAAAACTTGAACCCTTGGACTAGTGGAATGAATGGGAAAATTATATCAAATTAATAATCAATTGCTTGAGAACATAATTCAAGTAGTTGGTCATCAGAAAAAAACAAACAAAAACAAACCCATTCATAAGGGACATATAGATGGCCCGTTGATCAAACCTCTGAAGTATAGTATCGCAAAGAGGCTACTTCAGAGGTTTGATCAACGGGCCACGGATATATTCTTTCTTTCCTTAAAAGTCAATTAGATTTTGGTAGAAACTTCAAACTGATTCATTGATCGATTAGAAATGTTGATTTGGATTTTGAAGCAAAAAAAAAAAAAAAAAGAAATAACAGATGACGGGTTTGTTAAAATTTATATTTTTAGATCTTTAGATTCGAAACGACTTACAAGCATCCAAATAATGTTTTTGTTTGTTTTTAGGTGTTTAACAGCGCTTTCGACACTATTTAGGTCATTTAAGCGCCCGGCATCCAAATAAAAGCAAAATGGACATGCTCAACAGACAACAAAACAAGGACAAGTGGGATTATCTACATGTTAAGTCTGATACCACCTATAAGTTACCTCCAGACACAGGCATTGGATCTGAACAATCAGGAATATAATCAATCGAATAGCAACATCACAACCATATCAATTCTTCTTCAAGTACCAAGTCTGTGCCAGACATCGGTGATCATTGCACGCCATTCATCACATATCAATAACTAACAAAAATGCTAAAGAGAGATGATTTATGGTATTTAAAAATAAAATCTTCTCCAAAAAGAAACATCCCTCTCACTGTATTCGTCTCAGCAAACATTTCAGACAGAGACTGGGAAAAACTTAAAGGTCTCATTCCAGGACAATGACAAAAAATCTTATTGATGTAAGGTACATATGATTGATGAGGAAGCAGATGAGTGGAGCGGTTTATAATCCCCTCAGTCATTATTACCCCCCCTCCCTTTGGTAGATTATGCTCTAGCCCTTTTTGGAAATTAGCAAATAATAAAAGTAAAATACAGCAACAGTGGAATGAAAGCAAGTATAGAAAAATCAATTGACAAGTCAGGTGAAATTCAATGCTTACCTAAAGAAATAAATTGAAATAAAACCCAAAGGTGAGAATGAAAAGGCTTTAAAATGCAAAAATATAGTCCATTTATGCTGTCACATTTAACAGATAAGAAAATTGTACTTCTTAATTCTTATAAGAAAATTGTAATTCTTAATTCTTATAAGAAAATTGTAATTCTTAATTCTTATAAGAAAATTGTAATTCTTAATTCAGAAAAGAAAATTGTGATATATTTGAAAAGTCTTTCCATATTTGCTTTACTTCTAGTATTTTTACAATTTCAGACTTCAAGCAGTTTCTTATAGCAATACCTTTGCATTTGTTCCAATTGCTGGTTTTGCCTGCGGACTAGAAACATTCAGATTGTCAACATTATCTTTGCCATCTTTGTCAACTGTGCCTGATACTTCTCCCAGTGGTTGTGAAGTTGTATTTGTGATAGCTGCTGTTGTTGTTGTTGTCATTGTTGTTGAGGTTACAGTTGTGGATTGACACGAATTGTTGTTGTTGTTGTTGTTTGTACTAAAGTTGTCTGCCTTGACAGTGCTGGATGAGATGATAGTTGCCGTTGTGGTGGTGGCTGCTGATGGATCCGTTTGTGATTGTTGTTGTTGTGTAGATGTTTGTCTGAAAATTAGAAGAAAAAAAAAAAAACAAACAAAAAAATGAATAAATAAATGGTTGAAAAACAAAACAAGAAATAGATCATTGTATCATTTCATATTGCCTGTGTGTGTGTCCCCCTCCCACTGTGTAAAAACAAGAAAAGGATGATTAAATCACTGTATTATTCCATATTGTATGTGAAAGTTTTTTGTTGTGTTACAGCACAGTGTTAAATTCACACCCAGGCCTTAAATAGGTACTAGTAAGAGAATGAGGCTAAAAATTCCAGCTGGAATCGGTCGTCTCATTCCTAGAAACTCATTTCCTGCTCTCAGGATTGTGTTATAACCACCAGTAAGCTTTTTACATACTAGGCAATGAATCAATTATGCCTGCTCTCAGGATTGTGTTATAACCACCAGTAAGCTTTTTAGTAGGCAATGATGAATTATATTTAATTAGGTCAGCCCGTTTAAGCAGGCAACATGGCACTTCAACAATATTCCCTTAGAAATAACATTTTGCACATAGATTCCTCTGTCCATCCAGCATGATTGGTTGGCTAATTTCTAGGGCAACGTGGCTCAGTGGTACGGTCTTTGCTTCATACCCAAAAGGTACCGAGTTCGATCACCCACCGCTGCGCTGTGTGGCCTTGAGCAAGTCACCTCACCATAGCTCAATTTGGAGCGCTGCACTGTGGCTGATGCCTGGGTCATTCCAGTCTTCCTTGGACTAGACCCTAGAGACAAATTTCCCAAATGGGATGAATAAAGGGAATTATTATTATTATTATTATTATTATTATTATTATTATTATTATTATTATTATTATTATTATTATTATTATCATTATCATTATTATCATTATTATTATTATTATTATTACTATTATTATTATTATTATTATTATTATTATTATTATTATTATCATTATCATTATTATTATTATTATTATTATTATTATTATTATTATTATTATTATATTATTATTATTATTATAGTATTATTATTATTATTATTATGATTATTATTATTATTATTATTATTATTATTATTATTATTATTATTATTATTATTATTATATTATTATTATTATTATTATTATTATTATTATTATCATTATTATTATTATTATTATCATTATCATTATTTATATTTATTTATTTTATTTTTAAAAAATTATATCTGATGGAAATAATTTGTGATAGACAATAGTCTTATCCAATGAGTAGTAAGCAAATGTTATAATTAATTCAATGCTACAAAAACCCAAATTAAGCTACGATTTCATTCTCTGGGCCTTCTAGCTTTAAAGGATCATCCACTCACCCACTGCCAGTTGAAATAAAATACATCACATTATAAATATCACGAGGGTCGTGTAATCTTTATTTTTTATTTTGTATTATTTAGGTAGCAGCATTATTTGAGAGAAGAGAAATTTTCCCCTGAACTTGCCCATTATGCCCACAAGGCACAACTTCTAGCTTACCATTGGTAAGCCAATCTCATAACTACTGTACTGAAGCGTCAGCCTATCAAAAGTATATTCCATGTAATTTGCACGGCACATATACATGAAGACCACAAGGGAAAAACGATCAAAGTCACATTTTTCAGCTTTTGAGAAAATCAAAATCAAAGTTTGGAAACCCATTGAAAACGCCACATGATAATATGAATTGAACTGAATGTGAATTACTAAACGTATATATTTTGACCACAAGTCAGATGCATATAAAAAAAACAAGCTCTTGGTTGATTTTAATACCAAATTATTGTGACATTAGAACAGTAAGTGTCTTTCGGACGTTGATCGATTTCCTCCTGTGGCCTTCATATGAATACAGGGACAAGTGGGTCATACACATTGGCAGCATATAATCAAACATGGCATTACAACTCACCATGCTTATGAATAGAGTTAAGTCTCATGAGTCAATCCGTTTTTATATACAGTAGTCCTTCAAAGCCAATAGTAATTGCTTGCTACCCTTTGGATAGGACACTAGTCTATTGCAAAGTATTTTCTGCTAGATCTAACAGACCCAGCTACCCAATCACTGCTGGGTGGGCATGGGGGTCTGAAAAAAATCTCAATTGCACCCGGGATCGATCTTGGTCCTTTTTGGGTGTGAAGCGAGTTCTCTACCAAATTAGCTATTGGGTCCCCCTGGTTTTTATATAGTCTATTTGTCTGTCTATCTGTTTCATTATCTGTCTAGAAATCAGTCTATTTATCATCTCTGTTATTTACACTTACAATATAATTATAACCAACACATTTTCAGCGCAATCTCTGAGATTCTTGACAAAAATTATATAGGAGGATTGGTATTGATAGAGAATGCAGGAAAATTCCTATTACCTATTAATAGTCATAAAGTTTCTTCCTATGCAGTTGTTATCCCATTCTAGAACACAGCAAGAAAAAAATTAGAGGTGGGATAAAAGGCACACATTGTTATAATATCTTATTTGGCTTAATTTGAACAGAAACATAATTGATGTAAAGGCTACAACATTGAAAGACGACACACACACATATTACTCACTCATTGTGTTGATGGACGGTCCCTATTGTTCCTTCTTCCCCTACATCTGAAAAAAAGAAATTGATCAAAGGAAAATAAGAACTTGTAAAAATTGTTCAACTTAACCAGGGAAAATGACAACATTAAAAGCAGTTTGAGAGCTGCATTGACTTTGTCATTGCTACACGTTTCTTTTTTGCCATTTCATCCCATAGGGGAAATTTTTTTCTAGGGTCTATTTCAAGGGAAGACTGGAATAACCCAGGTGTCAGCCACAGTGCAGCGCTGCAAATTCAGCTAGGTAACACAGTGTAGCAGCGGTGATTGAATTTGGTGCCTTCCAGGTACGAAACAAAGACCGTACCGCTGAGCCACGCTGCGCCTATATATATATGGATAGATCTAAGGCTTAATTGTGCTTGCAATCACTGAAGAGATCAAAATGACAGAGAGAAAGAGTTCAAAAGGAAACAGAAATAGACCCTGAGGACAATTTATCCCTTTGCCACTCCATAGCCCCAACCAGACACAAGCATTAATTAATCCCTGACAGAAGTAAATACAATAGAACAAATCGGATACTATTTTATAAAGGACTGGAATAAACTCGGAATAAATCTGTTTATTCTAGTCCTGTACACATTGGTCACTATCCTGGCATGCAAATTATAAGTTCAGATGTGATCCAGGTTAACAAATTTAAAAACAAAAATAAACAAAAAAAACAAAAACAAACAACAGCAAAACTTTAAAAAACAAAACAAAAGCAAGAAGAAAAAAAAAAAAGAATGAAAGAAAGAAAAAGCCAATGATTTAATTTCTCAGGTATCAATTTCATATCATAATAGTCTGTTGTTTTCTGTTTCAGGAGTTTTGTGGAGCTTGGATCAATTTCAGCCCCGTGAAAGGAAAATGAAGAAGTGATTTTAAAATGTTGAATAGAGAGTCTTTATCTAGTTCTAACAAACAAGTTAATCATGGACATTCAAGAAAGATAACAGCAGATCTGATGTAAACAATATAGATAAACTTATATATAAAAATCAATGCCTCGGTTTGATGTGTTTGAACTGGCTGGTCAAATTATTATCTCTCAGATAAAAAAAATAATAAAAACATCCTGATCTCAAGAAATGTTTTAATTCCAAAATCTAGAGGTACATAAATGAGTCAATAAAATGTATAGTAAAATAAAAGGAGTAAAAGTGACTCGTATAAAAGTTACAACACAAAGTAAATGATGTTTCGGTCTTTAGCCTTCTTCAAGTAAATGTAGATAAGAAAAGGAAATATGTTAGATTTGTATAATGGTTAATAAATGAGAAAAAGAGGGTATGAAAAGAAAACATTATAGGTGATTTTTTTCAACTAATAAATAGATGTGCCGAAATGAGTCAATAAAATGGAGATAAAGATAAGGGAGTAAATCTGACTCATGAATGAACAACATACTCTGTGTTTACTTGATAAAGGCCAAGGGCCGAAACGTCGTTTGTTTTGTGTTGTTCATTCATGAGTCAGATTTACTCCCTTCACCTGTTTTCTTTTCTAACCCCCTTTTTCTCATTTACTAACCATTGTACAAAAGTCATCATCATCATCATTGCCTTTTTCACCCTGGGTCAGGGTATAGGCCACAGACAAACAGTTTCCATCCTTCTCTATCCTGAGCCAACTTTTTTATCTCATTCCAGGTCTTACCACTTCTTTGTATATCAGCTTCTTTAATTCTTCTCCATGTTCCTCGTGGCCTTCCCCTTGATCTTCTGCCCTGAGGGTTCCAGTCCAATACTTTCTTTGTTATAGTTGAGTCATTCTTTCTAAGCGTGTGTCCAATCCACCTCCATCGTCTTCTTCCTATATCCTCTCCCACTGGTTTCTGCTGTGTTCTTTTCCATACTTCTTCATTTTTATTCTATCCATCCATTTTATTCTGAGTAGCTTACGCATGCACCTGTTTACGAAAATCTGTACCCTCCTTATACATGCCTGTGATGCGTTCCAAGTTTCACATCCATACAGTAGGACAGACTTCACGTTTGAGTTGAAAAGTCTTAGCTTTAGTTGAAGGGAGATATCTTTAGTTCTCCAAACTCTGTTCAAAGATGTGAATGCAGCCTGTGCCTTTCCTATTCGTGCTTTCACCTCTGCTTCCGTGCCTCCATCCTTGTCAATTATACTTCCGAGATAGCAGAAAGTGTCTATATCTTCGAGTTCCTGATCTTTTACTTTGATCTGCTCCCTTTGACGCGTACCTATCCTCAAGACCTTTGACTTTGCAGGGTGAATTCTTAGACCAATTGATTCCGAGAGGCTGTTTATAATTGTGGTTTTTGCTTGCATCTGGTCCTGGGTGTGGGACAGAAGAGCCAGATCATCTGCAAAATCCAGATCATCCAACTGTGTCCAGGGGGTCCACTGTATCCCATTTCTTCTCCCTTTGGAGGTTTCCTTCATTAGCCAATCAATGGCAAGGATGAACAGGAATGGTGAGAGCAAGCATCCCTGCTTGACACCAGTCTTAATTTCAAAGCTGTCAGTAAGCTGATCTTCATGTACAACCCTGCAACTTGATCCTTCATACATTTCCTTAATGAGGTTTACTATCTTTTCAGGGAGTCCATAATGTGCCAGAATTTTCCACAATGTTGCTCTGTCAATACTGTCGAAAGCCTTCTCGTAATCCAGAAAGTTGACAATAAGAGGAGAGTTCCATTCTATAGACTGTTCTACTATGACTCGCAGAGAGGCAATCTGGTCGGTGGTTGAACGGTTTTTCCGAAAACCTGCCTGTTCGTCCCGCAGTTTAGCAAATGTAGATAAGAAAAGGAAATATGTTAGATTTGTATAATGGTTAATAAATGAGAAAAAGAGGGTATGAAAAGAAAACATTATAGGTGATTTTTTTCAACTAATAAATAGATGTGCCGAAATGAGTCAATAAAATGGAGATAAAGATAAAGGGAGTAAATCTGACTCATGAATGAACAACATACTCTGTGTTTACTTGATAAAGGCCAAGGGCCGAAACGTCGTTTGTTTTGTGTTGTTCATTCATGAGTCAGATTTACTCCCTTCACCTGTTTTCTTTTCTAACCCCCTTTTTCTCATTTACTAACCATTGTACAAAAGTAATATAATGTATTTCCTTTTCTTGAAAAATGGTAATACCGCGTAACAGTGCCCCGTCTCATTCTACATGTTACGTGTTGCTGTTGGTCATGGACCCTTTGTAAAGCACTTTGAGCATGTTTAGTGGATATTGCACTATATAAAAGCTCAACTTTTTAAAATCTATATCATCCTGACACAATACAGAGTTGAGATCATGGATCATAAATGTAGCGTGTCCATCAAGAGAAATAAATATTGTAAGCTCTACACGTGTTGTAATAGAAACCATGGTTAAGACATGAATAGTAAAACTAATAAATAGAGGTGCCGAAATGAGTCAATACAATGGAGATAAAGATAAAGGGAGTAAATCTGATAAGGCCAAGGGCCGAAACGTCGTTTGTTTTGTGTTGTTCGTTCATGAGTCAGATTTACTCCCTTTATCTTTATCTCCATTAAGACATGAATATCTATGACATTTATATGATTAATTCTACGGTTATATAAAATAAATAAGTCAACAGTGAGAGAGAAAGAAAGTAAAACCACAGCATTGAAAACTGACACACACTAGTAAAGTATAAAATGATAAATAGAATGAAATGAGAAAATATTCACCATAAAAGAAATGAAAGAATTCAAATTTCAAAAATGAAAAACATCCAAAGTAAAATTGGCAAAAAGAAAAGCAAATTTAAAGGAGGAAAAAAGATGACAACGATAAATTAGAAGTTCAATTTTTAAAATATATGTATAAATTATTATTATTATTAATGATAATAATAATAATATTAATAATAATAATAATAATAATAATAATATAATAATAATAATAATAATAATAATATAATAATAATAATAACAATAATAATAATATAACAATTAATAATAATGATAATAATTAATAATAATATTAATAATAATAATAATAATAATAATAATAATAATAATAATAATAATAATAATAATAATAACATCAATAATAACAATAATAATAATAATGATAAAATTAATAATAATAATAATAATAATAATAATAATAATAATAATAATAATAATAATAATAATAAATAATAATAATAATAATACATAATAATAATAATATAATAATAATAATATAATAATAATAATATAATAAATAATAATAATATAATAATAATAATAATAATAATAATAATAATAATAATACATAATAATAATAATTAATAATAAATAATAATAATAAATATAATAATAATAATAATATAATAATAATAATATAATAATAATAATAATAATAATAATAATAAATAATAATAATAAATAATAATAATAATAATAATAATAATAACATTAATAATAACAATAATAATAATAATAACAATAATAATAATAATAATAATAATTAATAATAATAATAATAATAATAATAATAATAATAATAATAATAATAATAATAATAATAATAAATTAATAATAAAATAATATAATAATAATAATAATAATAATAATAATAATAAAATAATAATAATAATAATAATATAATAATAATAATAATAATAATAATAATAATAATAATAATAATAATAATAATAATAATAATAATAATTAATAATATAATAATAATAATAATAATAATAATAATAATAATAATAATAATAATAATATAATAATAACATATAATAATAATAATAATAATAATAATAAAATAATAATAATATAAATTAATAATAATAATAATAATAATAATAATAATAATAATAATAATAATAATAATAATAATAATAATAATAATAATATAATAATAATAATAATAATTAATAATAAAATAATAATAATAAATAATATAATATAATAAATAATAATAATAATATAATAATATAAATAATAATAATAATAATAATAATAATATAATAATAATAATATAATAATAATAATAATAATAAATAATTAATAATAATATATAATAATAATAATAATAATAAATAATATAATAATAATAATAATAATAATAACATAATATCAATAATAAACTTAATAATAAATAATAAAATAATAATAATAATAATAATAATAATAATAAATAATAATTTTAATAATAACAACAACAATAATAATGATAAAAGCAACATATGAAAATGATCGAATTAAAAAAAAAGCTTGCCAAATATTGACACCTTGAAAACCATAAATAATAAAAATCATCAAATAAAAATATCAAAAAATAATAATCAAATTCAAAATGAAAAAAATAAAATGTCAAGCAGGTCAAATATTTCCTTTATAAACCTTCAATAATGATACAAGTCATTATGGAAACTTATTTCAAAAACATAATTTTTTAAATAGTAAAATGTGTGCTAAAAAGATTTAAAAAACCCATCTATGTTAGAATAAACAGTTAAAATAAAATCCCAATGTAAATGAAAACACCAAAATATTTCTATTTTCCTAAGATCAAACCGTAACATACCGACCACAATGACGATTAAATTTCAATCAACCAAAATTGATGATATAAAGTGAAACAATAATCAAAATTATATTTTAAAAACATCCAAAAAAGGCCATAGTGAATGAAACCCCCCCCCCCCCCCCCAAAAAAAAAACCTGTCAAATAAAAATAAAAATTGTCAAATGTCTGGCGCTAAAGGAAAATGTTAGTGATGTTGAATCTAGTCGATGACTGAATAGGTGACAATGATTGCAAATCTTTGATTGCATTGGGTCTTGGGTAAAACATTTTACACGCATGACTTCACTTGATACGAGTGTGAATGTGTGAATAAGTACCATCTTGTTATAGGTAGTGGAACATATTGTAAGAATGCAAGCATGACAAAGGTCTAACATCTGCCTTATATCACCATTAGAAATGAAACTTGGTTTCTAAGAGAATAAATGAAAATTTTAAATTCCCTTTATTTATCGCCAAGGAGAAATTTGTCTTTAGAGTCTATTCCAAGGGAAGACCGCCCGGAATAACCCAGGCATCAGCTGCAGTGAACAAAGCCACAAAGTGAGCTAGGGCGAGGTGACTTGCTCAAGGCCACACAGCAAGGCGGGTAGTTGAACTCGGTACCTTTTGGGTAAGAAGCAAAGACCATACCGCTGAGCCACGCTGCCCCAGATCTCTGAGGCACTCAGAGTTACAATGAGCAAAGTGTGTACTGTATTGAAATACATATCTATTTATTTTCGTAAAACATAAGATGTGAAATTACATCTAGCGCCAGTACGGTCATAGTCAGGCACGATATAGATAGCTAAAACAACCAAAACAGATGAAAACCAAAAAGAACCAAACGTATATCAAATATCAAATGTAAAGCACAATGCAAGAACCAAAAGTTATTGTTAGAAAAAATACACCAAAAAAAACCACGCTATATTATACACCCAGAGATAGAGAACCTACCACTTGTGTAGTGTAGCCCCTGTTAAAGTAAGCATGGTAGGCTGGAGAAAACAGAGTACACGTCCAGTAGTAAAACATTATAATATAATAATACAATAGGGAACATAAGTGTGATGTCAAAAAAAAAAACACAACTGGTTCCAATCTCATTGGAAGTGTAAAAACCACTCTTCCGGAGGACTGGATACTTACCTTGTGAAATGGATATTCAGTTTTCAGATTGGTAGCATCTTATTTTCTAGTCTAAATGTGTGCTGGTCGTCAATAAAGATCATTCATCCTCACTCTTTTACGTCCCGTAATCCTAAGAATCTTCCTATACATCCTGCTATTAAAAATGTTATACCTAAGAATCTTCCTATACATCCTGCTATTAAAACAGTTATACCTAAGAATCTTCCTATACATCCTGCTATTAAAACAGTTATACCTAAGAATCTTCCTATACATCCTGCTATTAAAACAGTTATACCTAAGAATCTTCCTATACATCCTGCTATTTAAACAGTTATACCTAAGAATCTTCCTATACATCCTGCTATTTAAACAGTTATACCTAAGAATCTTCCTATACATCCTGCTATTAAAACAGTTATACCTAAGAATCTTCCTATAAATCCTGCTATTAAAACAGTTATACCTAAGAATCTTCCTATACATCCTGCTATTTAAACAGTTATACCTAAGACTTCTAAATCTGCTTTAACATTTACCTAAGATCTTACTATCACTGCTATTAAAACAGTTATACCTAAGAATCTTCCTTTACATCCTGCTATTAAAACAGTTATACCTAAGAATCTTCCTATAAATCCTGCTATTAAAACAGTTATACCTAAGAATCTTCCTATACATCCTGCTATTAAAACAGTTATACCTAAGAATCTTCCTATAAATCCTGCTATTAAAACAGTTATACCTAAGAATCTTCCAATAAATCCTGCTATTAAAACAGTTATACCATCTTTTGATTCATTATGTAACCTATTCATTACTACTAGTCCTCCAAAGGACGGTCACATACACATTTCAATTCAATATGTAACCTATTCATTACTACTAGTCCTCCAAAGGACAGTTACATACACATTTCAATTCAATATGTAACCTATTCATTACTACTAGTCCTCCAAAGGACGGTTACATACACATTTTAATTCAATATGTAACCTATTCATTACTACTAGTCCTCCAAAGAACGGTTACATACACATTTCAATTCAATATGTAGCCTATTCATTACTACTAGTCCTCCAAAGGACAGTTACATACACATTTCAATTCAATATGTAACCTATTCATTACTACTAGTCTCCAAATACGGTTACATACACATGTCAATTCAATTTGTAACCTATTCATTACTACTAGTCCTCCAAAGGACGGTTACATACACATTTCAATTCAATATGTAACCTATTCATTACTACTAGTCCTCCAAAGGACGGTTACATACACATTTCAATGCAATATGTAACCTATTCATTACTACTAGTCCTCCAAAGGACGGTTACATACATATTTCAATTCAATATGTAATCTATTAATTACTACTAGTCCTCCAAAGGGCGGTTACATACACATTTCAATTCAATATGTAACCTATTCATTACTACTAGTCCTCCAAAGGACGGTTACATACACATTTCAATTCAATATGTAACCTATTCATTACTACTAGTCTCCAAAGGACGGTTACATACACATTTCAATTCAATATGTAACCTATTCATTACTACTAGTCCTCCAAAGGACGGTTACATACACATTTCAATTCAATATGTAACCTATTAATTACTACTAGTCCTCCAAAGGGCGGTTACATACACATTTCAATTCAATATGTAACCTATTCATTACTACTAGTCCTCCAAAGGACGGTTACATACACATTTCAATTCAATATGTAACCTATTCATTACCACTAGTCCTCCAAAGGACGGTTACATACACATTTCAAAGGATTTTGGGATCGGAAAAGTAGTAAAGGTGTGACATCACAACTTCCCAGCCGTATTGCCCTATTGTATAAAAGTAACAAGTCACTTGTCCATATTTAACTCTCTCATTACCAGCCATTTTCACAATTTTTCATGAAAATTCACACCCACCCAACACAAAAAATAGATATTTTCTACTCAAAACAGAAAAGGAACAAGTACATTATATACATATAATTGTCCAGTGTCTAATTTTTATCTCTATAACAAAGTATTTTCTTTATAATTTGTGATGTACAAAGGATTTCGAATGAGAAAACTGTTGGTTGCATCGTAACGAATGTGACAATTTTCCTATAGGTGGTAAGGAGAAGGTTAAATCATATGAGCACATGAAGACAGAGTTTATCCCAGATTATGATGAAAGTGAATTTAAAAATAACACGCGCCATATTTGCCTTTGCCTAGTCATCTGGAAGCAAGAAAAACAGGCATAAAGGCAGAATGGGCAGATCTGAACTTGTCTCGGCTTTCTTCGATCGATTGCTGACAAGGTATGGAGTCTTAGAATGTATTACAGAATCATTTAAAAAAAAAAAAAGTTTTTAGTGCTAGTGTTTAAGTTTTACTGCCTCTTCTTATCTTGTAGCAAAATCAAGCAATGTTGAGTGCTGTTGGTAACCAGGTAATTATCAGAAAAATCTAGCCCAAACATCATATCCCTAGAGTATTTCACACATAGTACCCCCCTCCCCCTTCTTTGGCTCAGGTGTGGATGAGTTCCTGGTCACAGACAGTGGTATAAAGTGTAAGAAAGCTGATAGAAAAAAAGAATATCTGTCAAGCTACTTGTACTGTATGAAATGTAAATTAATTCCACAGGGCCTGCTGGGATGGTTATTGAAGCATCACGGTGTAAACTGAGCACGGAAATGAGCTATTCAGGGGTATCCCCTTTTCATTGGCATTTCTATCATAAAATTAATAGGGAATGAGATTAGCGGAAGAGTAGCATCCCTTGATTGGACGTCACCCATAGTCTGTGACGTCACCGGCGGAAAAGTTATTAGAGAGAGAACGTCATGTTCGTTGTGAGCATGCGTCTCTCGTCCTCGCTTCCGGTGAACGCGGCTTGAGACACTTCAAAACCAAATTGACGTTCTCTCTGTAAGGTGACGTCCAATCAAGGGACACTACTCTTCCGCTAATCTCATTCCCTATTAAACTGGAAACAGTTGGGTTTATTGGGGCCGACCTGAAAGGTCAGAAGGTTGAAAATGGATTCAACCGTAACTCTCACGAGTTCATATGAATGGAAAATCGAACAGTGTCTAATCATAGTGAACTCGAAAGAGTTAAAGCTTGTCTTTAATTGGATTCAGGTGCTGAGAAAAAGCAGGCATCATTTTTATTATCAGAGAATTATATTAAGAGAATGTTATGTCAAAAAATTTACAAGAATTAAGGATGCATAATACTGTTAGGGAAAGCGAAAGACAAAATAAAGCAGATGTTATACATAGAAAAATATTTTGATTACAATAAGGTTTGAAGTATCAGATTTAGTAATATAATATTACAAAAGCATTTTTCACACGTCTATAATACGTCAGTTAAAAAAAAGTTAATGAATAGAGATTATATGAGTAGTGACATACTAGTCCAATAACATAATAGCAGGCTGGCAAAATCAGATCATACTAAACTAAAATTTTGAAATAATTTTTATCAAGAAGGTGCTAAGGATTTATGGATATGCAGAAGACTGGAGTATTACTGACGAAAGAGTGAAAATGGAAAGGCTTCGTAAGGGAACAAAACAGACAATGGACGTTTCGGGTATAAACCCTTCGTCAGAACAACAGTACACAAATAAACGTGGAAAACAAATAAAATTTGTTTGTACTGTTGTGCTGACGAAGGGTTTGTACCCGAAACGTCCATTGTCTGTTTTGTTCCCATACGAAGCCTTTCCATTTTCACTCTTTCGTTAGTATTTTACGATCACCGGCTTCAGACAGCCCTTACCATTTTCTAAAAAGAAATTGAGAACAAAAGTTAAAACTTTTTACAGTAGCCTATGTTAATATATTTACAGGTCTGATAGCCAAGTTGTTGTGGGCTGAAATTCAAAACTACATTCAAGACAGTCTCTCGAACACTGAAATACAACAGTGACAATTTGATCACAATTTTTCCATACAGTTATCAGACCTCTCTGTGTGTGTGTGTGTGTGTGTGTGTGTGTGTGTGAGAGAGAGAGAGAAAGAGAGAGATAGTGTGTGTGTGTGTGTGTGTGTGGAGAGAGAGAGAGAGAGAGAGTGTGTGTGTGTGTGTGTGTGGAGAGAGAGAGAGAAAGAAAGAGAGAGAGAGAGAGTGAGAGAGAGAAAGAGAGAGAGAGAGAGAGAGAGAGAAAGAGAGATAGAGAGAGAGAGAGAGAGAGAGAGAGAGAGAGAGAGAGAGAGAGAGAGAGAGAGAGAGAGAGAGATAGTGTGTGTGTGTGTGTGTGTATGTAAATAGCAACCTAATCTTACCATAGCTCAAGCGTTGCTTCTTGCGATACTTCTTGCACTGGGCACAGATAAAGATGAGGAGAACGATGAGAGCAATGGCCCCGATGATACTTCCTGCCACAATAGAGGCCAAATTCTTCTTGACGTGATTCTGCTCACCATCTTCTTCTTGCAAGGCTCCAAAACTGGAGGTTGCCATTGACGATGAAATGTTTCTTGTGACATTCCCTGATGTGGTCATAGGTAGGGTCACTGGTTTTGTACTGGGTATCGATACCACTGAAAAAAAATTATAACTATTATGGCAACAATACAACAACAACAATAAGAATTTCAAAAATAAAAATAACCATAACAACAACAACAATTACAACAACAACAACAACAACAACAACAACAACAACAACAACAACAACAGTAAGAATTTCAAAATAAAAATAACTATAAACAACAACAACAACAACAACAACAATAAGAATTTCAAAAATAAAAATAACCACAACAACAACAACAACAACAACAAACAACAATAAGAATTTCAAAAATAAAAATAACCATAACAACAACAACAACAACAACAACAACAATAAGAATTTCAAAAATAAAAATAACCATAACAACAACAACAACAACAACAACAACAATAAGAATTTCAAAAATAAAAATAACCATAACAACAACAACAACAACAACAACAACAACAATAAGAATTTCAAAAATAAAAATAACCACAACAACAACAACAACAACAACAACAACAACAACAACAACAGTAAGAATTTCAAAAATAAAAATAACCATAACAACAACAACAACAACAACAACAACAATAAGAATTTCAAAAATAAAAATAACCATAACAACAACAACAACAACAACAACAACAACAACAACAACAATAAGAATTTCAAAAATAAAAATAACCATAACAACAACAACAACAACAACAATTTTAAAAATAAAAATAACAACAACAACGATGACGACGACAATGATGATGGCAATGAAGATGATGATGAGGATAATGATGATGATAATGAAGGCGACGATGACAACAATGACAATGATGATGATGATGATAAAGTAGTAGAAGAAGAAGAAGAAGAAGAAGAAGAAGAAGAAGAAGAAGAAGAAGAAGAAGAAGAAGAAGAAGAAGAAGAAGAAGAAGAAGAAGAAGAAGAAGAAGAAGAAGAAGAAGGATAAATGAAGAAGGTAAGAGAGAGAGAGGAGAGAGAGAAAGAGAGAGAGAGAGAGAGAGAGAGAGAGAGAGAGAGTGAGAGAGAGAGAGAGTGAGAGAGAGAGAGAGGGAGGGAGGGAGAGAGAGAGAGAGAGAGGGAGAGGGAGAGAAGTTATTCTCTTTAGTCATATTATAACTGTATCATACATGTTGTCACAAGTAGAATTGTATGGTGTCCTACTCTTTCCTCATTCTTGGCTGCTATGCTAATGTTGTAAGTCGTATTGGGCAAGAGGTTGGTCAAAAGGCAACTTGTGGTATGGACAGATGTGGTTTTACCTGAAAGATAACATGGAGAAAAAAGATTTAAAATATTTAATATCTAGTGTAAGCACACTATCATTTACAAAGAGTGCCTCTGCCTAGAAATGACTTTTAGTGTTGAGCCTGCTGTTTCTCACTAAACAGATATACAAATCTTCTGACAGGACATTTAAGTGAAAGCCATTGTAGGTCTTGATACTAAATTATGATTTAAACATTGTCCTTGGTCAAAAGATCTGTACAAGCGTGTATAAAAGGTGCCAGACACAGAAAGAAAGAAAAATACAAGAAAACAACCATCCCAAAAACATCAGTCGACCTCGACTGGGGATCGAACGCCAGACCTTCTGATTGCTCGTCAGACATGCTACCATTACACCACCTGATCCCTAATTTATCACTATATTAGTACATGAAAATATTTCTGCATTGGTTTTGTAACACTATATATTGTTTTATCAAGTTTTGGGAAGGAAAGAACATAATGTATACGATTTCAAAGCTGGATGCAGTCAGACAGTAAATGACTTCACACTAAACTCGTGGTAGATTCTGGATGTTGGGAAGATGGCAGTTGAGGTTCTGGCGTGACTTCCCCGCATAACAATGATTGCTTTAGCCCATCAAAACGTTTTGTAACAATGTACTTTGTGTTGCCATGAAGTCAGTGTAAAAATAAAATATCATCATGCTAACAACCTGACAAGGAACTCACCAACCACGAAGGTTTGTGACTAATAATGCTAAGTCATACATTTTTAAAATCGTACAACTCTAAAATTGGACAAAAATAAAGGGACTAGTATCTTCCACAGAACAACAGAATCATTTGAGATTGATGATGATGATGATCATCATGATGATGTGATGATGATGACGGCGACGACGACAAAGATGATAATGATGACGCAATGATAATGATGATGATGATGATGATGATGATGATGATGATGATGATGATGATAACAATGAAAATGATGGTGATGAAATAATAATGATAATGGTAAAGATATTGTGAAATATTCAAGAGCCTTTTCTCTTTTGAACAAACTTACTTTTTAAAGAAGATCCTAAGAATACAACTTGATACTGGATGTGATAACCAACCAAGTTCCCCCTGATGTCTAATGGTGGTTTCCATGACAACAATATGGATGTCGAGTGGGCCGTGAAGGCTAAGGCAGTCACTGGACTGGATTCTGTCATGATGAACATGGAACATTAAAAAAAAAAAAAAAAAAATTAAAAATTACAAATTGAGCTTTATATAGCGCAATATCCACTAAATGTGCTCAAAGCACTTTACAAGGGGTACCTGGTCAACAGCAACATTTAACATGTGGGACGGGACATGATGCCTGTTAGGCGATATTTCATTTTTTCGGACAAAGACAACGCTGTTAACAGCCAGGTACTCATTTTACACCTGAGTATGATGAGAGAATGTAAGTAAAGAGCCTTTTCCAAGGACTCAACTATGCGCTGAGCACCAGGCTCGAACCCAGGACCTTCCGATCCCAAAGCGAGTGTCATACCACTAGACCACATAGCCACACAATAATGGAACATAATGGAATATCTTAAAAACAAATGTGAATTTTTGTCCCAACCATCAAAATGCTGGATTTAGTTGCAGAGCTAGCAAAGAACATATTCATACTTATAAATTAAATATGAGAAAAAATGAACAAAAAAGCAACGCCAATGATTCTCAAAATAATATTGGAGACATTTATTACACATCCATGTAATGTGTGCTGTTTTTTCCTGATATAAGAAATTACAGAAATTCTTTCTTCATTAGAACTATCTCGGAGTGGAATGGGCTGGATGAACTGGTCATCATGGCACCACACCTAAACGATTTCAAGGCCCGACTGACATGGGGCCGCACCCAATGAGGACGCCGCTTAAATACAACCAGACCATTGGTTTCTTCAGCGCCAACCATACAGATACAGATAAGACTTTGCTGTAACAATCCAATTATGAGGAGGTTCTATTTGCCTACGACAGAAAATATTATTTAATTTTCAACTAACTATTCAGAACAAAATTATAATTTCCTAACAGGGATCATTGATCATCTTACATGTTAAGTATTGCTGTTGGCTAGGGACCCCGTGTAAAGTGCTTTGAGCACATTTAGTGGAAATTGCACAAAAAAGTGCTTAAGTATAAATCATAATGCACAGGTTAATTTTACATTCCACGGCTTCTAGCAGCTTAATCTCACTTTGTATTCTTTGTAGACAATTGTTTTAACTTATGAGTTAAGCTTTCACTCTCTCCTTACCAGCTATTTTCAGAATTTGACCCAAAATTTCATACTCACCCAACACAAAAATAGATTTTTCAAACAGATAAGTAACGAGTATATTCTATATTTTGTTCTGAAAAATGAACTCTGCAACACAGTGTCGAGTTTTTATGGCTATAACTATAACAAAATGAAATCAGAATAAGAAAATTGTTGGCTGCTTCGTAACGAATGTGACGATTTTCCTATGGGTGGTAAGGAGGGAGTTAAATCCAATTTTAAGCTTCTGATTGACCTTGACATTGCACTGTTTTGAGACGATTGGTAACAATTGACCTCTCAGGGAACACAAAAATTTCAAATGTCTCAACTGAGATCTGATATATGACCTCTGAACCAAAGAGGAGTGTCTTATTAATGCTTCATCCGGATGCAAATATTAAAAAAAAAAAAATTACCTCCTTGAAGAGTTGAAATTACAATAGATTCCGTATAAGGACCAAGTCCAGGGGTGACAGAGTCTGTAAAAGCAGCAATGCTAAATTCATAGGCTGTCCAAGAATCCAAATCTCTGAGATGACGATATAGAAAGAAATGTCTAAATAATCTAAAGACGAGGTTTGATTTCACTCTAACATCACCTCACATCACTTGACAAGCAAATTGACTGGGTAGGGTGGAAGGTATTATATTAGACCAAGCACTGATTTGATTGAAAGTTTTATGAGATCTGACGGAAATTAATTTGCAATGGATTGGCGTCCTAATTAAAGTAAAGTACGTAATAGATTGTGTCCATTTAGGATTACAAATAGTTCTTTGGAGTCATAAGGTCCATGGAGTTTTGTCCAGCTTTTATAGTGTTATATGGACAGTAAGAATTGGTGGACAGAGGGGTCAGAAAAATTCCTGACACCACAACTGAAACCTGTTGGTCAACTTGCTTGTGAATCGAGTGCCCAATGAATTTAATAATAAATAAAATAAAAAAGAAAAAATTCCCTTTATTCATCCCCAAGGGTAAATTTGTCTTTAGGGTCTATTCTAAGGGAAGACTGGAATAACCAAGGCGTCAGCCACAGTGCAGCGCCCCAAAGTGAGCTAGAGCGAGGTGACTTGCTCAAGGCCACACAACGAGGCGGGTAGTCGAACTCGGTACCTTTTGGGTATGAAGCAAAGACGTACCGCTGAGCCACGCTGCCCCCCAGAAAACCTGTACCTGACACGATCCCCATTCCCATCACCACCTCTCTCCTCATCTACATCACGTGGGCTGAGGGTTTACTAGTTCTATTTCCACTTTTGGGAGATTTTGACATATTACACTCAGATTTTAAATGGCTTCCCCCGACAAAACAAAATTGTTCAAAAAAAGTTATGTCCTAAATTCTAGCTGAAGTTAATGTACAGTTGTTCACAATTAATAAACTTTAAATCAATTTTTCTCAATTTGAAGAAATGTGGAGATAGAACCAGTTACACCTTGCCCAACTCATGCACTCCCCCTCATCCTCTATCTCAGCAAGTCATTCATTGCATCTTGGATTCTCATTGTCACTTCTCCCAATTGCCTTTCTTTTACATCAGACCTGCCTACTTGAATACTAAAATTTGTAATTTTTAGGAGATAAATACTGTATTCACTATGGTTAACTTAAAAAAAACAGCAGTCTATCCTTATCAGGATTAAATAACACTTCAAAATTCTTGAAATGATGATCAATTTTATTTTCAATAAATTTTTAATGACTTAGAGATGCTCATGAAATTCTGAAATTGGAGACAAAATTTCGTAATTTTACAAGATTTTCGTAATAGTAGGTAGATCTGCTTATTTTCTATTTTCTACCAAAGTATACACACATATTTTCAAAACCTTACTTCAGGGTGTGCGTGGTAGAGTTGGACGGAATGTGTAGTGACATCCATGCTGTGTCTTTCTCCTTCTCCTTTCTATATCTGACATAGTAGGCCGTGATGTCACAGGTAACAGATGATGAAGGCAATGGCTGAAAAACAAAAAAATGAAGACTGTGTGACCCAATAGCTCAATTCGGTATTATGTTGGAAAGGACCAGATTCTGAACTTTGGATTGTGGGTGAGAACAGTTACAATTTCAAAATTTGAGACTTAAGCGGTTTAACAATTCATATTCAATTTGTTCAATTGGGAGGATAAAAGTAAGACAGAAGTATACAAAATATTACGTGGGACTTACGACAGGGAAGCTGGAAAATTTGAGAAAATTTGGTCTGAAAATCGACCCAGATCTACTCAAGAAGAAACAAAAGAAAGCTTTTACCCAAAAAGGCAAGGATGGATAATTGAAAGTATAATTTTAATGTGAGAGTTGTTCAGTTGTGGAAAAGTTTGCTGATGAAATTGTGTGCACAAAAAGTTTGAATTTGTTTAAAAATAGACTTGACAAATAATACAAGGAGCAAGAAGTACTATAAATGACCACGGACAAAAATTAAAAACGTATGAAACCTGGCCTGATAAAGAACAACTGGAGTCCTGCGAGGAGGATCTATAAGAACCTGTGCTGGAAATCATTGCTAAGCATCGCTAAGTAATTAAGTAAATTTGTATAAAATTTCACAATTTGGGCCTGAAAGTCAAATTTTCAGTAACTAGCTCGCCACAAAATAAAACCAAGATTGAGGCAGTGGGTGACAAAGGATACCAATAGGGTGTCAGTTTGGTACAGTAGTGGGGTCCTGATTGGTAGTTAACCACTCACGTCATGAGTATTGGTAGAATCTGACTCTTCTGGCCACCCAGCAGTAATTGAATAGCTGCTGGAAAACGTTTTGCATTTTGAATTACTAGCTGAAATGCCAGCATCCTATCCAAAGGGTCTACAGAAACTAGAGAGAATTTCGGCTTTTTACTCTTTTTTTCATAACAGAAGTAAGGTCTTTGTCCTATGGAATGAGAAAAGGATTGGTGTTTTTTTTGTTTTTGTTTTTCTTCAAATTATCTCTAACTTAGGCAAATATCTGATTTCTTAATAGTAAAAGTCTTAATTGCCCTTTCAAATCCTCTCACCTTCCATGATAAAGTGATGGATGTGGACGAGTGGGACTCAGCAGTAAATGTCTGTGGTGTTGTGATGGGAGCTGAAATATGATACATATTACAATCATAATATTACTGATAATGACGATAGAATAATATATATATGTATATCAACAAGCAACAACACACAACAAACCAAACTCATATAACACTAACACACAGTCCTGACGATGGCTGAAAAGGCCTGAAATATTGATGTAGACTGACTCCAACATTGTGGTAAATATTAAAATAATAATTCGCTCCGTTGCTACATGTAGAGCACTTTTCGTACCTATTTGTATCCAACACAATTCAATATATGTATATATATATATATATATATATATATATATATATTATATATATATATATATATAATATATATATATTAGCAATGACTATGAAAAATGTTTTTTTCTCTTTTTGAGAAAATTTTTTGTCTAATATCAAAGCTCTATCTCCACTGATTAAAAATGTTTTTGAATTTTGAAAATCCATTCATAAATAAACAATTTATGCAGTTTCAAAGGTGTCATTTATTTGGATGACCCGCAAAGAGGAAAAAAACGCGAAAATATGGGACGCTTTTCGGCAATATTTTTTCGATCTTTGGTTGTATCTTGCGTAATAAGTGGATTAAAAGATTGAAACTTGAAGAGCAAATTAGGATGGTGTTTTGTAAAATACGGGAAAAGTACTCGTCATATTCATATGAAATTTTACAACCAAAAAGAAGAAATGTTCATGTATTACCTTGTCAGCGACAAAACCTCCACGTCCGGTAGTTTTAGAAATATTTTACTCCAAAGAGTAAAAATCTATTTTTAACAATCTTCCGGTAATTGCACGAGTTATGTCGCTTGACATAATCTAAAATGACCTTTTTTCTAACTGTGTGCCAACTTTCAGTCATATTCATCGATAAACAGCGTCATAATTAATTTAAAAAAATAGCATATACCAAAGGGCTTCGTCCCATATTTTGCCGCGAATTTGGGCACTTCGTGAGCGAAAAAGACGCTCAAAGATTTGTGCGGGATAGTCATTGCTATATTATATATATATATATATATATATATATATATAAATATATATATATATATATAATATATATATATATATATACACACAAACAATTAAAAATAATAATGAGAACTATGATGATGATGATGGCATTGATGATGGTGATCATAATGATGATGACTAAATTTCGATAGTTAAACCAAAAAAAAAAATTAATTATTTTCAATTTTTAAAAAGTACCGATAGGCAAAGTTGTGACACTGATAGGTTTGGACTCTGGGCCGACTCCCATTGAATTCTCTCCCTTGACAGATACCCAGTACTGTCGCCATGGAGACAAACCATACACTGATCTCCTGGAAGTAAGATGAAAAAACAACTGAATATTTTTATTATCATTAATGGATAGAGCCACAAGAAAAAAAAAAAAGAGAGACCAAATATAAAATATACCAAAAATTCCTCCTCTTGTGAGATAAAATCAGTTGGTTATTTACTTGATTATATCATTAAGACTTGATGCATGGGAGTGTGTATGTGTGTGTTTGTGTGTGTGTGTGTGTGGGGGGGGGGGGGTGGGAATTAAATTTCAATATATAGGGAATGAGATTAGCGGAAGAGTAGCGTCCCTTGATTGGACGTCACCTTACAGAGAGAACGTCAAAATGGTTTTGGGCATGTATCTCTCTCGTCCTCGCTTTCGGTGAAGTGTCTCATGCCGCTTTCACCGGAAGCGAGGACAAGAGACGCATGAGCAAAACCATTTTGACGTTCTCTCTCTAATAACTTCTCCGCCAGTGACGTCCAATCAAGGGACGCTACTCTTCTGCTAATCTCATACCCTATAAGTGACAGGAAATAGTAAAGTTTTTACTTTTACTTTTGATCTAGATTCTCCAGCTACATTTTTAACACAGTAAGAATCAACCTAACTTCTTTAGTGCTTCCGAGCACTTATGGTGGAAAGGAGCGCTATAGAAAATACGCATTATTATTATTATGTATTGAGTTGTAATGCTCAATGACAAATAATCTGAAATGTAAACAACAATCTGTCCTGGTGGACAAGAGTGTGGAAACGGTCTCTTGTATAGATAGTAAGCGCTTGGCTAAGAAGCTCATAACATTGCCATCCGGAAGTATAACGGACCAACACACAAAACTGTGTGTATCCATGAACGTTTATAGTCGGGTTAATACAGTTCAGTGAGTATTACTCATAAACGCGGATGGCAAAAAACAATAACAAAGACCTGAAAGACGTCATCTTCGAACTATCTATAGCAGTCTGAATGACTTTACTGTTAATTACTCATGCAAGCACAGAATCTCCACTACAATGGATACAATCAGATACTTAAAATATAAGTGATGATTCAAAATGGAAACAACCCCCTTCCCCCCCCCCCCCCCCCCCCAAAAAAAAAACAAAAAAACAAACAAAACAGACTGTTATTTTTTACAAAAAGATATATCCATGAATTTTCCCTTCCAGCATAAGACTCCTGGTGGGCCCAAGCAAAACCAAATTATGGCCTCATACAGAACTAGGTGATGATGATGATGAGATGATGACGACGACGACGACAACAGTGATGATGATGATGATGATGACGACGATGATGATGATGATGATGACGATGAAGACGACGACGATGATGATGATGATGGTGATGATGATGATGATGGTGATGATGAGCCTTTCCACCAGCACCAATGTTTCTAACCTGGTAATTGACTTGGCAACTCTATAGGATCCCACCGTGTTTTTCTTGCCATCACGACACAAGATGAAATACCCTGTCATTTGTCCGTTCCTACCCAGGTCAGGAACAGGCTGAAAGGTTTTTAAAAAGTGTCTATTTTTAAAGTGAAACTACAAGATATATGGACTCAGAAAAGATCAGGTATGGTTTCCTGTTATGATAAAGGGTAGAAAAAACAAAATGTTATAAGCAGACTCGGAACAAATAATAAAGAGTAATTACAGAAGAATGCAAGAAGATGGTTCAAAATGACTAATATCAAATTAAGAAATTAAGGAGCAAGAAAAAAAAACATCCCAAAACTTCGACGTTGACTGATTTTTTGGGAATTTTTTTTTTTTTTTTTTTGGTATTTTTCTTTCTTGCTTTGTCTGGCATCTTTCATACACAATTGGTCAGATCTTTATTCAAAATGACCACCCATTCTCAAGTGGTACTTTGGACATACACAACCATGAAACAAAAACTTTGTACAAAGAATTAAATGGTCTAATAAATAAATAAATAAATAAATAAATAAATAAAATAACTACCAAATGAGGTCAAATAAAATACAAACTAAGCAATTGGACTATCAAACTTTTCATAATCCTCAACCAAATATTTTCTCTTGTTTTACTAAATATATTCTGAGTATTAAAAGAACTTCACTGTTATTGTCACCAAATTTCTGATGTACTATTTAATTTGTGATGAAGTCGCCAACCTCAGCCGAATCCCCTTTTAAGTCAACACTGTACAATTACAAATGACATTACAAACGTGAAAAATGTTTTGTTTTCAGGAAATGAGAAAGTGAGAGAGAGAGAGACTGATCTCAGCCACAGCAAGTTATAGGTTATACTGACTTGTCGTGTTATGGAGGAAGATTGTAGATTGTAAGGGTGAGGTAATTCGTCTGACAGACAGGTGGTCTCTGTACTATACTAAGCATGCCAAGCAAAGGAAGTGCCCAGGTGTGTATGATAAAAAAAAAAATAATTGTAACATCGCCTAACAGGCATCATGCCTTGTTCTACATGCTATGTGTTGCTGTTGGTTAGGGACCCTTTGTAAAGTGTGTTAAGCACGTTTAGTGGATATTGTGCTATATATATGTTTTTTAAAAAGCTAAAAGCTCAAGTGAGTCACCCTGATATCCCAATGAAACAGAACGGTAAGATTACCGTGTGAATAGCCACAATTTTGGTTTGACATATTCCAAAGATGAAAGTACACCCAATTTCACATCAAACACATGTTTTCTTGAAAATGGTAAAACCAACCTATTCTTAAGGCATCATATTTCTAAAGATACCAAATTGCTGGTTTTCAACAGACTGCGATGTAAGGATGCGACTCATAAGAAATGTGTCGAGAACTGTGGGGGCTGCCTGAAGCCTGGAATCATGAAAATACTAACGAAAGATAGTAAGAAATGTCTCACAATAAGAGCTTTGTAATGAGTCATTTAATATGCCATACCTCCCAAGAGACGGAGACAGCATTAGCATCGATGGCTTCAGCTTGCACAAACTGAGGGGCCAATGAAGGCACTGTGGAGTAAAACAAATTCAAGGTTTATATTTTATAAATGTATAGAAATCATCCGGTGCAGTCAAAATCTAAATGCCAATGAAATAAAGTAAATTAATTACACTATCTTAAAATTTGAAAAACTCAGAAGTCACACAGCTATAAAAAAAATAGCACCACTCAGTATCACTGATTTTATAGATAGTTCGAAGTTGACGTCACTCAGGCCTTTGTTATTGTTTTTTGCCATCCACGTTCATGAGTAATTCTCACTAAACTGTATAAACCTGCCTACAAACGTACATGGTTACACATAGTTTTGTGTGTTGGTCCGCTATACTTCAGGATGGCAATGTTATGAGTTTCTTGGCCAAGCGCATACTATCTATAATATAGTCAACAAGATAAAAATGTGCTTCAAAGTTTGGGTTTATATCTAATGATTTGAGTTTCCCTGTAAAATAACAAAAACCAAAACCAAAACAAAAACCATGGATTGCGGGAGGAATTGTTATTTTCAGATATGAAAGTCATGCTCCTGTTTCGAACATTAGAAAAGAAATTAAAAATTTAATAAATAATTCTTTTACCAGTCATTTTTGTTTGGATGACTAATGGATCAGAATAATTTCCCCACAGTTCCTCATTGTCGTGGAGAGTAGCTGCCCTTGTTTGGACGGAGTAGTTGTAAAAGGGTCGTAAGGATTGGAGGGTGACCTCTTGTGTAGGGAAGGAAGGGGAGGTAATGTTGATGGTCTTGTAGGCTAGGGAAAGAATGGTGCTTTTAAAATGACTTGACAAATGATTGTAATTCATTATCGAGTACAACACCAACAAAAACCAAAAAAAAAAAAAAGAAAAGAAAAAGGTATGAGCAAGGAATGTTGATAGATTTATAGATACGTAACTTGATCAGGCAATGAGTTTCCAGAGGTCCTTATCACTACAATGTCCACGGAGATAAAGTTTATCCAAATTCCTACATGCTTTAACAGACAGTAACAGTTTTTTTGTTACCATTTTTCAAAGGATGATTGATCACCTTATCACTAACACCCTTTAGGGCCAGCATAGGGGTAGTCGGGTAGTCAACAAATGGAACCGCCTGCCTGCAACAGTTGTTGACGTCCCTTCTTTGCAGGCATTCAAGTGCTGTCTTGATGCTCATTGTGAAACAGAAAAATACTGTTTGTAAAGTTTAATTCCGACACCTCCTTCCACTATGTGGCATGCCCAGTTTTGAGATACGTGAATTTAATACGTTCACGAATGCACAAGAGCAGATAAAAGGCTGTAAAAGCCTACATAAATCTGGACTTATATCTCATATCATATCATGTACACAACCAACTTTCTAGGTATTTTTTCCAGGCACAACATGCTGCAGTAAAATCTTATCCCATCGATAACTGTTTAAGTAAATAAATATAAATAATCTCACCGCTTGTCACATCCTCTCTTTTGTATCGCAGCTGATACATCTTGACAACACCGTTTGGAGTTGCTGGTGGTTCCCAACTAATCACAACAGATAGGGGTTGAAGGTCAAGGATCCTCACATTGGTTGGGGCAGAAGGCGCTGAGAAGAAAAAAAACAATGACGTACAATTAGTTTTGTTGGTAGTTTACAAGTTTATCTCTCTAACTTGCTCACATCAGGAAGAAAAAAAATCTTACAACACATTCACGCAGAGAGAGTGAGAGAGAGAGAGAGAGAGAGAGAGAGAGAGAGAGAGAGAGAGAGAGAGAGAGAGAGAAGGGGGGGGGAGAGGAGAGAGGATGAGAGAGAGAGGAGAGAGAGAAGGAGAGAGAGAGAGAGGAGGAGAGAGAGAGAGAGAAGAGAGAGAGAGAGAGAGAGAGAGAGAGAGAGAGAGAGAGAGAGAGAGAGAGAGAGAGAGAGAGAGAGAGAGAGAGAGAGGAGAGAGAGAGAGAGAGAGAGAGAGAGAGAGAGAGAGAGAGAGAGAGAGAGAGAGAGAGAGAGAGAAGGGGGGGGGGGTGGATACAAAATGAGTGAAAGCCAATGATCTGATAAGCAAGGATGATAACAGACAACAAATCAGCGATACAAAATCGTATATCGTACACTTCACCCTCCGGTCCAATTTCTTACTTACTAACTTACTTATCCAAACCAGCGACCACCTGAGCTCTAGCCCTTCGGTCTTGTGCCATGACGTAGAAGTTAGACGTCTTTTGTAGTTGTTCCAGGTGACTATAAAGTGTGTTACTGATGCTTGGATTTGGTGAGAGGAATGTGCATCTCAGGTCTTCAAGAGGTTGACATTCAAGCAAGTGGTGTGTTACTGTTTCATTGAGGTGTTGACATAGGGGGCCAGGAAGGGGATGTGTCTTTTGTAATTTTGCTTAAATGGTTGTTGAGCGGTATGTGTTGTGTTCTTAGTTGAAAGATGATGCTTTGCTGGTGTCTTCTGAGCTTATTTAGGTACTATTTCTTAAGATTTACCCTTCTCTCTGATCACCTGGTAGTATTCAAAACCAAGCCTTGTGTACTTTCTGACTTTCAAAGTTGTTTAATGACATATCTTCATTTAATATGATTTTTCCTGCTAAAGGGTTTGAGGCAAAACATTCCTTGTTATGCATTTCGTTCAATAAAATAGATCTCATTTATTTTCTATTTCAATTTCCATCTTAAAAGAAGACGAGAATTAACCAGTAGATTTTAGACCAATCAAAACATGGAATTTGTGACACACCTACACACGTGCTTGGACAAACATAGTTGGTTGCTAATAAACAATTAAGTGAGTGAATCGACCTTTCTCTGATCATTGTTGTTTTCATACCGACAAGTGAGTGACTAGTTATTGAACGGTTTTCTCGATCATATTATTTATATATGTACATTTAAGTTTATACATAGAATTCTGTGTTTGTTCTATTGGGTCAAGTGGTAGAACAGTGGGTATTTTACTTTGACATACCATCGACTGTAAAACCTGTGTAGTTTTATATGTTTAGCAATCACTGTCATTGTTTACATTATGACAACTGTCTGAGAGGCGTGGTTATCTAAAAAAAAAAAATTTTTTTAATTGAGCTTTGTATAGCGCAATATCCACTAAATGTGCTCAAAGCCCTTTACAAGGGGTCCATGGTCAACAGCAACATTTAACATGTAGGACGGGACATGATGGCTGTTAGGCGATATTACAATTTTTCGGACAAAGACAACGCTGTTAACGGCCAGGAACTCATTTTACACCTGAGTACGGTGAGAGAATGTGAGTAAAGAGCCTTCTCCAGGGACTCAACCCAGAACCTTCCGATCCGAAAGCAAGTGTCATACCACTAGACCACATAGCCGCAGTGTCTAAGTGTCTATTTCCTTTACCTGAATGAAAGGTTGCAGCAGTAAGCAGGTTGCTGGGTGCACTCGTACCAGCGTCATTTACAGCCTTCACATGAAACACATAGGACGTGCCGGGGTCCAAAGGCATCACTTCAACTCTGGTCACATTGGAAGGAAGGACGTCTGGGTACACATGAATGTCTTCACTTGACCTTCAGGGATGAAAAGTGACCGCCGGAAATTTCATTCAATAATTGTAAATAGAAAGTATTGACCTCATCAAGCAGATCAATAGATGAGCGTTCTAATACTTTTTAAAAATTGTTGTGTTTTCATCTGACTCCGATGCTCAAAGCCGGACTTAACTCACTCAACCCTAACACCGACTATATCCGTAGTATGCACGGGGTTACTTTTACCCCATTTATTACATTTATTGCCTATTTATTACATTTTTCTGAGACAAATTATAGGCGTAGTAACAAAGCTAATGTTCTTAAATTTTAAATGTTAATGGTAGTTGAATAAAACTATGTACATGCTCATTTTTAATAAAAATTTTTCTAATTTTGAAAAGCAGCGAACATCTCTAGGATTGAGTGAGTTCAACCCTGAGCCTTCCAGTCTGAAGATGAGTGTTATACCAAAATACCATTTAGCCGCACACAATATTCAGCCATGTTTAAAGTCAAATTATAAAGATATTATCACTCAAGCTAAATCAACATTCTAAAATAAACCTCACTATTCATGATGGCATGGGTTTTATAACCAAATCAACAACGGTATCTTTTAAACAATCTGATAACTCTTACATGGGCAGAAATCAAGTTCATCTCTTATGAACTGCTTAAGGCCAAACAGGTGAAATTTTTTGAGCTTAACTCTCTCCTTACCAGCCATTTTTAGAATTTCCCCCTTAAATTCACACCCACCCGACACAAAAATAGACTTTTCCTAATCAAACAAAAAAGTAACAATGCCTTCTATACATAATGTTGTTCAGCACAATGATCTCAACAACACAGTGTTCAGTAGTTATAGCTGTAAGCAAAGCATTTCTTTCTTTTTTGTGATGTACAAAAGAAGTGAGAATGAGAAAAATGTTGGCTGCATCGTAACGAATGTGACGATTTTCCTATGGGTGGTAAAGAAAGGGTTAAGGCAAACTGTACACTTCAGAATGCCATTCATATCCCAGCTTTTTCAACCAAAAAAAAAAATAAATAATGATTGACACACAAACAAACAAGAATTTGCTTTAAAAAAAAGATTTAATGAGCTCAAAAGACTTACTTTTTTCTGTAGAAGATCTTGAAAGACTCCATAGTTTGTGAGAGTCCAGTGCCATCCATGGACCACTCCCATAACAAATACACTGAGGTGGAGGACAGTGGTACGGCAGCCAACAGGGTGGGAGGATGGGGCCGACCTAAATAAAGAACATTTTCATTGGCCAAAAATAAATAGGGTAGCATTTATATTTCTTATTCAATTATTTTATTGTCATATGGCTTTGATAATTTGTTTAAACTTAAAATATTAATCATTTCATTATATTCTGCGCAATAAAAGTAAAAACATTTATTCGATAGAGAAAAGTGATTTTAAAATTTATTTCATTTCTTTCTTTTTTGTATCATTTAACTCGTAAAGGGATGCTTCCTGTCAGTTATACTTAAGTCAAAGTATCGAACATAAATTCAGCATGTTACTAACTTCAATCGAGGTACACTTTTCAGGTTCAAACATTTGCTCTTGTTTTTGTTTTTTTTTTGTTTTGTTTTTTGTTATCATTTGATCTGATAGGCTCTTACTGTCTATTCATTGCTACAGAAACCAAAATAAACTCTGGATTCATGGACTTTATGGCTTTACGGGACAAAACCATCCATAAGAATTGAACTCTGAAAGTAACGAAAGTTTGGTCTTTGAGGTGATTTATTCCCTGTGATTTGATATTCATAAACCATTTGCAGACATGTGCAACATAATACAAAATCCCCTGTATACACATATCCATTTGTCTGATGGTCCTTTACATTCACTTTAGCAATTCAACTGTGTTTGTCACACCAAAATGTTAACGAAGAGTTGACCACAAAAAATTGATGATACACAAGACAGATACAGAATGATGAAGCGCTGAAACACTTGGATGTGGCTTGTGCTCTTGAATACGTTGCCGGTCAGCTGTCTCCACGAATCACGATCCTCTGCGGTGCGCATGAAATCTGTGTTGCTTTTTATGTCACATTTGGCCATTCTTAGGTTATTTAGATAAGTCATTATCATTTATTTGACTTATTTCTACTTACCATAGATATTGATAGAAAACGATACAGTGTCCCTTCCAGCCTGTGACTCGGCAATACATTTATAAATGCCAAATCTTATCTAATTTGTTCCATACAACGGATCACACTTGATATAGCCTGGATATTTCTACTTACCATAGATATTGATAGAAAACGATACAGTGTCCCTTCCAGCCTGTGACTCGGCAATACATTTATAAACGCCAAATCTTATCTAATTTGTTCCATACAACGGATCACACTTGATATAGCCTGGATATTTCTACTTACCATAGATATTGATAGAAAATGATACAGTGTCCCTTCCAGCCTGTGACTCGGCAATACATTTATAAACGCCAAATCTTATCTAATTTGTTCCATACAACGGATCACACTTGATATAGCCTGGATATTTCTACTTACCATAGATATTGATAGAAAACGATACAGTGTCCCTTCCAGCCTGTGACTCGGCAATACATTTATAAATGCCAAATCTTATCTAATTTGTTCCATACAACGGATCACACTTGATATAGCCTGGATATTTCTACTTACCATAGATATTGATAGAAAACGATACAGTGTCCCTTCCAGCCTGCGACTCTGCAATACATTTGTAAATGCCTGCATCCTCCTCGATGGCTGATTCCACGACCAGCATCCCCGCCATGGGAAATCGTATTCTCCCATTCAAAGAGGGAAGTACAGGACTGTCTCGATGAGTCCACCTTATGGTAGGGGTCGGAACGCCGTTGGTTCCACAGGTCAGAATAAACTCTGAATTTATCTTGACAGGACTGGTGGGATGGTTCGTTGACACGATGGATGGTGGGACTGGAAAGAATCAAAGTAAATCAAAACGTTAATAGCTGGACACTAACTAACTATTATAGAAAATTTATTACAGGTTAGAATAAACTCTGAATTTATCTTGACAGGACTGGTGGGATGGTTAGTTGACACGATGGATGGTGGGACTGGAAAGAATCAAAGTAAATCAAAAAGTTAATAGCTGGACACTAACTACTATAGAAAATTGATCAGTCATATGTTCACTAATTCTGGCTGGTAAAACAAGGATTTGCATTGTATAATCATTCATATATTGGGGGTCCCAATAGCTCAGTTGATAGAGCACTCGTGTCACACGCAAAGGGACCAAGATAGATCCCGGGTGCAGTCGAGATTTTTTCTGACCCCCTGTCCACCCCACAGTGAATGGGTAGCTGAGTCTGTTAGATTTGGTGGAAAGTACTTTGTGATAGACTAGCGTCCTAACCAAAGGATAGCAAGCACTTGCTATTGCTCGTCTCATGATATAGAAACTGAGATAAAATCTGGCTCCATGGGACGAATGGCTCTGAAGGACATTTAACAAAAAAAAATTTCAATGATCAATATCCTTGTTGCCTGAAATATATGGAACATTGATCTATGTCTAGCATGCAATCTGGTAACTTTGTTTCCATTTAACCTTTTTTACCTTGCAGGGACACAGCAGCTGACCGTTTGACCACACCAACTCCATTGGAGGCGACACACGTGTACTCTCCTACATCCTCCCATCCCATGGACTGAAAGGTCAAGGTCGCATTGTCTTCGCTCAATGCACCTCTCGCCGGTATAGAGTTCTGGGAGGAATAAAGTGATGATAAAGATCTGAACACGTGTATGATAGGTGCCAAAGCAAGAAAGAAAAACATAAGATAAAAAACATTAACCTCGAGGTCGACTGGTTTTTAAAAACCTTTTCGAGGGTTTTTAGGGTGCTTGCAACACATTTAGGTCATATCAGTGCCAGTAAAAAGGAAGACAATTGGATAGTGAAACGATTCTAGATGTACAATAAAAAGGACTTGAGGAAAAAAAGTAAGACAAAGGGGAAAGGTTCAAATAAAGAACAAAGGTAGATTCCAAGAGCACACTATCAATGTACTTAGTTTTTTTTTTTTGTTTGTTGCTTTAGGTCTCTTCCAACACAATTGAGGTTATATGAGAGACCGCTGAAACAAAAAAAACAAGCAATCTAACAAAAATAGTACAAATGTAAATCAAAATCATAACCTAAAGATATCATAAGCTAAATTATAAATAACCAAGAACAAACAGGCAGAAGATTTACAGAAAAAAAAATATCCCCTGTCAAAAATACAATCACAAACCAAAGAAGCAGGATAGGCTAGTAAAGAGAAGAAGAAACGACATCACTATCGGATCGTACACCCATGCGAACATCATAGGTATATGATTCAAGGGTGATGCTCCCATCCAACCACCCGCAATGTACTTAGTTTGAGATCACCTAAATGTCTCACCCATATACCAGCACAAGATCCCACTCAGAGGAATACACTCAAATGCTTACATTATACATTCAAAATAACAAATATAATACAGAACAGAGATGGTTTACAAGGTAAAAAATATCTCCCAAAACAATACCTATGCATTTGACTGTTTCCCTCTCAGCCAAGCACTACGGTCAGGGCCAGGGCAAAACCAAGTAACCTCATTCCAAGAATAGGGGAATAGAAGACACAGTAAGTGCCTCCCTGCCCAATATGGGAGGCCAGGGACCCCACCCAGCAAGGTCGACTGATTTTTATTTTTTTTAATGTTTTTTTTTCTTGTATTTTTTTTTTCTTGCTTTTTCTCCCAAAATTAACTATACATTTGACTGTTTCCTATCAGCGAGGGTATCCTGCCAGGGCCAGGATAAAACCAAGTAATCTTATTCTAAGACAAAGACAAAAAGCAAATTGGAAAACAGTCAGATAGAGGGGGATAGAGGACACAGTAAGTACCTGTCTGCCTACTATGGGAGTTCAGGAACCTCACACAGGTACCATTAGTGTCCACCAACAGACCCCACCCTTTTCATATGATTCAATTCCTAATGCATTATTCACAAATGAAAGAAAACCTGAATTCTCACATTCAACAGTGAGGTGACAAGAAGAGAGAGAGGAATACAAATGAAACTTACATTGAAAAGCCAGTGAATCGTAGGAAGGAAATTCCCACCAGCCTTGCACGTCAACTCTCCTCTTTTGCCGAGAACTATTGATATATCTTGAGGGGATTCCCAAATGTAAGGTGGAACTGAAATAGAGAAACACAGTGATGACAACATTAATCAAAACCATTCATCAGGACACACATAGCCAAAATGTAAGGTGGAACTGAAATAGAGAAACACAGTGATGACAACATTTA
>NC_088368.1:21385700-21443200 GCF_034508935.2 Berghia stephanieae | reverse complement strand
TGTTTACCTTATCACACTTGCCTGGAATGAATGCATCCATTATTTTTGAGCTTTTTTTTATATAGCGCAATATCCACTAAACGTGCTCAAAGCGCTTTACAAGGGGTCCCTGGCCAACAGCAACACATAACATGTAGGACGAGACATGACGCCTGTCAGGCGATATTACACATTTTTGGGCTGTTAACGGCCAGGTACTCATTTTACACCTGAGTACGGTGAGAGAATGTGAGTAAAGAGCCTTCTCCAAGGACTCAACTATGCGCCGAACGAGGCTTGAACCCAGGACCTTCCGATCCGAAAGCGAGTGTCATACCACTAGACCACATAATCGCACATAGCCACTCCCATTACGGTGAAGACAATCTAAATAAATACTAGCGCTTATAATTTGTTCAATAAGCAATTTGACAACAAACCAACATTGACACTCGGATATCATAAATTGTGACCCTTCACCTCAAAACGGTATTAAGTCGGGATGATTAGATGCTGAAAATGGAATTTGTAGCCAGAAATAATATCAGACTTAAGTTGAGTTTAAATGCTTTATAGAGGAGAAGGAATATCATATTTTAGAGTGCTACATACCAACGTTTCATATTTTTGACCACTTTAACTATAATTTGACTTTTTAGCATCTGATCCATCCGGACTTAATACCGTTTTGAGACGAGGGGTAACAATTGTAGTCGTCAGATCTCTTTCTATTAGCCGTAAATTTTGGAGACCCCCCCCCCCCCCCACCAAGAAAAAAAAAAACATCCAAAAAAACAAAACAAAAACGGTCATATGCCGATGGCGTTAAATTAAAATACTTAAAGTCAATTATACAGTTCATTTTCATTAATTAAGAAAGGAGCATTTCAACAGTATATTATACCTTGAAAACACCCTGTAATGGATTCACAAATTGACACGTTTCGGTTTCGTTGTTAGTAAGTGAATATATTTTAAAAAGTGCATTACCGTAATCACCAAAGTATGTTTTTCTTGATTTATTCGATATTCAAATTATTCATTTTTGATTAACTCTCTACTCTAGATGCCGGATTCAAAATTCACTCTTAAGAAAACTAACAAATCTTACCGTATTTTATTGATGAGAATAACAACAATACGACCGAGGATTACGTGATGCTCGAGTTGAATTCTAGTCACTGTTTTCTTTTCTTTTTTTCTTTTTTTTTAAAAAGGTTTTACGGCGCTTGCAACACATTTAGGTTATATCAGCGCCAGTAAAAAAGAAGAAAATGGGATAGTAAAAAGTTATAGAATTAAAGCACCCAAGAAAAAGTAAGACATAGGGGAACTGGGAATAAATAGGGATCAGATGTAGATTCCAAGAGCAAACCATCAATGTACTTAGTTTGAGATCACCTATAAGCACAAAATTCAACAAAGAGGAATACACTCAGATGCTTACATTATACATTGAAAACAACAAATATAACAATACATAACAGAGAGATGATTTACAAGGAAAAAAATATAATCTCTCAAAACAATAACTATGCATTTGACTGTTTCCCTCCCAGCCAGGCTCAGGCCAGGGCCAGGTCAAAACCAAGTAATCTCATTCCAAGACAAAGACCGAAAGCATGTTGAAAAACAGATATAGAGGGATAGAAGACACAGTATGGACCCCCCTGCCCGCTATGGGTGTGTCAAAAAAACCAGCTAAATAAATAAAGACACACTAATATTATATTTGTTCATGCATCTCGTCATCAAAGGGCAGAACTGCCGAGTACTACGAAAAATTCGTAGAAATACGAAAAACATTTTTTGCTCCAACTACAGAGCTGCATAGGTCTCTTTGGCTCAATAAATTAGAGAGAGAGAGAGAGAGAGAGAGAGAGAGAGAGAGAGAGAGAGAGAGAGAGAGAGAGAGAGAGAGAGAAATAAGTAGGAGTGAAATATCTGTTCAATGTTATAGTTATCATAATATAACGTTATAACAAGTGTAACTAAATTACACATTGCCATATTTATGGACAATAAAGATCTATTATTATTATTTTTATTTTTATTTTTATTTTTATTATTTATATTATTATTATTATTATATTATTATTATTATTATTATTATTATTATTATTATTATTATTATTATTATTATTATTATTATTATTATTATTATTATAATTATTATTATGATTATTATTATTATTATTATAATTATTATTATTATTATTATTATTATTATTATTATTATTATTATTATTATTATTATTATTATTATTATTATCTTGTTGAAAAGGAAATTTTAGCTCACTAGAACCTATATATTCAGGACCATGCTAAAAGAAAATTAAATCTTTATTTGTCAATCTATTTAATGTGAATTTTTCTTCTTTTTTTTCTTTCTTTCATGGAAACTACGAATATTTGACATTAAAAAAAAAAGAGCTTTTATATAGCGCAATATCCACTAAACGTGCTCAAAGCGCTTTACAAGGGGTCGCTGGTCAACAGCAACATTTAACATGTAAGACAGGACATAACGCCTGTTAGGCGATAATACAATTTTTCGGACAAAGACAACGCTGTTAACGGCCAGGTACTCATTTTACACCTGAGTATGGTGAAAGAATGTGAGCAAAGAAAGAGCCTTTTCAAAGGACTCAACCATGCGCCAGGACCTTCCGATCCGAAAGCGAGTGTCATACCACTAGACCACATAGCCGCACATTTCAAGTAGACAGCTCTGCCAAAGGGCAATAGAACCAAAACCCTGCCTACATCTAAATTCCGATAATTATCGATCCACAGTATATGATGTACCCATTAACTCACTCAATCCTAGAGACTTGTGCAACTTTTCAAAACAGGAAAGAATGTATTAAAAATGAGCATGTACATAGACAGTTTTATCCAACTATCATTAACATGTAAAAACTAAAAACATTAGCTTTGATACTACGCCTATAATTTGTCTCAGAAAAATGTAATACACAGGCATGGGGTAAAAGTAACCCGGATAAACTACGGATATAGTCGATGTTAGGGTTGAGTGAGTTAACATCTCTAATAGATGAAGACGGTTGTACCCCATTAATATTTCAAACCGAAACGCAAAATGAGTTGTGATAACACCTTAAAGTTCAAAAACAACAACAAAGCTCCGAGTAATCTTCCATCCATTAACAGTAACAGACTTAAGTTTACACTACTTTCTTCGACATTTTTGCGGTGTGTTTTGAGTATTTTTGTAATAATAATATCACAGCTTAATGGGGATTTCCTATGATTTTTATACAGTCAAAAAATAATACAGACGTTCTTAACTCTCTCGAGTTCATATGCATGGGAAATCGAACAAATTTGCTCGATGTTCTAATAGGGTGAACTCCAGAGAGTTTTAAGAAATAATACATTAAACAGACTTTGTCAAATTTGAAAAACAAAACAAAACACAAAAACAAAAACAAACTTGATTGATTCCAAGAAGGTAACTTGAATAAGAAATTCACGTTTATTTCATTTGTCTAGTCTACCCCCCCCTCCCCACCCAATGAAGGTGCACATAAATAATCAAATCCAATATTGCCATTGTTGACACAGTCATCATAACCAAACGATCATCACAACCATTACCACCATCATCCCCCCCCCCCACCCAAACGCTATCACTACCACCACATCATCGTCATCATCATCTTCGGCGTCGTCATCATCATCATCTTCGTCGTCGTCATCATCATCATCATCGTGTTCGTCGTCGTCGTCACCATCATCGTTTTCATCATCATCATCGTCGGGGGCGTGGTCGTCATCGCTAACCAACAGCAACACGTAACTTGTAGAACGAGACATGACGCCTATTACGCGATATTACAATTTTTTTCGGTCAGAGACAACGCTGTTAACCGCCAGGTACTAATTTTACACCTCAGTACGGTGAGAGAATCTGGATAAAGAGGCTTTTTCAAAGACTGACTCAACTATGCGCCGGACCCAGGACCTTCCGATCTGAAAGGGAATGCCATACCACAAGACCACATTTATCCGCACAACGTAAACGATCACAAAGAGAATGCATTCCTCATGGACCACAGTTGTTTACGCCGCAGAATAAATAACTGAACAAGTGTGTATGAAAGGTGTCAGACAAAGCAAGAAAGAAAAATACAAGGAAAAAAAAACATCCCAAAAATCTGTTGTTTTGTTTTGTTTTTAAGGGTTTTACGGCGCTTGCAACACATTAAGGTCATATCAGCGCCAGTAAAAAGGAAGAAATTGGGATAGTAAAAAGTTCTAGAAACAATTAAAGAACCCAAGAAAAGGTAAGAAAAAGGGGAATTGGTTCAAATAGGACACAGGTGTAGATTCCAAAAGCACACTGCCAAAGTACTTAGCTTGAGATCACTAAAAGTCTCACCAAGACACACGCGCAGGTCCCCACTAAGAAGAATGCATTCAAATGTTTTATAAATCATATATAATATAAAGAAAACATAATACAATGCATAACAGAGAGATGATTTACAAGGGGAAAAAATATCATCTCCCAAAATTAACTACACATTTGACTGTTTTCCTCCCAGCCATGGTATCCGGCCAGGGCCAAGACAAAACCAAGTAATCTCATTCCAAGACAAAGACAGAAAGCATGTTGGAAAATAGATATAAGGGGATAGAAGACATAGAATGTACCTCCCTGCCCACTATGGGAGGTCAGGAACCCCACCCAGCCCAAAAAAAATCATTCAACTTCGACCTCCCCAGTCCAGCTTGACTGATTTGTTGGGATGTTTTTTCTTTTCTTGTATTTTTCTTGCTTGCTTTATCTCGTACCTTTCGCCTTTCATACAAACGTGTTCAGTTCTTTATCTTACACCGGTGCCTGCTCCTTAATTTCTTAATTTGATTAGATTCGCGGTACTTTGTCACGAAGGCAAAATATTTTGGTCACAAATCAGTAGGATGGTGAGTAATAAATATATTTATCGTTTCACGTAATACAATACACGAGGGGAATGCTCTAAATCAGAAAAAATCAGAATAATAATGCGACTTTTGAAGTCTCTCTCCAAGGAATATTGTTATACTTTTAGCGGGTATTTATATATATATTTATATAGTCGCAGTATTTATTTACCTTTACTTAAATCCGATTAAATTTGCTTTACCCATTTCGTTGTAAACGCCTATATATATATAAAACGAACTCATTCGGATTCAACACAACTTCAAAACTTTGTAAGTAAATTAAGGTGTCTAATACGTTTTGTGCGGCTGTGTGGTCTTGTGGTATAACATTCGCTTTCGAATCGGAAGGTCCTAGGTTCGAGCCTCGCTCGGCGCATAGTTGAGTCTTTGAAAAAGGCTCTTTCTTTACTCACATTATCTCACCGTACTCAGGAGGTGTCAAATGAGTACCTGACCGTGAACAGCGTTGTCACTGTCGGAAAGAAAAAATTCTTATACCGCCTATAAGGCGTCAATGTCTCGTTCTATATGTTACGTGTTGCTGTTGGCCAGGGACCCTTTGTAAAGCGCTTTGAGCTCGAAAATAGCTCAAGTTTATACGTTTTGGTTACAATACGATAAATCACAATTTTCTCATTATTCCACGGCTATGAATACTTTTTCTGACTGATAATTTTTTGACTTGAAGATCGAGAGTGTGTTTGATAAGACAATAGGGAATGAGATTAGCGGAAGAGTAGCGTCCCTTGATTGGACGTCACCGGTGGAGAAGTTATTTGCAAACAAACCATCTACAAGCCAAGCGCTCCAAATACAAAATTTATTATTCATATTTCTGTACAAAAATGCATAACGTTGATTATGATATGCATTTTTGTACAGAAATACGAATAATAATTGTTTGCATTTGGAGCGCTTGGCTTGTAGTTGGTTTGTTAACAAATAACTTCTCCACCGGTGACGTCCAATCAAGGGACGCTACTCTTCCGCTAATCTCATTCCCTATAGATATTCGACAGAAATACACCTAATATAAGATTTTGTAAAGTAATTTGAAGGTAAAAAAAAACCTCCTCGGCGACCTCCCCATCGTCAACTTGAGCTAGTCTGCAACTGAACCAAATAAGGCAGACCAAAGTGACACCACAGGCGGATCCTTTATTTAGGTGAATTGTTATTATGCTTTGCTGTTTTTTCTTTTTATATAATAAACATCAAAATGAGTATAAAATATAACCTAATACTCTTCAACAGTCGTAACGTCACTTCCTTTCTAATGATGCATGGTAACTTAGTAACTGGCTCTAAACTATCGAAACAATGGCGGACGCCCGTATGAAATATTTCTCCGGCGAGCATAACAGCGTATCCAGGGGAAAAAAAAAACCCCATAAATTTGATCATGTTTTGACTTTTACACATTCTGATCACAAGGCATATGAAAAGTTCTAGCCAGCATGAAGAATAAAAAGTAATGATTTTCTTTGTTTAGAACCAAGATGGCCGCCGTTGCCGGGCAGCGTGACATCAGACTACTGAATCCAATTTGAATAAAGTAATACGATTTTCTTCGTTTTGCTTTCTTCTGGATCCCTGGCATTTGTACACACAGTGAAATGAAAATAATAAAAGACGTGTTGATATCATTGGTTGGAAATCCATTAGCTTGTTATGAGTTCGATTAAAATATTGTCCATTACATCAATGTTAAACTAGGCCTATAAGTGGGTTCGGATGTCAGACCTGCATATATGTACATGTTGGCTAGAATGCATAGACAAAATCATTTTTGATTTAAAATAGAAATGAATAAAAATTGAGCGTTTATAAAGAGCAATATTCACTTAACGTGCTCAAAAGCGCTTTAACCCTCTCCTTGCCACCTATTGGAAAATCGTCACATTTTTTACGATGCAACCGTCACTTTTCTCATCCAGATTTCATTTCTTTTTGCTATAGCTATAAAAACTTGACATTCTGTTATAAAGCCCATATTGTCGAACATTAATATGTATTGAATGTGCTTGTTGCTTTTCTGTTTGAGTAGGAAATGTCTGTTTTTGTGTTGGGTGGGTGTGTGAAGTTTTGGAGAAAATTCTGAAAATGGCTGGTAAGGAGAGGGTTAAGAGGTCGTTTGTTTTTGTTTTTAAGGGTTTTGCGGCGCTTGCAACACATTAAGGTCATATCAGCGCCAGTAAAAAGGAATAAAACGGGATAGTAAAAAGTTATAGAATTACAATTAAAGCACAAAAGAAAAGGTAAGACAAAGGGGAATTTGTTCAAATAGGGAGCAGATGTAGATTCCAAGAGCACACTATCAAAGTACTTAGTTTAAGATCACCCAAAAGTCTCATCCAGACACAAGCACATGTCCCAACTAAGAGGAATACACTCAAATGTTTACCAATCATATAATATAATATGCAAACTAAATATAATACAATGCATAACAGAGAGATGATTTACAAAAAAAAAAATATAATCTCCCAAAACAATAACTATATATTCGACTGTTTCCCTCCCAGAACTCCGGGAAGGATCGGGACAAAACTAAGTAATCTCATTCCAAGACAATGACAGGAAACAATTGGAAAATAGGTATGGGGGGATAGAAGACACAGCATGTACCTCCTTGCCCACTATGGGAGGTCAGGTTAAGAGGTCCCTAGCCATCAGCAACTCTTAACATGTAAAACGAGACATGATGCCTGTCAGGCGATATTTATTATAAATTTCTTAGAGACAATTCTATTAATGACCAGGTATTCATTTTACACCTGATCATGGTGAATGAATGTGAGTTAGTAATGACCTTCCTCAAGGACTCATCTATGCGTCACTCAAAGCGGTACTCGAACCCTGGGCCTTCCGATCGCAAGACGAGTGGCATACCTCTAGACCACATAGCAACACAGATTAGAAAACGAATCCTTAATTTGACTTTTCTTTATCATAATGAAAATGTTTGACATAGAAATTGATAAAATCAAAATGAAAGCCTAGGGAAGTCCATTTGTTCTCACCACGCCCAGTCATTTCGTCCTTACTCTTTCATTCATTATGTTTTATTGATAAAGGGGAAACCCGAAACGTCCAAAGTATCTGTCTTCGTCTAATAAATTGAAGCTTACAACTCTATACTTTTCTTTATATTTTCTTCGTCATAGCATTTCTAAACTTCTGAAAACGTTTCGAAGTGTACAGAGATTCTGAAAAAAGTGTATGTCATGAAGTGTATGTCCAGATATTTATGAGCATTCCAAAGGCTCGTCTTGCTTTCGTTAGTCTGTCTTTGATTTCATCTTCGGAATTTCTATTATGACGAATCCTGCTGTCTAGATAGACTAGGTGAAATGATTCACATCCTCAATGCCTCGGTTGTTTACGTTCAGAATGTTATTTGAATTAGAATGTGTCCTCATCATTTTGGTCTTTTCAATATTTATATACATGCCTAGCTTGACAGCATTGTTGGCAACAAGTTGTGTTTTGGACTGTACATAATATGTGAAATTGTGGGTGAGGAGTACAATGTAGTCTACAAAGTCGAGAGCTAGTGTCTTCGTAAATGTCCAGCTGAGTCCGGTTTTCTTGTTGTCTACTGATTCCTTCGTAATTTCCGTAACAATTACGGACGATCCGTAAAAGTATGCAGGTATGGCTTTCAATTGCACTTTTCATTTCTTCGGTGGTTGGGGGTTCTGTATTGATTTGTAGATATATATTAGTGCAGGAGAAGATGTATACAGCATTATTTATTTTCTCATTTTCCAGCAATTCGACAAAAAAAAATGGAATTTTCCCACATAAGCAGCATGAACGATTCCAAAAACGCAAACGTCTCAATCAACAACAACCTGGCAAGCTTTGTCAAAGACCCACTAGTAGAAGTTAGTGATATCTATCAAGCGCCCAGTCCCCCATTTGATATGCAAACCTTCTACTTGTTAGAGCAAATAGTACGGGGTTTTATCATCGGCATCATCTCGTTGTGTGGAGTGGTCGGCAATGTCCTCAACCTGGTCGTTTTCTTTCGCATTGGAATTCTCTCCGACAGTAACAATGTCAGCTTGACAGGGCTGGCCATTTCAGATCTAATCAACTGCACGATTGTATTGTGGGGAAGCTTCTGGCTTTGTAAATCTATATACTTCAATAATCCAACATTGGATGCATATGCGTTTTATCTAGAATCGGTGTTTCAGAGAGTAATTTTCACTCAAATAATTTGCTATCTGACAACTTATATCGCCTTGGAAAGATTTGTTGCCATCGTGTTCCCGTTTAAAGTCAAGTTCATCTTCACGGCCAAGCATACCTTATGTGCCATTTGCCTCATTTTTATCTTCGCAATCGCGATTGATTTCCCACAATATACGTTATATTTACCAGAATGGGTGGCCAATCCAATAAATAATGCTTCTATTCTGACGATGGTTCCAACGGGGATTGTTTATTCTGATGAATTGCAAAATTCGCTTTCTTCCATTGTTGTCTTTCTCCGACTAGCATCGTTTGCAATAGTTATATTATGCAACATAACCATGCTATCCAAACTATCCAACAGAAAATTCAGAAAATCAGGATCATCAACAATGACAGCCACCACGAGCACAACCACAAGTGACAATACAAGAGCCATAGATACTAATACTGCATCTGTTGAAACTGGATCCAGGATTTCAAGCACACCAGAGACAGTGAGTGAGGTGAACACGAACCGTGCCAAAAACAAGATGGACAAGGACAAACGACTCGTAGCCATGATGGCGACCATCTGTGCTATGTTTATCGTCTGCTTCCTCCCAGATGTTTTCATCACTATCATCTTTTTCATCGTTAAATTGGACTGTCACTGGCTATATGTAACTACTTCGTATTTCTTCAGTACTTTTTTGGAGACCATCAATTCATCATGTAACATATAATCTACTATAACATGAGTTCTCGGTATAGGCAGAATTTCTTAAAGTTGTGGGGAAGGAACTGGAGATCAGAACAGTTCAATCTCTCATATGTATATGTTATTAATATATAAATGCTACCAAAATGGTACCCCCCCCCCCCCCTGATTTCAAAATACAAAATTAAACGTTTCGCATAACGACCCTTGTCGCAGACGAGTGTTGTAGATCATAAAGTAATATCTGTCAATTTTAAGTTTAACAAAAAGTAAATACCGCAGGATAGAATGAATGCTTCGAGGCGTAATTGAAATGCGATGGTCAGTAAGCAAATAAATGGCGGAAATGGGACGTTTCTTGAAACGCCATGAACTCTTCATATCAATAGATGGAAAGATAAACATCAAGGCCAAAGAATAATGGTTCTTGAAATAGTAAGGGTAAAATCATGGGATACAAAAAAGTGTTCAATATCTGAATGCGAACCTGACAAAGAGCCTTTGACACTGAATTCAGAAGTTTTTTTATTTTTATGTTTTCCAGCAATTCAAAAGATGGAATATTCCAATATCAGCAACCTAAACGAGTTCGGCATCAATAACGACACAAGCGTCAACAACAACGAGTCTGGCGTCGCTAGCCAGTCAACTGTAGAAATTGGTGACATCCTGCAAGAACCCAAGCCCCCATTTAGTTTTGAAGTCTATCTGTTGATAGAAGCTATCGTTCGCACATTTATAACTGGAGGCATTTCTTTGTTTGGAGTCGTGAGCAATGTCATCAACCTCATCGTTTTTATTCGAATTGGAATTCTCTCCGACAGCAACAACGTCAGCTTGACTGGTCTGGCGGTATCAGATCTAATAGCCTGCACGATGATCATGTGGGGTACTGTTTGCCTTTGCCTGTTTAATTACTTCAATAACCCTAACAACACATTGGATGCATTGAACTTTTATGTCAATACTGTTTTACGTCCGAGGCTACTTTTCACTCAAATAACTTGCTTTATCACGACCTACATCGCCTTGGAAAGATTTGTTGCTATCGTGTTCCCATTCAAAGTCAAGTACATTTTCAAGGCCAAGAATACCCTATATGCCATGTGTGTCATTTTTATCGCGGCAATTGGAATTGACTTTCCACAATATATGCTAGATTATCCACAGTGGGTAAATAATCCAAATAACAACGCGTCTATTTTGAAGTATGTTCCAACAGGAATCGTTTTCACAGAAGAGACAACTACTGCAGTTAATTCCATGAATGTAGGTCTTCGACTAATAGCCTTTATAATCGTTATAATATGTAACGCGTTTATGCTGTCAAACCTATCGAACCGGAAATTTAGAAACTCTAAATCATCAACGATGACAGCAGCCACCACGAGCGCAATCAGCAGCGACAATTACAACATCACCACCGTTGAAGGCAAGTCAGGAATGTCAAATTGTACTACTGAGTCAGCGAGTGTCCAGGCCGTGACCAAAAATAAAGTGGACAAAGACAAGAGACTCGTGGCTATGATGGCCACGATATGCGCCGTCTTTATAGTGTGTAACCTTCCCGATATGATCATCACAATCGTCTTTTACCTCGCACATTTGAAGTGTCATAGGATTTATGTAGACACGTCCTACATTTTCAGCACCTTTTTGGAGACCATCAATTCATCATGTAACATATACATATACTATACCATGAGTTCTCGTTATAAGCGAAATTTCTTAAAATTGTGGGGCAAGAAACAATAAGAATCGGATAAGAGCGGGGGATTTTTTTGTATATATAGATAGTATGCTCTTGGCTAAGAAACTCACAATTACAACATTGCCATCCGGAAATATAACGGACCAACACACAAAACTATGTGTAACCATGAACGTTTATAGTCTGGTGAATACAGTTTAGTGTGAATTACTCATAAAAACGGATGGCAAAAAAAAAAAAAAAAACAAAAACAAAAAACCAATAACAAAGACCTGAGTGACGTCATATTCGTTCTATCTATCTGTCTCTCTACATTAAAACCTTACTAAAAGGTCGAACTGTGGCCCATCGCCTAAAGATGGTATTATGTCGATGTTGAATAGTAGCAGAAAATGGATTCTATAATCAAAATAATATGAAACTAGGTTCAAATTGAGATATTTTTGATTGAGGAGGATGAATGTAGTTCAAAACTCTGAAATCTCGTATCTCTGATCATTTAAAAATTTTTTAAACTGTACATTTTCATTTTTTCCATCAATTAACAATGACATCAAAGCAGAGACGATTTTGTGTACTTAAAAATGTCAATTAATCAATTTGATCTTTTATTTTGTGTGTATTGACTTTTATAGCTAAAACAACAGGATATTTAAAGTAACCTTTTACGATAATAATATGATAGAAGAAGATGGATAAAGGGAAAAAAAAGATAGTGGCGATGATGCTTTCCTCGCCATCATCTTTTACGTCATTGTTTTAATTGCCATTGAGTCGAAATAGATACAAGGTGAGTACCTCAGTACAGTCAATCAACTCACTTAACCATGAGTTTTTGAATAGATACTTTATTTTATTTTATTAAAAGAACATTCAGCAGCAGAAATAATGAGATTATTAGGCGGCTCTACACTGCTCTGATACGACCAACACTTGAATATGGTAATGCACCGAGGATATCACAGCATGTCTGTGACATTGATAAAATTGAAAGGGTACAAAGGAGAGCGACGAAGCTTTGTTCAGACTTGAAGCATCTACCAAATGAAGATAGACTGAGGCATCTCAGCCTACCATCACTGTACTACAGGAGACAAAGAGGAGACATGACACAAGTATATAAGATAATAAACGAGAAAGATAGAGTAGATAGAGAGCAAATACTACCAGAGAGCACATTTGATAGAACGAGAGGACATAGCGATAAAAAAAAAAAAAAAAAGACAGGCTAGATTAAATGTAAGAAAATGCTCCTTTGAACTCAGAGTGACAGATAACTAGAACAGCCTTCCAGAAGATGTAATTAAAGCGAGGACAGTGAATGAGTTCAAAGACAAGCTAGACAAACACGGGCATTACAAGCGTTACCGCCTCCGCCCCAACCATGCAGATGCGCGTATATATCAGAGATAGAGCAGAACGGGTATTACAGGCAGAGCCCTGCCCTCTGACGGTAAAATGTCGCTGACGGTAAAATGTCGCATATGCGTATAAGTTTTATAAGCATATGCGACGTTTTACCGTCAGGGGGCTGACCTTCAACCCGAAGAAGAGGAAACCGGAAGCCCTAATTTCCTTTACCAATGATAGTATGCGCTTGGCTGAGGAGCTCATAACATTGCCATCCGGAAGTATAACGGACCAACACACAAAACTTTGTGTAACCATGATCGTTTATGGTCAGGTTAATACCTTTTAGTGAGAATTACTCATAAAAGCGGATGGCAAAAAACAATAACAAAGACCTGAGTGAAGTCAACTTCAAACTATCTACAGGTAGATGTTGAAAAAACAAATAGAAATATATTTGGCCTCTTTAATTGAGTGCCGATTTACATCAAGCCATAGAATAAACGTTAAAATGGAGATTCTGACCATAAAATATCAACACATAAAATAAGGTTTAGTGATGGATGCCACATCAGCAAAGAAACTGAAATACTTGTTGCTAATAGGGGGAATTAGTATAAAAACCGAGCAAATTCGGGTTGAAAGCATGAAAACATACATACGCGCATGCAGGTTGCCAAGACCATCTGCTATGGAACCACTCTGGTAATCAATCATAACGTTTCGGTATGAGGCCTTAGATTTTCCCTATTACAGCTATATGAAACAAGGGAAATTTACTTCTAAATAAAACATTTTCACGAATTCCCCGTGTTGCAGTCTCCTCTTATTGAAAAAAAAAAAAAAAAAAAACTTCGGTGTTTGTATTTGTTTGTTTCAAAGCTGGCATTCATTCACATCCTTTCTGTTTTATTTATCGTGTTGAATAATTCTATATTCAAGTTTTCGTCCAACCGAATCATCTATCACATGGCCTGTTGCTGTCCAACAATACTCTTCAACAGTCGTAACGTCACTTCCTTCCTAATGACGCATGGTAACTTAGTAACACTGGCTCTAAACTATCGGAACAATGGCGTACGCCCGTATGAAATATTTCTCCGGCGAGCATAAAAGCGTATCCAGAGGGGAAAAAAACCCATAAATTTGATCATGTTTTGACTTTTACACATTCTGATCACAAGACATATGAAAAGTTCTAGCCAGCATGAAGAATAAAAAGTAATGATTTTCTTTGTTTAGAACCAAGATGGCCGCCGTTGCCGGGCGGCGTGACATCAGACTACTGAATCCAATTGGATATTTGTAAACAAAGGGTTTTTGTTTGTGAAAGTTGTAAACAAACCAATGGGGATGATCTTTCTTACCTTTCCTAGTGCTCGAGGTCATTGGTCACATTGCAAAATGTGCTCAAAATGACCCACATAGTGAAAAGTGTTCAACAGTTTGAGAAATATCCAATCGTTGTACAGCAACAAATCATGTGATCGATGACTAGGTTGGACGAAAACATGAATATAGATCGCATATTGAATATTGTACACACAAAGAAGCTCTATAGATTTACAGTTTGTTTTACTTTCTTATTTCCTCTGTTTAACAACTAGCGCAAATATTTCTGTTCATTTATTTTCCTGTGGCTTTACTGATTTCTTTGGGCTATTTATTCATCTATTTATTTAGTTATGTACAGGTATGCTTCTTTAAGGGGTTTATACATAATTCGGTGGTTGCATTGCGGAAATAACATACATTTACATCGAAGATGTAGCGGTTTTGGTGGTTGTTTTAAATAGAAAATAGCGAGATGGAAACATATCATCGTCCACAGAGGGTGATAGGCAAGCACTTCGCGACGTCCCAGGTTTGAAAGTTTTTGCCAAGATCAGGGTAATTTAAATTGGTCGATATTTGAAGGACGAGTTTTCTGGCCAATTTCTAAATACGAGTTTTTTCTAGATCAAGTTATCTGATTAATACATAATGCCAAAACAAAATTTAAAACCTGGCATTGGTGATGAAATAGGAAAAAAAAAACTTGAGCTTTTATATAGCGCAATATCCACTAAATGTGCTCAAAGCGCTTTACAAGGGGTCCCTGGCCAACAGCAACACATAACATGTAGGACGAGACATGACGCCTGTCAGGCGATATTACAAATTTTTGGGACAGAGACAACGCTGTTAACGGCCAGGTACTCATTTTACACCTGATTACGGTGAGAGAATGTAAAGAGCCTTTTCCAAGGACTCAACTATGCGCCGAGCGAGGCTCGAACCCAGGACCTTCCGATCCGAAAGCGAGTGTCATACCACTAGACCACATAGCCGCACATAGGATTACGGCATACAGTTTTAAAACGTGTCGGGGAGTCGTAAGAACAACCCTGTCAAAGGATAAGCTGAACAAAGTTCAAATGAAATTGGAGCTTATTTGTTTTTAGCAGCAATAAGAGTGATTTTACTATGATCTATATCAACATTGGGAATGACTTAAAATGTTATAACAACTATGATATTATTTTTATTTTATTAAAACAGCGCAATTTTTACAAAATGTAGTATTTTTTAAATGTTGTCAAAATGCCATCGTTAAAATAAAGTGCACTGTATTTTGATATAAATAACAATGTGAAATTGAATGTAAGCTTCACTTTAATATACGAAAACAGATAGAATGGACGTTTCGGGTTTCCCCTTTATAAACATAACAGGATGAATGAAACACGACAGACGAATGAGATAATGTGGTAAAGTGGCGTTTTGACATTATCTCATTCGTCTGTAGTTTCATTCATCCTGTTTTGTTGATAAAGGGGAAACCCGAAACGTCCAATCTATATGTTTTCGTATATTAAATCGAAGCTTTCATTCAATTTCACATTGTTATTTATTTCTTCGAGCTTCGAGCAGTAACATTTAGATTACCCTGTATTTTGATAAAAAGTTAACCCTAAACTATCAATTTAAACGTATTTTATAGCCTACTGAAAATCAATGTCTAATTGTTCGTTTACATTTCATTAAAGAATAAAATCAATCCATGTCGTTGCTTTAAACAGCTCTGAGCGTTCATTCATTGGTAAGTTAATTGTTTTAAATTCACACTTCGTCACGAAGTCAAAACATTCGTAAGCGTTATTAGATAACACGCTTAGCACTGAACATAATTGAATAAAATGTTTCCAACGCTGTCAGTGCAGTCAGTCGTGTTTTAATTACATCTATTACAGACTGAATGCATCGAGAAACTAAATCGCAAATGGACGGATTATTTTCTTTTTAAAATTGGTCGATATGCTTTTTAATGATTAAAACCTCTAACAAGATTCAATCCATGTGATGTCGATAAAACAAAATGTAAATGAATGCAGATGCATTCTATAAAACAGCCCAATTGTTTTCAATAGCGTTTCAGCATATTGTATGCTGTGGCGAGTGATGCATTAAATCAGAACGTTATATTATCTTTACCACACGGGTTCTTGATCCGCCCTTCTTTACTCAATCATGTTTGTTTGCGACATACCTTTGTAGAGCAAAACAAAGGAAAAATATAACAAAAACTTATCTGTAAAATCAAACTGTAACAACCGAATCGTTCTCCGTTGGGAATTGAACCGTATTCCTACTGGACCAAGAAATCATTGCAGCGCGAGTGCTTCAATTTAGGTGAGTAATTTTTATGCAATGTTCTCTTCTTTTGATCCATGACTTAAATGCTTACAATATTGTTGGAAAAAGGGCAAAGCACAGCTTTCTTAATGTAATTTTTCCTCTACAGCTTCAAATTTCAGAAATATTGACGATTTTGGAGGTCGTCTAAAAGATGAATATGAAGTAAAAGGTTTCTGACCGGAAAGAAAGAAATAATCAAAATTAATCTGTCGAGTATGCCTCACAAAAAAAAAAAGAAAAGCGCTCAGACTAAAAAATAAATAAATTATGTTTGTTATTTTAAAGCTATGTTGTTGATATTCATATCGATGCCGTCCCCACTCTTAAGAAAAGGGTGGCCAGTAGAGATTTACATCAAATGGCAATCGATTAAAATAAACATCAACTTTATAAAAAAAAAAAAAAAGTAAGGAAAACTTCAACCATCAAAGAAACAGGAAACGACCCTCGTGCCTCAGGCCAATCTACGGCCCAGGCTTGGGAGCTTCACAGAAAGGAATACCCACAACTAGATCGTTATACTAAATATTGAGCTTTTATATAGCGCAATATCCAGTAAATGTGCTCAAAGCGCTTTCCAAGGGGTCCCTGGTCAAAGCAACATTTAACATGTAGGACGAGACATGACGCCTGTTATGCGATATTACTATTTTTCGGACAAAGACAACGCTGTTAACGGCCAGGTACTCATTTTACACCTGAGTGTGGTGAGAGAATGTGAGTAAAGAGCCTTTTCCAAGGACTCAACTATGCGCCGAGCGAGGCTCGAACCCAGGACCTTCCGATCCGAAAGCGAGTGTCATACCACTAGACCACATAGCCGCACAAATATATATACTAATAAACATTATCCAGCAAGATGATATTCATGGGGGGATCATGTCTCACAGACAACACTGTCACATATTATGACTATTTCCCTCACAGAAAGGTCCGTAGTCAAGGTCTGGGCAAGACCAATGACAAGAAGAAAACAGCCACAAAGAAAAGGACAATAGTGCGGCTATGTGGTCTAGTGGTATGACACTCGCTTTCGGATCGGAAGGTCCTGGGTTCGAGTCTCGCGCTCGACGCATAGTTGAGTCCTTGGAAAAGACTCTTTACTCACATTCTCTCACCGTACTCAGGTGTAAAATGAGTACCTGGCCGATAACAGCGTTGTCTTTGTCCGAAAAATTGGCGAAATAACAGGCGTTATGTCTCGTCCTAAATGTTAAAAGTTGCTGTTGACCAGGGACCCCTTGTAAAGCGCTTTGAGCACGTTAAGTGGATATTGCGCTATATAAAAGCTCAATTTTTTTCAATTTTTTTTTTAGTCAAGGTCTGGGCAAAACCAATGACAATAAGAAAACAGCCACAAAGAAAAGGACAATAGTTAAGAGAGAAAGAAGACCCTACCAGAAGCCCGAACCAACTGTCCACGAGGGCATGATCGGAAGGACGGATTCTGCTTCCACTTCTAGAATAACTTTGAAATTAACGTCATATCAGAGGATCATTTGACAGGTAGTCTTAATTAGTTCATAAATGGTATGGATTTCAGACAATAACAAATAATGTTTGAACGTCGGGCACACTAATGCAGTTTTACTTATATCAATCAAAGGATATTTGGTTTGGTTTCATCCAATGATATTTATACACATCTTGTGATTTTCATTATTGACGATATTCCCATGTCAAAAGTGTCAATTTTTGGATAATTGTTAAAATGAATGAACCATAACAAATCGTGGAAGTTGATAAAAAAATACCCAAGTCCGAGCAGTTAGACTCGGGTTTTCGGTTAGTAAAATACAACGAGACTTGTTAAGCATATCCTACCCGTGATCATGTGTCATGCTCCTTTTTTCTTTCTTAATATTAGTATAATTTTAATTTCTTTATTTTTATGACCTAATTCACTCATGGCGTGACTGGCATAAAGGTTGGTTTCGAGTTCTCACAGAGAATTTAAAAGATAAAAGAGAGACAAAAATTACAACAAAACATCAATGCTGGAATGAAACTCTGAAGGTCAAATCTGACAGACACTCGCAAAAGCAATCGGTTGGAATGGACAAGTGCGACATTTCAATGGCCATGGGTGATACGCTTTAATTAGAAGAATCAACGTGTTGTTTAAACAGAGGAGTGTGTGATACGCTTTAATTAGAAGAATCAACGTGTTGTTTAAACGGAGGAGATTAAAAAACAACAACAGAATATGTAGGAGCGGTCGAGAAAGTTTGGTACATTAAATACGACTTATGGAAAAGTGGAAGTGCGATGATATCGGAAAGTGTCTCATGACATTACAAACCATAATTGCACTCCACTACGTGAAAACCGATATGCTTTGGAAACTCATGAACTGCTATAATGTTTATACGTTTCCATGACAATGCCTTGTCATATAAAGCCCATATATGTCATCAATATATTCTCCAACATTAATCTGCACAGTCTTCGTATGTATGGAATTGACAATGGAATGGCACTTTTCGGAACAGATCGGGAGCCAAGTTTTCGCAAATGAAAACACGAGTAATCTTCAGAAATTAGACCGCGCATGCAGAAAGGCATTTAGGAACAATGACCTTAGAGAGTATGAGATTAAGGACTAGAACCAAAACCACCTGATATATAAATATTAGCTACCGTGTCCTATCCAAACGGTTTTCTTTGCATTAGACAAGCGTCCTATCCAAACCGTTTTAGACATTGCTATTGTCCATTTCACGCCGTAGAAGCCGGGATAAACTCCGGCCCCACGCCACTAGCCGTATGGCTTTGAATCATTACTATCTCTCCTCCTTGTTCTAAACTTCAAATTAACCCTTATCCGTATCATTTTTGGTGTTAAACTCATTTCCTTCCTTCACTCCGTCTAACACAATACCAGTTTGATATAATGAGCCACGTTTGTCCTTAATGTAACCTGCAGATAGTGTATAATATATCAATTATTTCTGAAAATATCAAAATAAGAAACGAAAGAGCTGGCACCGGTGTAAGATCAAGATCTGATCAAGTGCGGATAAAAGGTGCCAGACAAAACAAGAAAGAAAAATACAATAAAAAACAAAAAAAAAAAAACAAAAAAAAAAAAACAACAACAAAAAAACAACCATCCCCAACAATCAGTCGACCGCTGTGATTATAGGTATTAAAATTATCCCAACTATCGGGAGCCTCTGTGGTGAAATGGTAGCACGTCTGACCGGTAATCAGAAGGTCTGAGGTTCGTTCCCCAGTCTAAGTAGACTGATTGTTTGGGATTGGGGTTTTTTTTTCTTCTATTTTTCTTTCTTGCTTTGCCTGACACCTTTCATACACACTTGTTCAGATATTAATCACTTTTTCACAACTGATTCGACCAAATTCCGTATCGGAAAATAAAACGATCATATTCGTGTCACTCTCTGAATAGTTCACACTTTTAGTCACAATATCCCAATAAAACTTAAAAGTAAAAAGGGAAACAGAAGAAATTGTTTTTGTGTTTTACGGCGTTTGCAACACATTAATGTCATATCAGCGCCAGTAAAAAGGAAGAAAATGGGATAGTAAAAACTTCTAGAAATACAATTAAAGCACCCAAGAAAAGGTAAGACAAAAGGCAATTGGTTCAAAGAGAAAACATGTAGATTCCAAGAGCACACTATCAAAGTACTTAGTTTGAAATATCCTAAAAGTCTCATCCGGACACAAGCACAGGTCCCCACTAAGAGGAATTACACTCAAATGTTTACCAATCATATAATATAATATGTAAATATAACATAATACAGTGCATAACGGAGAGATGATTTACAAGACAAAACATATAATCTCCCAAAACTCTATACATTTGACTGTTTCCGTCCCAGCTAGGGTATCTGGCCAGGACCAGGACAAAACCAAGAAATCTCATCCCGAGACAAAGACAGAAAGCAAGTTGGAAAACAGATAGAGGGGGATAGAAGATACAGTAAGTGCCTTCCTGTCCACTATGGGAGGCCAGGAACCCTACCCAGAAACAGAAGAAAAAATATCTGATTACACGTGGAATTGAACCAGGAATGTTATAAAATAAACTAAAATAAATAAAATTCCCTTTATTCATCCCCAAGGGGAAGTTTGTCTTTAGGGTCTATTCCAAGGGCAGACTGGAATGACCCAGGCGTCAGCCGCAGTGCAGCGCCGCAACGTGAGCTAGGGCTAGGTGACTTGCTCAAGGCCACACAACGCAGCGGCGGGTGATCGAACTCGTTACCTTTTGGGTACGAAGCAAAGACCGTACCGCTGAGCCACGCTGCCCCCTTGTTGGGTTTTTTAAAATGTGCTCTACCGATTAAGCTACGAACCGCGATGTGTGAACCTTTATATTTTTCCATTTCCCAGCCAAAACAAAATACAAAAAAAAAAAAAAAGATGGAATTGGCAGGCTCGGTCAGCGTCAATGGGTCAAGCATGGTTCCTGCCTTTGAAAATGACACATCTGTCCAGCATTACGACGAGTACAGCCCCCCGTTCGGCGAGGACGTGTACAATCTACTAGAAACAATCTTCACCATCGTTATAACCGGTGCGATCTCTTTCTTTGGAATAGCCACCAACATCATCAACCTCCTCGTCTTTTTCCGCATCGGCCTTCTCTCCGATAGCAACAACGTCAGCTTAACGGGGCTGGCAGTTTCAGATTTGATAAGCTGTGTGCTTTTATTCTGGGGTAGCATTTCTCTTTGCATACACTTTTATTTCGAAAATCTAGATTACAGATGGGATGTTTGGACTTTTTATTTGTATTCGTCTTTCTTCCCGAGAATGATATTCGGGCAAATAACCTGCTTGCTGACAACCTATATCGCCTTGGAGAGATTCGTTGCTATTACATTCCCGTTCAAAGTGAAGTACATATTTACGGCAAAACACACGTTATATGCCGTATGTTGTATCTTCATTGTGGCGTTTATTATTGATTTCCCACAATATACTATATTTTTCCCGAAATGGGTCTTTTATCCAGATAGGAATACAACTGTTCTAAAATATGTTAAAACAGGAATACCAGTAGGTTATGGCGTAACGAGAGTGATTCACACCATATTCACTGTTGTGCGACTATCATCGTTTACAATAGTTGTATTATGTAATATTGCCATGGTATGGAAACTTTCAACCAGAAAATTCAGACGATCAAGCTCATTTAAAACGCCGTCGACCATTAGCCAAACCACTTTGGACAATACTATCAATAGTACAACGCCCACGAGTCCCACCACGCTTGACAACACTACCAGTAATACATCTACCACATGCTTAACCACCATTGACAACACTACCAGTAAAACATCTACCACGAGCTCAACCTTGACTGGCGCCGAGGCCAAGAATTCTGTGGCAGCCACTACCGCCATCCCATCAAATCGGGCGGTTTCCGGTAAAAAGAAATCAAGCCGTGACTTAGAGGCCAAGAATAAGATCGACAAGGACAGACGACTCGTGGCTATGATGACAACCATTTGTGCATTGTTCATCCTGTGTTATCTCCCTGATATTTTCATCACCGTCATCTTCTTTGTCCTAGAAATGAAGGCCCACTGGATCCTTAGAAATACGATCTACATTTTCAGTACCATGTTAGAGAACATCAACTCGAGTTGTAATATATTTATTTACTACAGCATGAGTTCTCGATACCGACAACATTTCTTACTTTTGAGGGGTAAGAAAGAATAAAATAGGATGGAAAAAAAAAACATCAACTTTTAAAAAAGCCCAAGAGAAACATTGCAGTACAGCAGATTTCTGCTCATAGACAAAGATCTTAACAATTGCGTATGTTCAAAGACACTACTGTTAAACACATATCCTGTACTAGTCCTCGCACAAACTGGGTTATAGAAATAAAAATGCACAAATAATATGGAAAACTTATTGCATGTGTGTTTCTCTTCTTTTTTCTTTTTTCTTTGTTTGTTTGTCTCAAAGTGTGTGCATATTAATATTGTTTAACATATTCTACGCCTTGCGACAACGGCCCTAAAGTGACACCAGGAATTGGGACGGGTTAAAGGCAAACAGCAAGTGTTACCAAGAGAAAAATGACCAGAAAAAAAGGACAATAGTACAAGCTTTCTTTCACAGAGGGAAACGTCACAGGTCAATGACATTTTCATCACATAACGAAATCACACAATTTATAAGCACAATTTACTCGCTCTGTTTATTAGAAAAAAAAATTTTTTAATTAAAAAAAAGCAATTGGGAAATGCAAGGTGTTCCAACTAGAACAAAAATAAAATCAGTCGTCAGTTTGAAAATTGAAAATTGAGCTTTATATAGCGCAGTATCCACTGAATGTGCTCAAAGCGCTTTACAAGGGGTCCATGGTCAACAGCAACATTTAACATGTAGGACGGGACATGCCGCCTGTTAGGCGATATTACAATTTTTCGGTCAAAGACAACGCTGTTAACGACCAGGTAGTCATTTTACACCTGAGTACGGTGAGAGAAAGTGAGTAAAGAGCCTTTTCCAAGGACTCGACTATGCGTCGAGCGCGAGGCTCGAACCCAGGACCTTCCGATTCCAAAGCGAGTGTCATACCTGAAGACCACATAGCCGCACATTTTGATATTGAGCATTGCGTTGTAACATAAACTCCATGTTTTTCATTTCCCAGCTATATGAACTAAAATGGATGTTTTGCATACTCCCGACCTCCTTAACACCTCAACACCCTTATATGACAAGCATCCTTTGGAAGACCCCCCATTCGATGAACAGATCTACTACTTGGTGGAGACTGTCATGCGCATCGCCGTTACAGGAACAATTTCTCTTTCCGGTATGATCTTTAATGTCATCAACCTCATAGTCTTTTTCCGCCTTGGAATTTTCTCCGACAGCAATACTGTCTGCTTAACAGGACTGGCCATAACAGATTTCATATGCTGTCTACTTGTATTCTGGGGTAGCATTTCCCTTTGCATACTCAGACATTTCAATAGTCCTGATTATAAATGGCATGTAGCCAGTTTTCACCTCAATACTTCTATTCGCCCGAGATACATTTTCACTCAAACTGCTTGCTGGTTGACGGCCTATGTCGCAATTGAGAGATTTGTGTCAATTGTTTTCCCTTTTAACGCTAAATACATCTACACACCAAAGCACACGTTCTGCGCTGTGTGTTGCATCTTCATCGTGTTGACATGTGCTGATTATCCCCAGTACACGCTGAACTTCCCTCGATGGTTCACGAATCCTGCCAACAATGAATCTATCCTGGTGTATGTCTATTCAGGAATTACTTTTACCCACGAAATGCGCCTGGCCTTCAACTATACATACATCGCTCTTCGATTAACGTCATTTGTAATAGTTGTGGTGTGCAATGCAATCATGCTGTTGAGATTATCGGCAAGAAAATTCATCAAATCCAGCTCCTCAGGAGCTGTATCTGCGTCTACTAACGACGCTCCTAGCACAATCACAGCCGACTGTACGACCATATCCAACACAACGACAGTAGTAGGAGCAGCGGAGGAGATAAACAAGTCAAAGCGAAGAGCGGCCAAACGTCAAAGAAAGGAGAAGAGAATCATAGCAATGGTGTCTCTAGTCTGTTCTTTGTTCATCGTCTGTTATATTCCAGACACTTATGCTACAGTCACCTACTACCTACTGTTTGTACCTCATCATCGGATGGTCCATGACGTGACTATGATCTTCGTCTTCTTATTTGAAACTATCAACTCCAGTCTAAACATTTTCATTTACTACAAAATGAATTCCCGATTTAGAAAACAACTTTCATCATGGTGGAGACCCAAGAGTCACTGAAGAGAACTGCGATGCCAAAGGTAGTGTAAAATACAAAACCCTTGCATCAGGAAACAAACAAATAATCACCATGCATGTTGGTTTTTTAAAATTTGCATTAAAGAAAAGCAAATCCAGTTTCAAGATAAAAATCCGGAAATCCCCAAGATTCGGAATATTGAGCCTTATAAAATCAAAGCTTTATAAATAGTTTAGAATAAAGAAGTGTTTAACCCGGTCACTTATATATTGTGACTCTTCGTCTCAAAACGGTATTATGTCGGGATGGACCAGATGCTAAAAAGTCAAATTAGGGGGTCACATATTATATCCATACCAATAAGGCTAGGCCTGTATACAGTGAGGACCCTAGGCAACCGATCTCCAATGTCCAGAAACGTATCAAATATTATACCACAATTTTCAATCATCATTTTACAACTTCAGAAATGAAAATATTATTATTATAAAGTAGTAAAGTCGCACATGGCCAAGATAACAGCTTCCCTGTGGCCCAGACCTGCCTACCATTACAAAAAAAAAATCGTAGAATTACCAAATTTCGGCTCCAATTTCAAAAATTCGTGAGTATCTCAAAGTCAATCAAACAGTGAAAATGTTTGGTAACAGACTGCATCATTTACAGGAGTTATTAAATCTTCTTGAGGGTAAATTGTTGACCTATAGGGAATGAGATTAGCGGAAGAGTAGCGTCCCTTGATTTACAAGCCAAGCGCTCCAAATAAAAAAAATATTATTCATATTTCTGTACAAAAATGCATAACGTTGATTATGATATGCATTTTTGTACAGAAATATGAATAATAAATTTTTTATTTGGAGCGCTTGGCTTGTAGTTGGTTTGTTTACAAATAACTTCTCCACCGGTGACGTCCAATCAAGGGACGCTACTCTTCCGCTAATCTCATTCCCTATAAAGTCAACTATAAAGACTACTATTTTCATCTCTTAAAAACTACGAATTTTTAAATTTACAAGTAGGCAGGTCTGCCAATGGCATGATGAAAACGATTTGACCACACCAGAACCACGGACTATAAGACACTCCAGTACAGGCGATTACGTGTTTGGTTGGGGGTTTTTTTCTTCTTCTTTTTTCATCATTTACAATTTTCATATTATGTAATCAGTTTCTCATCAACTTGTAAGTCATTTCCTGTTCATGTTTTTCTGATCATTTTTACATTTACAGCTCTTGTCTCCTTGCCAACTTTCAACCCCTATATGAAAAAAAAATCATTTAATTTACATATCAATGTCGCTCCTACTTTTTATCAATAAAATGCACAGTCTTTGTTGTCAACTCCTAATCAAATGTTTTTCATTATTTAAACATCGTGTGTTAAATTCTTATCCTTTTATGATAACGGTGTGGCTATGTGGTCTAGTGGTATGACACGCTTTCGAATCGGAAGGTCCTGGGTTCGAGCCTTACTCGGCGCATAGTTGAGTCCTTGGAGAAGGCTCTTTACTCACATTCTCTCACCGAACTCAGGTGTAAAATGAGTACCTGGCCGTTAACAACGTTGTCTCTGTCCGAAAATAAATTGTAATATCGCTTAACAGGCGTCATGTACCGTCATGTTAAATGTTGCTGTTGGCCAGGGACCCCTTGTAAAGCGCTTTGAGCACATTTAGTGGATATTGCGCTTTATAAAAGCTCAATTAAAAAAAAAAAATTTTATTATTAACAATTTCCGTTTTAATATTTTATCGTCGGCTTCTTTTCTATGGTTTCATTTTCCTTTTTTTAAAAAAAAAAATCCTTTTCTTTCACGTGCATTATTTGGTCAGTTTGTTATAACAATTCAACTCAAACGTCAGCAGGCATTTAAAAAATCAAATAATAAAAATACACAACGTTAAAAAAAAACAAAGCCATAAAAACACATTCTATGACATAAACATTCAGCTCTATCGTCTTATGTCTTGGGGGGAAAAAAAACTTTCCAATAGGATTCAGTAGTCTGATGTCACGCCGCCCGGCAACGGCGGCCATCTTGGTTCTAAACAAAGAAAATCATTACTTTTTATTCTTCATGCTGGCTAGAACTTTTCATTCCCTTTTCATATGCCTTGTGATCAGAATGTGTAAAATTCAAAACATGAACAAATTTATGTGGTTTTTTTTCCTCTGGAAACGCTTTTATGCTCGCCGGGGAAATATTTCATACGGCGTCGCCATTGTTCCGATAGTTTAGAGCCAGTGTTACTAAGTTACCATGCGTCATAAGGAAGGAAGTGACGTTACGACTGTTGAAGAGTATTAATCATTATGTCTTAGCATTTAAAATAAATATAAATCTAATAACTATCTAGAGCTCATATTTCCGAGGTTGCCCCACGATAATCACACTCCAAAACACGTCATCTGTTTTCCCTGGTAGGCCATCTGATACACAACAAGTTATCTATCCATTATGCATCCATTTTGTACTAGCAACTTACAATAGTTAGGTCCCTGGTCAACAGCAACATTTAACATGTAGGACGGGACATGCCGCCCGTTAGGCGATATTACAATTTTTCGGACGAAGACAACGCTGTTAACGGCCAGGTACTCATTTTACACCCGAGTACGGTGAGAGAATGTGAGTAAAGAGCCTTTCCCAAGGACTCAACAATGCACCTGGGCGCGAGGCTCCAACCCAGGACCTTCAATTTCGAAAGCGAGTGTCATACCACAAGACCACATAGCCTAACAGGTGCGGCACCCACTGCATGGCTGAAAGAGAGAGATTAGCCAGTAAACACACTAGTTTGTGGACTAGCGCTGAGCCACTCGGCCACTCAGATTCTCTGTTTTCATTTGACACTTCTTTATTCTCTTTATTTCTTATATTTGTAACCCACCACATCAAACTGGTATCATGCTGGGATTAGGCGGATGCTAAAAAGTGATTACAAATGTAAAATCATGAGAAATGTGAAATTTTAGGTTGTTGCGCTTTATGAAACTACCAAGCTGGGAATGGGGACACCGCTTAATTGGGAGCTGATTAATTGGGACGATTTGTCAGGAACTGAGCTGTCCCAAACTCAATTTTTAGCATCGATATCACTCCACCATAATACCGTTTTGAGACAATGGACTACATTATTTCTCCTTATGAGTTGGAAATAAGTAAGGTTGGTAGTACAGCACAGAAGGGAGGAGGAATGGGAGGGCAGAGGGGGTAGGGGGTATAGCGAGTTTTTCACTCTGTATGAAATATATAAACTATTAACCAAATCATTGCCTTGTCCCAAAGAGCAAAATTATAGAAGAATGTTCACTGGAACGCACTTAGTCCTCGGACAAAGACCTGTGAAAATTTATCATCTTTCAGGAAATGTCTGAAGACTGAGTTGTTCCGTGAGGCTTATTTTTCATAAAATAGATGTTGCTTAGATTTTGTTTTTGTATGCATGCTTATTATGTATCATGTAGTGTCGTGATTTTTAATTTTGTTGTTTTTAAACATTTTTATTGTTATTATGTACTCATGATATTCAGACTGAAAAGGTTTATCTTTGGCAAGATTCTACAAAACATCTTTTTACTATTTACTTGAAACATTGAACAAAAAATCAGAGGATCAAAGAGAGTATATGTCTCAGTGTATGACATAATCAGTCGGAAGGTAAAAATTTTGGATTTGCATTTTTTTTTTCTCATTTTCTGAAAGAATTTGCTCCCCAGAGCATTTTAATCTTTATTTGAAGTAAATTGGGCGATTTTTCATGAAGTTATGATCAGATGCATGGGAAAGGCATCCAGCAAATTTTCTCAAATTTCATACTTTTTCAACTTGACTAGCTGTAAAAAATATTTGGAAGTGAAATTAAGCTTTGATATTTCCCGAAGATGAACAAAACGGGTTGATTTAATCATTTATGACAAGAACTCATTTTTGGTAAAAGTTGACCTTCTAACTAAACTTAATAATAATAATAAGAAGAATAAGAATAATAATGAATGAATTTATATAGCGCCTAGATCCACAATGTGCTCAGAGGCGCTTTACAATGCAAATAAAACACAACAATAAATCGATAATTTAAGCATAAAATAAAAAAAAAACTTACCAATATCTCAGTTCAAACCTTTTCACCATCCGACTGTTTATGCCATTCACTAGAACAAATGATACAAGTAATCTCAAAACAGTCACTTACCTTCAATTGTAAGTCTGGCAACTTTGGAGGTCCGTGACGAGGGATGAGTCAGTGAATTAACAGCCACACAGTAGTAAGTACCAATGTCAAATCTGGTCACAGAATAGAGGTGAAGGTTGTTACCAATGACCTGGCTAGAGGGCCGGGATGTTGTATTAAAAACTACGTAATCCTTGTACCAGATGACAGAAGCAGCTGGTAAGCTGTCTGGTGGCTGACACTTCAGAATGACGTCTTGGCCGTACAGGGCAAATGTATCTGATGGTTCCTCTTGGAATTGGATCAGTAAGTCTGAGACAAAATGATAAAATAAAGAAATGGATGATGATGATGATGATGATGATGATGATGATGATGATGATGGTGGTGGTGCTGTCGGTGGTGGTGATAGTGGTAGTGGTGGATGTGATGGTCACAATGGTACTGTTGGTGGTTAAGAGTATATGGTTGTTGTAAACTATTATATTACTTCTAATTTTGTAAAAGAACATTAATATCAGCAACAGCAATGATGAGATCAACAATAAAATCAAAACGACAACAATATTTAACACAAAATAAGAATATACACTGGCAACACTTACAAGCAATGACCAGTTCCACCAACAAAAACATAAATAAAAGACAACAATATTTAACACAAAATAAGAATATACACTGGCAACACTTACAAGCAATGACCAGTTCCACCAACAAAAAAATAAATAAAAGACAACAATATTTAACACAAAATAAGAATATACACTGGCAACACTTACAAGCAATGCCCAGTTCCACCAATAAAAACATTTAAAAAAGACAACAATATTTAACACAAAATAACAATATACACTGGCAACACTTACAAGCAATGACCAGTTCCACCAAGAAAAACAAAAAAAAGACAACAATATTTAACACAAAATAACAATATACACTGGCAACACTTACAAGCAATGACCAGTTCCACCTCTGGAGACTCAGTGAATCCTTTAGAGTTGTAAGCTCTGCAATGATACAATGCCCTATCTCTGGCATTAACTGGGAGAAATGCCAGGGACGAATTGGGAAGGACATAGACTCGCTTTGATTCGTCAACCAGGTACCGACCAAGAAACCAGTAGGTCTCTGTCGACATCTGGCTCGTACAATCCAAAGTAAGATTCTGGCCTTCCGCAATGATGAGTTTCCGAGGTAACGTCCAGTCAATCTTTGGAAGACGACTGCTTGGGGAAGCTTCGAAATAAATAGAATGGAGAGGAGAAGGAATTGAGGGAAGTAAATGGTTTGTTTGTTTGTTTTTAAGGGTTTTACAGCGCTTTCAACATATATCAGTCATATCAGCACCAGTAAAAAGGAAGAAGATTGGATAGTAAAAATATTTTAGATGTACAATTAAAAGGACTTGAGGAAAAAGTAAGACAAAGGGGAATTGTATAAATAGGGAACAGATGTAGATTCCAAGAGCACACTATCAGTGTACTTAGTTTGAAATTACCTAAATGTTTCACCCAGACACTAGCACAAGATACAAAACTAAAAGGAATACACTCAAAAGTTTACAAATCATATATAACATGTAAACAAAACATTACAGTGCATAACAGAGAGATGATTTCAAAACTCTAACTATACATTTGACGGTTTCCTTTCCAGCTAGGGTATCCGGCCAGGGCCTGGACAAAACCAAGTAATCTCATTCCAAGACAAAGACAGAAAGCAATTGGAAAACAGACACGAGGACGATAGATGCATGCGCACAACCAACATGACGTTCTCTCTCTAATAACTTTTCAGCCGGTGACGTCACAGACTATGGGTGACGTCCAATCAAAGGACTCTACTCTTCCGCTAATCTCATTCCCTATACCAGGTCAGGAATCCCATCCAGAAGTAAATGGTTTAGTTAGGTATTGCAAGTCTAATGAAAGATATGCACGACACGTTTAGTTTATATTATATATATTGTTTTATAGTCCAGTGCTTTGACTCTTAAGCTTGTGACCTGTAAGTTGAAGGTTTGAGTCTCGCTTCAGGTGATGCAAAATTGTGTCCTTGGTAAAGGCTCTAGAATCATCCTCAAATGTAAAATAAGTGCCTGATCTACAAATGACAGGCAAATTTTTAAAATGTAATCGTCTTTACAGGCAAATATGTCCCATTCTAGATGCTGTGTTGTGCTTGGCTTGAGCCCCCTTGTAAAGCACTTGCAGTAGACATAAAAGGATATTTCGCTATTAAAAAATTGTGGACGGCTATATCAGTTGATGTGAGGTACTCTACAGAAATAGTCCACATATTGCTGAAAGTACTTTTGAGATAAGACTATAAAAGTTTTTTTGGGAGGTTTTCAAATGGGAATTTGGATTTTTCTATAATATGATAATATATATTCATTTTTGCATACTTTAGCAAACTTATAAAGTACAATTTACACTTTAAATATTTTTCTGAGGGCACTAAAAAGTTCAAATGAGGAACATTACGCAATCAGGTGTAATTGTACTAAAACATTTTCCCCATTTTTTTTTCAACACAACCTAACTTCTTCACGGAGAATCATTTGACACTTCAGGTAAGAATAAAAATGGAAGTGACAATGACCTGGAAGATGAAACAGCTATAAATAGCCCAACTTCTGAGACTTGACCTGACCTGAATAGTTTAGTAAACTTTGTGAAGTTGTTTGTCTCAAAACCACTTTTCGTCAAGTGGCACTTTTCTACTCACTACATTCTTTGTTGTTATCAACATCAGTGCCTGCTCCACTTAATTTTCTGAATTAATAAACACTTTTATTGGGTTTTTTTTATCATCATGATCATCATCATCATCATCATCATCATCATCATTATCAATTAAAATATCTTTGTTTAGTTGTATTAATTTAATTATCTATTACTATATTATCAAATCTGGGATTGATGCATTGAGCATGGTATAAATTATTAAAAAAAAAACACTATCAATTCAGAAACGCTTATCATGATATTTTAAAGTACTTACATTCAGTGGCTACAACAGCCGGAAAACTCAACACGAAATCAGGAGAATCAAAAATCTTGTTCCTGGCTACACATTTATAAATGCCTTTGGAGCTCGAGGTGGCAACAATATCGAGACGCATGGAGGTCTGAAGGCGGAGTCCTTCTTCATCAAAATCCCCAAAAGCAGCTGTTATCTGTGTACCCTCATCGAAGCGCTCTCCATCTTTGGTCCAGTATACCTATTGTAAACACATAGTTGCGTTATGATTTTCACATAAAACTCTCCATCTTTGGTCCAGTATACCTATTGTAAACACATAGTTGAGTTATGATTTTTACATAAAACAGGAAAGCCATTCTATACTCCCATAGCTTTGCGAGCATAATGAATAATTCATTAAAAATTATGATATTTATGAAAGTCCCTCAGAGCCATGGACCCGTGGAGCGTGAGGTTAATCAGGTTTATTTCACAATAGGAATTGCTTGCAACCTTCTGGATAGGACACTAGTCTATTGCAAAGTACATTCCACCAGATCTAAAAGACCCCAGCTACTCAATCACTGCTGGATGGACAGACGAGTTCAGATAAAAATCTCAACTGCACCCGGGATCAATCTTAATCCCTCTACTTGTAAAGTGAGTGCTCTACCAACTGAGCCTATCAGTACCCGCAATTTTGATATTAGACATGCGTATGATTAAATTGATGATGAGCAAGGTTGGTAATAAAGTGGAGGATGGCCTAGTGAGGTTTTTTGTTTGTTTGTTGCTTTAGGTCTCTTCCAACACAATTGAGGTTATATGAGAGACCGCTGAAACAAAAAAACAAGCAATCTAACAAAAATAGTACAAATGTAAATCAAAATCATAACCTAAAGATATCATAAGCTAAATTATAAATAACCAAGAACAAACAGGCAGAAGATTTACAGAAAAAAAATATCCCCTGTCAAAAATACAATCACAAACCAAAGAAGCAGGATAGGCTAGTAAAGAGAAGAAGAAACGACATCACTATCGGATCGTACACCCATGCGAACATCATAGGTATATGATTCAAGGGTGATGCTCCCATCCAACCACCCGCCTAGTGAGGTTTTGATTATCTGAGGTCCATGGAGTCAAAGTTTATCCACATTTCCTTCATAGTAATATTTGCATGCTGCCGCTGTCTTTGGATAGAATACTTAACCCTCTCCTTACCACCTGCAACAAAATCGTCACATTTGTTACGACGCACTGTACATTTTTCATAATCTTTATTTAGTTTGTTTATCACAAACTTTGAAGAATGATATTTGTTTAATTAAAAGAACATAAAGTTATTTTGTAGAGAGCTTGTTTGAGTTTTTAAAATCAATTTTTCTGCTGGGTAAGCCTGTCATTTTGGGAAAATACTGAATTTGATCGGTAAGGAGAGAGTTAAACATCACAGAAACAGTGGACACTCCACTAGACAAATCAATCCAGGCTTTTATAACTGATGGAAGGAAAGAAGGATCAAAGAAAACTCTTGATTTACCACAAATTGAATTTGAATCCAGGTTGGTTTGCATGTAAACAAAGTGACTTCTAAGTTTAAGGTATAACCATCTTGCTACCCTCTGGATAGGACACTATTCTATTGCAAAGTACATTCCACCAGATCTAAAAGACCCCAGCTACTCAATCACTCATTGCTGGATGAACAGAGAGTTCAGATAAAAATCTCAACTGCACCCGGGATCAGATCTTTTCATATTGGACTGGTATCTCAAGAGTTGTGGCTTGTTGTTTCAATGAACTGTGTAATTTTTGGAGTTTTGTTCACTCGTAAGAATCATCGAGCCCAGTAAAAAATGGCCAACTTTTTAAAGAGCTAAAACAAGACAGTGAAACACACAATACGGTTATGACCCAAAACAGCAGTATGTTTGGGCCATTATATGATACAATCTAAATTTAAAGATTTTTCCATTCCTTATTATTATTATTATTATTATTATTATTATTATTATTATTATTATTATTATTATTATTATTATTATTATTATTATCGTTATTATCATTATTATATTATTTATTATATTATCATCATTCTATCATTATTATTATCATTATTATTACCACTATTTTAATTACTTTTTTCGCCTATTACAAGAGCTGTAACCTAACAATAATTGCCTAGTTGGACAATAAAGATTATTATTATTATTATTATTATCATTATTATTATTATTATTATTATTATTATTATTATCATTATTATCATTATCATTATTATTATTATCATTATCATTATCATTATTATTATTATTATTATTATTATTATTATTATTATTATTATTAATATTATTATCATTATTATTATTATTATTATTATTATTACTATTATTATTATTATTATTATTATTATTATTATTATTATTATTATTATTATTATTATTATTATTATTATTGACTTAATTTGATAGTAAAAAAAAGTATAATCTGGGACATGCAAAGGGTCATTTCCATACATAGAAATAGTCCATTTTTTTTTCTTTAAAATATTCTCGAATTACAAAGTCGGGACAGTACCGATTTTATCGGGACAGATGGCCGCTGTTCTTCTTCTTCTTCTTCTTCTTCTTCTTCTTCTTCTTCTTCTTCTTCTTCTTCTTCTTCTTCTTCTTCTTCTTCTTCTTCTTCTTCTTCTTCTTCTTCTTCTTCTTCTTCTTCTTCTTCTTCTCTTCTTCTTCTTCTTCTTCTTCTTCTTCTTCTTCTTCTTCTTCTTCTTCTTCTTCTTCTTCTTCTTCTCTCTTCTTCTTCTTCTTCTTCTTCTTCTTCTTCTTCTTCTTCTTCTTCTTCTTCTTCTTCTTCTTTCTTCTTCTTCTTCTTTCTTCTTCTTCTTCTTCTTCTTCTTCTTCTTCTTCTTCTCTCTTCTTCTTCTCTTCTTCTTCTTCTTCTTCTTCTTCTTCTTCTTCTTCTTCTTCTTCTTTCTTCTTCCTTCTTCTTCTTCTTCTTCTTCTTCTTCTTCTTCTTCTTCTTCTTCTTCTTCTTCTTCTTTCTTCTTCTTCTTCTTCTTCTTCTCTTCTTTCTTCTTCTTCTTCTTCTTCTTCTTCTCTCTTCTTTTCTTCTTTCTCTTCTTCTTCTTTCTTTCTTCTTCTTCTTTCTTCCTTCTTCTTCTTCTTCTTCTTTCTTCTTCTTCTTCTTTCTTCTTCTTCTTCTTCTTCTCTTCTTCTTCTTCTTCTTCTTCTTCTTCTTCTTCTTCTCTTCTTCTTCTTCTTCTTCTTCTTCTTCTTCTTCTTCTTCTTCTTCTTCTTCTTCTTCTTCTTCTTCTCTTCTTCTCTTCTTCTTCTTCTTTCTTCTTCTTCTTCTTCTCTCTTCTTTCTTCTTCTTCTTCTTTCTTCTTCTCTTCTTCTTCTTCTTCTTCTTCTTCTTCTTCTTCTTCTTATTATTATTATTATTATTATTATTGACTTAATTTGATAGTAAAAAAAAAAGTATAATCTTGGACATGCAAAGGGTCATTTCCATACATAGAAATAGTCCAATATTTTTCTTTAAAATATTCTCACGTTACAAAGTCGGGTCAGTACCGATTTTATCAGGACAGATGCCGCTGTGCTTTACACACACACACACACATATATATATATATATATATATATATATATATATATATATATAATAATATATATATATATATATATATATATATATATATATATATATATATATATATATATATATATAAATTATAAAACAAAAACCATGAAATAATAGTGCTCAACTTTAGTATAAAAGGAGCTATTTATAAACATTTGAAATATAATTAAGATAGTTTGACTTCTACAACGTTGTTATCGAGCGTTGCTCTCATCACTTCCTGATGAGAGCAACGCTCGATAACAACGTTGTAGAAGTCAAACTATCTTAATTATATTTCAAATGTTTTTATATATATATATATATATATATATATATATATATATATATATATATATATATATATATATATATATATATATACATATATTCATCCAATATAATCAAATATAATGACATCTCCATTTTTGGATTCAGAATTGTTCATCAAAATTGGAAACTGTCTGAAGTGATGAGGTTTATTATGAATAAATTTGAAAAAAAACAAGAGACAAATAATATTAAGATTTTGTAAATTTTCTCTGAGCTATGAAACAGTTTCATTGTTATTATTGTCTTATTGTCAGTTCCTTTAACATCCCATACCTCTAGGTACGGAGCGCTTTGTCCTGTAACACAGGTCAAGACAAACGATTCTCCCTCTGTGACGGTCTGCGACTCGGGATGAACTAGAAACGGTAGTAAGTCTGGAAAGAAATAATGATGGGTAGATAAAATCAAGTGCATATAATGATTATAGGGAATGAGATTAGCGGAAAAGTAGCGTCCCTTGATTGGACGTCACACATAGTCTGTGACGTCACCGGCGGAAAAGTTATTAGAGCGAGAACGTCATGTTGGTTGTGCAGGACGAGAGACGCATGTGCACAACAAACATGACGTTCTCTCTCTAATAACTTTTCCGCCGCTGACGTCATAGACTATGGGTGACGTCCAATCGAGGGACGCTACTCTTCCGCTAATCTCATTCCCTATAGTTATAGTCAGGTTTTCTTTTGTTTGTTTGTTTTTTTATTTTTTTATTTATTTTTTTTTTTTGGTTGTTCTTTTTTTTTTTTCAAACATTATTATTATTATAGATATCCTTGGATATGGGTACAATATTTTTTTCTTTTAAAAATAAACAAAACAATCAAACACGCCTATATTATATTTGATGCTAGATCTCCACACGTCTGATCTACTGAGTATAGATAGTATGCGCTTGGCTACGAAGCTCATAACATTGCCATCCGGAAGTATAACGGACCAACACACAAAACTGTGTGTATCCATGAACATTTATAGTCGGGTTAATACGGTTCAGTGAGCATTACTCATATACGCGGATGGCAAAAAACAATAACAAAGACCTGATTGACGTCATCTTCGAACTATCTATATGCGTCATGTACCACATTCAGTCCTTTTATTGGTGGGGAAAAGAATAATTAATAATTGAAAAAGATCTTTTCACATAGGACTGGTATCTCTGTTGTGGCTTGTTGTTTCAATGAACTGTGTGATTTTTGGAGTTTTGTTCACTCGTAAGAATCATCTCATCGAGCCCAGTAAAAAAAATAGCGTTCACGTTCACATGTGTGTAGTCCACTTCATATTGTTCACTGAGATTGACACGAAAAAGGGACAGAATCTATAATAAACGCATTCACCTGATGTTTGTTGAACTATAATTGGCTAAATAAATGGGGAAAAAAATAAAACATCATCAGACAATAAATATAGATTGTATGCGCTTGGATGAGAAGCTCATAACATTGCCATCCGGAAGTATAACGGACCAACACACAAAACTGTGTGCATCCATGAACGTTTATAGTCGGGTTAATACAGTTCAGTGAGCATTACTTATAAACGCGGATGGCAAAATACTATAACAAAAACCTGAGTGACGTCATCTTCGAACTATCTATCGAAATGCTTGATGATTTTTTGTTCACATAAATAAGTTGTGAAGTCAACAAGGCAGATGACCAGGAAAAGTGAAAAATACTTTCTTTTTTTTTTAAGAATTATTTTCAATTGAAAAAATATATGGTGGAATTAAAGGGTTTAATATAAAGATTCTTGCAGTCCTGTGTGTTTTGTGTTTTTAAGAGTTTTACGGCATTTGCAACACATTAAGATCATATCAGCGCCAGTAAAAATGAAGAAAATGGGAAAGTAAAAAGTTATAGAATTACAATTAAAGCACCCTAGAATAGGGAAGACAAAAGGGGAATTGGTTCAAATAGGGAACAGATGTAGATTCCAAGAGCACACTATCAAAGTACTTAGTTTGAGATCACCAAACAGTCTCATCCAGACACAAGTACAGGTCCCTACTAAGAGGAATACACTCTAATGTTTACAAATCACATATAATATGTGTACGAAACATAATACAATGCATAACAGAGAGATGATTTACAAGGGAAAAAATATCATCTCCTAAAACTATAACTAAACATTTGACTGTTTCCCTCCCAGCCAGGTTATCCGGCCAGGGCCAGGACAAAACCCAGTAATCTCACTCCAAAACAAAGACAGAAAGCAAGTTGGAAAACAGATATAGGAGGATAGAAGACACAGTAAGTGCCTTCCTGCCCACTATGGGAGCTTGCAGTCCTGTGTTTTGCTTCGACGTTAGAACTTGTTTCTAATGTACCCAAGTCACTCTATAACTGAGATTCTAAAACATTCTAGAGTCCTATAATCCTCCAGAGCTATAAGGCCGGCCACGAGCAGGGGTTTATCCCTATTATTTATGCAGCATGAAACAATTGTTTGCCACCTTGTATATACAACAGGTCCAGCTACTGTGCTCTCGTTTGAAATTAGTTTCATTGCTTGTGAGCTGAGCGCTTTATCAAATGAGCTATGACAACTCCCCCCCCCCCTCTCAACCCTCTCCCCAATTGGAAATGGAGAGAGAAAGAAAGGGATAGAGAAGGTCAAAGTGAGAGTTAAAGAGAGAAACAGAGAGAAAGAGAGAGAGAGAGAGAGAGAGAGAGAGAGAGAGAGAGAGAAAGAAAGAGAGAGAGATACAAAGAGAGAAGAGAGAGACAGAAAGAGAGAAGAGAGGGGGAGATGGAGATACATGATATATATATATATATATATATATATATATATATATATATAGACAGAGACAGAAAGAGAGAAGAGAGATAGCATGAGAGAGAAAGTGAGAGAGAGAGAGAGAGAGAAAGTGAGAGAGAGAGATACAAAGAGAGAGAGAGAGAGAGATAAAGACAGAGACAGAGAGAGAGAGGGAGATACATGAGAGAGAGTGAGAGAGAGATAGATAGATAGATAGATAGAGAGAGAGAGAGAGAGAGAGAGAGAGAGAGAGAGAGAGAGAGAGAGAGAGAGAGAGAGAGAGAGAGAGAGAGAGAGAGAGAGAAATACTTACGAGCTCGAATGACATTGGCAGAAGCACGTATCACTCCATCCCACCCGTCAAGTGTAACTGCACACGTGTACTGTCCAAGATCCTCCTCTCCAATCCGAGGCACAAACAACGAATGGTTGGAGTACATCGAGGCCTTTGCCGGAATGGCGGCCCCATCTTTGCTCCAGGAGTACACCAATGATTTGGAAGATGAGGAGGAAGGGGAGCTACTCTGGTCTGAAACTTTTACCTCGCATGCTAATATCAAGTCATCTCCCTTTACCAGGGCTGTTGGCTGGGGTGTTTTCACCCATTCTGTTGATTGGTGATGGCATAAAAACACATATTTATGATTTTCTAAAAAAAAAAATGAAAGTTTAATTAAATTTTTTTATAAATAAAAATTATATATATATATATATATATATATATATATATATATATATATATATATATATTGATATATATATATAACTGACCTTTAAACGATACTCTAAAAACATATTTAATGTGAATATCTTAAAACGCTCGGCATTGCTACATTTACAGCATTTTATGTAATGCCTTGCCATGAAAAGAGGTAGAGTTGAGGGGGGGGGGGGGGGGGGGAGGAGGAGCAAAAAAAAAAAAAAAAAGTAGTATTGTTGACAAAGATTCTCGAAATTTTGTTCTGATACAAAACTATAACATTGACAGAAAAAGGACGAAAATAGATTTGTTTTTAAAATGACCTACTATTCTTTCGCTTGAATGGTTACAAGATGCAATGCCTTGTCATAAGTGTTGAAAATGTGATCATGAATTTGTTACCTGTTATCTTTCTTTTTTTTTTTTTCTTTTCAATGATTTTAAAAAAATCAAAACGCCATACAAGATTTATTGTTTTCTTTTGATCCAGAGACACTTGAGGGTTTTCACATTGCGATGATATAGATAGTATGCGCTTGGCTAAGAAGCTCATAACATTGCCATCCGGAAGTATAGCGGACCAACACACAAAACTGTGTGTATCCATGAACGTTTATAGTCTGGTTAAAACAGTTCAGTGAGCATTACTCATAAACGCGGATGGCAAAATATAACAACAAAGGCTTGAGTGACGTCATCTTCGAACTATCTATACACAATTCTCATTGGATGGCGTCAGGTCAAGCAATTTATAGACAGTATGCGCTTGGCTCAGAAGCTCATAACATTGCCATCCGGAAGTATAACGGACCAACACACAAAACTGTGTGTATCCATGAACGTTTATAGTCAGGTTAATACAGTTCAGTGAGCATTTGTCATAAACGGGGATGGCAAAAAACAATAACAAAGACCTGAGTAACGTCATCTTCGAACTATCTATATAAATGAAATGTTTTGGAACACGTATATATATATATATATATATATATATATATATATATATATATATATATATATATATATATATATATATATATTAGTGCCGCGCTGAGGATATATTATAGTTATAATATATTCATAATATATATAATATAATATATATATATAATATATATGTCGTAAACAAACCAATTTTTTAAAAAGAATAGAATAATAAATTAAAATTCCCGTTATTCATCCCATAGGGGAAATTTGTCTCTATGGTATATTCCAAGAGAAGACTGGAATAACCCAGGTGTCAGCCGCAGTGCAGCGCCGTAAACTGAGCTCGGCCGAGGTGACATGATCAAGGCAAATCACCGTAGCGGGTATTCGAAGTCAGTGCCTGTCGGATACGAAGCAAAGACCGTACAGCTGAGCCACGTGTATTTCTTTTGTCTCAAAATTTGTGCGGCTATGTGGTCTTGTGGTATGGCACTCGCTTTCGGATCGGAAGGTCCTGGGTTCGAGCCTCGCGCTCGGCGCATTGTTGAGTCCTTGGAAAAGGCTCTTTACTCTCTTTCTCTCACCGTACTCAGGTGTAAAAAGAGTACCTGGTCGTTAACAGCGTTGTCTTTGACCGAAAAATGTGTAATATCGTCTAACAGGCGGCATGTCCCGTCCTACATGTTAAATGTTGCTGTTGACCAGGGACCCTTTGTAAAGCGCTTTGAGCACATTTAGTGGATATTGCGCTATATAAAGCTCAATTTTAAAAAAAATCGATCTCCTGTAAAGAAATTTTGGCATGCATGGAATTTAAATCGAATGTCAGGGCATAAGTTTAATTCTGATTGGGTTCGTTTATCCAAAATATACTTGATATGAGTGAATAGGATTCAACAGTCTGATGTCACGTCCGTCAAGCAACGAGCAGCTTGGTTTTAAACAAAGAAAATCGGTACTTTTTATTCTTCATGCTGGCTAGACCTTTTTCATATGTCATGCGATCAGAATGTGTAAAAGTCAAAACATGATCAGATTTATAATGTTTTTCTCATCTGAATACACTTTTATGCTCGTCGGAGAAGTACTTTCATAAGGGCGTCCGCCTTTGTTTCGATAGTTTAGAACCAGTGACTAAGATGCGTCATTATGCGGGAAGTGACGTCACGACTTTTGAAGCCTATTGAAGCTGATTGATATTGTGATCTATCAAAATAAATCAGCACAGTTTGAATGAATAGACATAGAAGCGGGACAAAGACACAAAACAAACCTATGGTGTCAAGACTGGTTCCCTGTGAGCCGGCGATACATCCTAGTGTGGAAACTAGACACAATACGATGAGGGCTTTATCGTCCCGGGGAAATATGGACACCTTTTTGCCTAGCTGCTGCTGCTGCTGTCTCGTTGTACAAAACACGGAGACCATTCTTGCATAGATGACGACGCTGAAAATGGTGACAACAACGACGATGATAATAATAGTAATGATGACGATGACGATTTCATGACCTTGAAGAATTCCTTCACACTATTTCATAAGAAGCGCATTCTGTTTTTTATCGATGTTTTAATTCCCGTTTTGATAAAAAAAAATATATCACTTGTCCTCGAAAGACATCTCTTCCTTCCAGATTAAAAGGAGGAAAAAAAATACAACGAAAAATAAAGGAAACTGTTCTATGTTCGTACGTACACTTTATAATTTTCTCCAAGTAGTGAATATGGTCACTAATATTCACAATTATTACTTGGAATCCATAATGTCACATCGAGTGAGACGACTTTCCAATCTTATTGAACACACCGACAATCAATACGATTTAATTTTAACGCGTGTTGCACACCGTGTTTGCACAGTGAACGCATGTTTAATCACGGGGAAGTGAGTGAGTGAGGTCAATGATCTCTACAATGTGTTTATTTCGTTTACCAAAACCGTAAAGGTAATGTTTTATAACGTGAGAAGATAAGTGGTCGAAGTCCCTTGTAATTGTAACACGATAGAATCATAGAAGCGAAAGGTGAGTTGTGTGTTAACGGCCCCGAGGTGAAGTCTGGAATGGTATCTCTCTTCTCTATCGTTGTTATCCGGGATTTCGAAATCTGGTGAGAGATTGGAGAAGAAATCAATAAGTAATCAGAGGATAACAATGATAGCCATTACAATTAAATGATTTATAAATAACAACATCAACAACAACAACAACTAAAAAACAATTACAATACATACATATTATAAACATTATATTGATCTTCATTTCTTTGTTTATTTTCTCAAATCCGATTCGAAGCGGGTGTATTATGTTCTCCACTAGTCAAACCATTCAGTGAGCTTATCATCCACAGAAAGAAATGGGTACTTAACTTTAAAGGCAGTTAACCCTCTCCTTACCAGCCATTTTCAGAATTTTCCCCAAATCTTTACACCCACCCAACACAAAAACAGACATATCTTACTCAAACAGAAAAGCAAAAAGAACATTCTAAACATAATATTGTTCGCCAATATGGGCTCTATTACAGAATGTCAAGTTTTTATAGCTATAGCAAAAAGACATTAAATCTGGATGAGAAAAGAGACGGTGGCATCGTAACAAGTGTGACGATTTTCCAATAGGTGATAAGGAGAGGGTTAAAGGTAAATTAGAGAAAAGTACCAACACTGAAATCACCGAAAAAATCCCAGTTCCCAAGTTTACAAAGGAAGACAGAAGTCGCTTTGACAGAGAAATGATATTTGGCACGAGATAGCAGAGACGCATGAGTAAAAACAACAAAAACAATAAAGAAGTTAGAACATGCGATCAATATTCCAAGACATATCATTGTCTTCAGACGTATAATGATATCATTGTTTCTTTCATCCACTCCTGGTGCGAGCCGATAGCCTATATTGATGCCATGCGTTCAGGTAAAATATTCACAACATCCGCAGGAAGATATGACGTAGCAACAACAAAAATGCGTGTTAACCTTGAACGTTAATAAAGTCTGATTGATGTAATTTAGTGAGAACTAATCGCCGAAATGGTTGTATAAAAATAATAACAAAGAACGACTCACTAGACGGTTCAAAAACCTAAAAAATTACGTCAAACTATAGATAGTATGCAGATGACGTCACTCAGGCCTTTGTTATTGTTTTTGCCATCCGCGTTTGTGAGTTGTTCTCACTAAACTGTATTAACCATGGTTACACAGAGTTTATGTGTTGGTCCGTTATACTTCCGGGTGGCAATGTTGTGAACTCCTTGGCCAAGCGCATTCTATCTATAGATAGTATGCAGATGACGTCACTCAGGCCTTTGTTATTGTTTTTGCCATCCGCGTTTGTGAGTTGTTCTCACTAAACTGTATTAACCAGACTATAAAAGTTCATGGTTACACAGAGTTTGTGTGTTGGTCCATTATACTTCCGGATGGCAATGTTGTGAACTCCTTGGCCAAGCGCATTCTATCTATAAGTGCTGGTGGATTCTCGGGTCAGGCTATAGATAGTATGCAGATGACGTCACTCATTCCTTTGTTATTGTTTTTGCCATCCGCGTTTGTGAGTTGTTCTCACTAAACTGTATTAACCAGACTATAAAAGTTCATGGTTACACAGAGTTTGTGTGTTGGTCGGTTGGACTTCCGGATGGCAATGTTGTGAACTCCTTGGCCAAGCGCATTCTATCTATATTACATTTCCATGTGCTCGAGGTCATTGGTCAAATTGCAAAGAGTGCTCAAAATGACCCCACATAGTGAAAAGTGTTCACAGTTTGAGAAATATCCAACGTTACAATTGGTCATTTTGCTCATCATGACTCATGGGTATGTTTACAACTTTCATAAACAAAGCCGCGTGTTTAGATACGTTCAGAAATGTCCAATCGTTGCACAAAAACAAATCATGTGATTGATGACTTGGTTGGACGAAAACATGAATATAGATAGAATGCGCTTGGCCAAGGCGCTCACAACATTGCCATCCGGAAGTATAACGGACGAACACACAAACTCTGTGTAACCATGTACTTTTATAGTCCGGTTAATACAGTTTAGTGAGAACAACTCACAAACGCGGATGGCAAAAACAATAACAAAGGCCTGAGTGACGTCATCTGCATACTATCTATAGATCGCTCCCATTAAGATTATTTTTCCCGTAATCTTCCGTCTTCTTTTATAACATTATTTTTGGGGTTGGTATCAGGCCACTAGTTTATGAAGTCTACTACTGTACGCTCTACTATACTGGCGTAGATACTCTCAAACAAACAAAACAAAAAACACACAAAAATAAAACAAACAACAACAAAAACATATTTAAAATTGTCACCAGAAAACTCATCCATCAAATATCGATCGATTAAAATTGACCCTCGTCTTGTCAAAAAAAAAAAAAACACTCTCAACCGTGAAGTCCCAGGTTTGAGAATTTATAACAAGATGATCGGTCGAGATTTGAGTTTTCTGGCTAAAATCTTATATACGTGTAGTCTGTTTTTTTCATAGTACGGCAGTGTAGCTACAAACACGAGTGTTGACTTTAAGTTTAAGCAGCTTGTCCAAAACCGCCCCCCCCCCCCCCCCCCACCTCACCCAAAAAAAATAATAAAAAATAGAAGAGGCCTTTGACAAGGAGGGGAAAGTCCCTCGAAATACCCCGATGATGATGCTGGCTGTCGTATGATCAATAATACATCATCGCCTCCACTGATCTCATCGATCTGTCGGAATCAACCCGCGCCCTGACACCAATATCCAGGTGAAAGGGACCGATGACAGGTAGGGTAAATGTAAATTCTGTGACTCATGACCTCAAAACGGTATTACATAATAATATGTCTGGATCCGAAATCGTAACATTCGACAAGCCGTGCCAAATATAGATAGTATGCGCTTGGCCAAGGAGTTCACAACATTGCCATCCGGTATAACGGACCAACACACAAACTCTGTGTAACCATGAACTTTTATAGTCTGGTTAATACAGTTCAGTGAGAACAACTCACAAACGCGGATGGCAAAAACAATAACAAAGGCCTGAGTGACGTCATCTTCGAACTATCTATACTTTTCTGCCTTCTGAATTTTAAGTGATGTATTAATGTTTTGTTTTGTTTTTTTAAAAACTGTTTTTGTTATTGTCTGAGGAAGGGTTTTGAGCTCGAAAGATTCCGCGATCGGTATTTTGTTCTTTTTCAAAGCTGTTATATTCATTTGTGCCCATTACTTTTTACAGTCCACAGCTTCTAACAGCTTCGTATCACATTGGCTTGTAATCTGTTTGTTTTGTTTTGACCATAAACTTTCACCGACTTAAAATAAAATTTATAAAAATACAATTATGCCCTTCCACCAGGACATCATAAGATATCGTCGCCTAGGCACCCCACGAAGGAATATTGGTAATTCATCAAACAAGATGTCTAATGTCAACATGAATCACCCATGTTGTCCAATTGAGCAAATTGAGCAAAGAAGCTCATAACATTGCCATCCGGAAGTATAACGGACCAACACACAGAACTGTGTGTAACCAAGAACGTTTATAGTCTGGTTGTTACTGATTAGTGAGAAGTACTCATAAACGCGGATGGCAAAAAACAACAACAAAGACCTGAGTGACGTCAACTTCGAACTATCTATTGATAGTTCGAAGATGACGTCACTCATGCCTTTGTTATTGTTTTTTGCCATCCGCGTTTATGAGTACTTCTCACTAAACTGTATTGACCAGACCATAAACGATCATGGTTACACACAGTTTTGTGTGTTGGTCCGTAATACTTCCGGATGGCAATGTTATGAGCTTCTTAGCCAAGCGCATACTATCTATAGCCTGACACTGAAATCCAAAAGGACTGGCAGTTTGACGTCATTATTTGGTTTTTGCACAGCATAGTGAGTTGTCGTTAGTAGAGCTCATGGAAACAAGTTATTCCATTGGTTGAACTATTGAATACAACTCACGATTTGTTTTCTTTTGTAGCAAAAGACTGGCATTTTGACGTCATTTTTTAGTCAGTGTCAGCGTAGCCATCGTTATGTTATAGCCTGATACTGAAATAAAAAAGGACTGGCAGTTTGACGTCATTATTTGGTTTTTGCACCACCTAGTGAGTTGTCGTTAGTAGAGCTCATGGAAACAAGTTATTTCATTGGTTGAACTATTGAATACAACTCACGATTTGTTTTCTTTTGTGGAAAAAGACTGGCGTTTTGACGTCATTTTTTGGTCAGTATCAGGCCATAACTTTACGAAGGCCACGGTGTCAGGCCATAACTTTACGAAGGCCACGGTGTCAGGCCATAACTTTACGAAGGCCACGGTGTCAGGCCATAACTTTACGAAGGCCACGGTGTCAGGCCATAACTTTACGAAGGCCACGGTGTCAGGCCATAACTTTACGAAGGCCACGGATTCACTCGGACATGATACCGAATTGAGGCGACGCGTCACGAGTCGAGAAGGATGTCTATGATGCATTGTAGTCACTGCTATGATGTCATACAACAACAATGGGCGACGAGCGACCGTAACCTAAAATAAAGGATGTGGATGGAACAGACGTAATGATGGGCAGGGGGACGGGGGAGGGGAGGGGGGAATTCCCCTTAACACAAACTTTTAACTACCAAGGTATTCCGGTGAAATCAATAAATCGAGAGTAACTGGGTCGATGAACCAAATCCAAACATACTTACACACACGCGCACATACATACACACACAAACACACACACACACACACACACACACGTGCAGACACTAACGATTGATTAACTCACTCAACCCTAACACCGACTATATCCGTAGTTTATCCAGGTTTGTTTTACCCCATGCCTATTTATTACATTTTTTTTCTGAGACAAATTATAGGCGTAGTATCAAAGCTAATGTTTTTTTAGTTTTTGCATGTTAATGACAGCTGAATAAAACTATCTATCCTACATGCTAATTTTAAATACATTTTTTCCAATTTTGAAAAGCAGCAAAAATCTCTAGGATTAAGTGAGTTAAAAAGGGAACAAAACACGCAAAGCTGCCGACTTGAAATGTCAAAAAAGTCGTATTTTCCAAGGGAAAAAAAAAGAAACATTTACTTTAAGTAGACTTAGAAATAAATAATAATTTGCTCTCAGCATGATCCAAAAAATGCTCCAAAGACCTGAATATAGGTTCTGAGGAACTAAACTTTCCTTTTCAACAAGATTTATTGAGTCAAAGATGCGAAAGCAGTTCTGTAGCTGGAGCCAAAAATTCGTATTTCTACGACTTTTTCGTAGTGTGTACAAGCAGGTCTGAACCGTGGCCTTCGTAAAGTTATGGCCTGACACTGACCAAAAAATAACTTCAAAATGCCAGTCTTTTGCTGCAAAAGAAAACGAATTGTGAGTTAAATTCAATAGTTCAACCAATGAAATAACTTGTTTCCGTGAGCTCTACTAACGACAACTCACTAGGCGGTGAAAAAAAAAAAAAATGACGTCAAACTGCCAGTCCTTTTGGATTTTAGTATCAGGCTATTACATAACGATGACTACGAGATGAGACGGGACGTCACAGAGCTCTTAGTTTTTTGCTTTGATACAGTCAATGGGAGCGATCTATATTCATGTTTTCGTCCAACCTAGTCATCAGTCACGTGATTTGATGCTGCCCAAAGATTGGATATTTCTCAATAAATGTAGACACGCCGTTTTGTTTATGAAAGTTGTAAACATACACATGTGTCAAGCTGAACACAATGACCAATCGTAATGTTAGATAGTTCAAATTCTGTGAACACTTTTCACTATAAAGGTCACTTTGAGCACATTTTGCCATGTGACCAATGACCTCCAGCACATGGAAAGTTAATATAGATCATTCATGCCCATTGGCTGATTAGTTCTCACTAAATTCTAACTATCAGACTATAGATAGAACGAAGATGACGTCACTCAAGCCTTTGTTATTGTTTTTTGCCATCCGCGTTTGTGAGTGATTCTCACTAAACTTTATTAACAGGACTACACACGTTTATGATTACACCAAGGATTACTATACTGAAAGGATTGGCATGTGGAATCTTCAGCCCCCGCTAGTGGGGGCCATTGGTTGGATAACGATTTCAAGCAAAACTACTACTTTTCTGCCTTGGTACAATTTCCTTGAATGCGCAATAATTGATTCTGTTCTTATAATTTCGGTACTTTACAAGAAATTGGTTAATTGGCGACCATAAGTTTTAAATAATATTTCTTATATCTTGAATGATATGAAAATATATAAAAAGTAGTGAACTATCAACAATTTTACTAGAAATTATGAACTATTTTTTATGACGCCCTCTTACAAATTGAGTGATTGGGTTTGTTTTCATTTTTAAAAATCGAAAGTACGAATCTGCTTTCAATTGCTTTTAATAACTAGAAAGATCTATGGCTAATTTATCGAACCAGAATCTTTGAAAAGTGGTAAGTACCAATAATAATTGCGTAATAATTATTATTTAAGAAATGTTTAGAATTAGCATCTGGCTGTAGTTCCTGCAGACGATAGATAAACCCGTTGTCGTGCTTGCTCTGTCGAGTCGCACAGATTCAGATATGGTGATCAGACTGACATCCTGATTCGGATTTGTTTCTTATTTTATTATGGCTTGTGGCTTTATATTCATATCTTTTTTTTTCTATATGGTTAACTGATAAATATTGACTTTATTGTATTAGTCTAGAGGGCCCTTTGCTCGTCACGTCAACTTCACAACTTGAACTTGAACAGTACTTTCTACTACTATCTAATAGCACTAACAATACTAACAACAGTTGCTAGATAGATAGTAGTCATTGCTATTGCTAGATAGCTAGACTAGAATAGTTAGTGGGTCTGATATTACCATATATGATGGAACTTGGACTCTGAATATATAGTTATGCCCATTACATGGATCTGGTGTTGCTGACATGACTGTCAATGGTATGGGACTAGTACTCTGAATATATAGTTTTGCCTCATTGATCAAAATGATCTGAGTCTGAGATGTTACTGTTACAACAGTTACACTCACCCAACTCAATCACTCAAATTATCTCTGTGACTATGGGAGGGAATTATGGATCCATTGACTGAAAGGATTGTACTAGTAGTCTGAATATATAGTTTTGTCTCAATGATCTGAGAAGTAACTCTATTAATTAACTCTTGACTACATGGAAGGGAACTATGGATCTGATTCTAATGCTACTCATTGACTGTAAGGAATGTATAGTAGTCAATTTTTTTATGAATGGCGCATGTTTTTCTAGTTTTTCTCAGATGTCCTTCTATCAAAAGTTGTAAAACTATGTGTCAACCTCCGAATCAATTTCTTCTTCTTCTTCTTCTAGGTTCCATGCCTGGTCCAGGCTTCGGATACTGCATGAATTATCTCTCTCCATTCCTCCCTGTCTCTTGCTTTTTCAAACAGCTCTTAGATTGTTAGGTTGGTGAAGCCCTTCAGTTGGTCTATGAGTGTTTTTCTTTGTCTCCCCCGGGCGCGTTTACCAGGTATTTTTCCCAACTTGCCAGGTATTCATTTTTATCTTTCCTTACTATGTGTCCGAAAAAGGATAGTTGTCGATCCGCTATTAAGGGCATTAGTTTCCTTTGTTGGTATGTTTGTTTTAGCACTTCTTCGTTCGTTTTGTGTGCAGTATACGATATTCTCTGCATCCTTCTCAAGCACCACATTTCAAAAGCTTCAATGTTCTTTTGTGTTTCTGCATTTGTAGTCCAGCTTTCGCATCCGTATAACAAGATTGGCCACACGTAGCACTTCAAGACTCGGAATCTAATCCCGAACGACATCTGTTTGTTTTTCAAAATGTTTCCCAGGTCCATGAAGGCCTGTTTGGCTTGAGTTATTCTTGCTCGTATGTCTCGGTTACATCTTCCATCTGTTGTCACTATTGAACCTAGGTATTTAAAACTTTCTACGTTGGTAAGTTGCTCGCCGTGAATCGTTATATTGCAGGTGTTGTTGTTTTCGGGGTTTTCTGTATTACCATGCATTCCGTTTTGGTGATATTCACTTCCATTCCCTTGGCTTCACTATCTACTACCACTTTGTCAACAATCTTTTGAAGTTGGATTTCTGATGTTGCAATGAGTACCGTATCGTCTGCGTATCTTATATTATTTATGTTGTGACCTCCTACTTTTATTCCCTCCATATTAGTTATGCCCCTCATGATTGTTTCTTGGTATAGATTAAACAGATCTGGTGAGGCAACACACCCCTGACGGACTCCTTTCTTAATAGGAATGGAATTTCCTGTAGAGTTTCCGATTTTGATAGATGCCTGCTGGGTGTAGTATAATGTTTGCATGAGTCTGAGGTCTTTCTCATCAGCGCCAATGGAGTGCAGTTGTTTTAGTATTTCTTCGTGGCGTACTCTATCAAAAGCTTTTTTGTAGTCGACAAAACAGAGGAATAGTGGGGTCTGAACCTGTATAGCTCTTTCACTTAAAACACGGAGGAGGTATATTGCGTTCCTTGTCCCTCTGTCAGGTTGGAATCCATATTGTTCTTCTGCGATTTCGGGGTTAATCTTATTCCTTAGCCTGTTGATAATTATACGCAACAGTATGTTGTTGATGTGGCTTATTAAACTTATAGTTCTAAAATTTTCGCATCTGACTGCACCTGCTTTCTTTGGTATTGCTATGAAAATAGAGTTACAGAGATCTTCTGGAATTTTCCCAGTGTTGTATTTCTATTAACTGAATAAACATTTTGGCCCGTATTGTGATGCCATATCACAAAAAAGATTTCTTCTTCACGACCTATAAAAATCTACTTTAAAACCCCTGTCATAAAATTAGAGATTCTACTCTGCTAAAAATGTAAAGATTTTCGCACCACAAAGTAAGATGAATTCATCGTTTTTCAAAATAATCTTGTGACACGGTAGTTCCGGCTAGTGGTTATGAGTTCATATCATACTATTTTCCGAATAAAAGCAACACACATTAACTGTTATAAAGTACCAACTAATGTAGTTTGCATCCCATTTTGACTTTGCAATGTATTGCTTTTTATTTACATCACGTCAAAATTACCGAAGACTGATATGAATCTCTAGCTTTAACTCATTTGAACTAGTGATTAAATACTCAAAATTGTCAAATTAACAATGAACGTTTATATTTAACTTTGAAAAATTGTATCTATGCATGAACGTTTCACACAGCATTTTAAGTTTTCTTTTAGACCTATAAGTGTTATTGTTGTTGAACACAAGCACATATTTGTGGAAACATTGTATCATAAATTGATGAATTTCTACTTTTCACTGGTCTACATTAAATTTAGGTAATCCTCTTTGGCATAAAGAACAAGCTATTTCTCAAAAAATTGAAATCAAAATAATGTTGGAAGCACGTAATGTTCACTTTCATTTGTATTCATCAATAACGTATATTGCTTGTTATAAAATGTAAACAAGTCTGTCGTTCCTTCATATTCGGATTCTGTACGAACATCATTTAAGTTTCAATTAACCGAACATTCCATTTTAACAAATTCTTTCAAAATGGATAAGCGGAAAATCATATTTTTGACACTATAATCATATTTAGATTCCAATACTTACTAGTTATCGATTTTAATATAGCTGTAATAAGTGAAATTCTTTCCTATTGTTTTAAAATTCGTGAAAAAATATATTTTACAAGGACAAAATGATCCAGAGGTTCATACAAATTTTGCAGCTGTACATTGTGAACAGCTGAGAAAAAGAAGACAAAGGTGCGCCCCTTATCAAAAATCCGACTATTGTATCCCTTAGTAGATATTTTGGTATTCATCTTTTTCTTGAGATCATCCTCCGCAGATTACCTCCCTTTGTTGATATTTCACATCTCCTTTCCCCTTCATCTAATTGTTCACCTTCATCTTAATCATCATTTTACATGTACATTCATTAATCAAGCTTCTAAAGAAATCATCCTGAATCAATCACTATAAGGTCAGTTTTTAGAATGTCTAACTACTCATCCTTTCCGTTTCTTGGCTACTCTTATTCACTGCTGATAATAATAATCATAAAATATTTTTTTGGACCCAGAATTCACAATCACTCTCTAAAGAGGTAGATCTTGCCATATAATAATGCCCCTGCTGTTATTTTGGTGTAAGTTTTCTCTATTTTTTGTTGGCCCCCACTAGCGTTGCATATGATTGTCCTTTCAGTATAGTTGTCCTTGGATTACACATAGTTTTATGTGTTGGTTCGTTATACTTCCGGATGGCAATGTTATGAGTTTCTTAGCCAAGCGCATACTATCTATAAACGTTAAAAAGGTTACACATCATTTTGTGCGTCGCGTCGGTACGTTTCATGTGGCTATCGGGTGGTTAAAGTATCAATATCAAAAATAAATATTCTCATTCATATAGCGCATTTTCCATAGAATGAACAGGCTCAATGCGATCCGAGTTGCTCCCATAAGGTCTCTTTGAACCCAAATTTCATTTCAATTTTTTTTTTCGACTAGCACTCTTAAAATAGCCATAAATGGCTCGAACGAGATATTCATCAACAGAGAAAAAGGAGGAGGAGGAGGAAAATAAAAAATAATAATAATAATAACAACAACAACAACAATAACAATAATTATAATAATAATAATAATAATAATAATAATAATAATAATAATAATAATAATAATAATAATAATAATAATAATAATATATAGACAACAAATGAATAATAATAATAATAATAATAATAATAATAATAATAATAATAATAATAATAATAATAATAATAGTAATAATAATAATAATAATAATAATAATAATAATAATAATAATAATAATAATAATAATAATAATAATAATAATAATAATAATAATAATAATAAAAATAATAATAATAATAATATAGACAACAAATGAATATCATTCCAACCGTAGAGTGGTGAGACATCTGCCTGGCCCTCCGATTTTATTCATTTTAAAAGTGAAAAATAAATGCATCAAGATTAGATGAATATGTAGATAATGCAAAAAAAAAAAAAGAGTGAAATATGCAAAAGATATGCAAATTACTCGTCCTAAAAATTGCAAGCATGTACAATCAAATAAAGTGACTCATTGAGTAAAGATTTGAAGAATGATTTGACACGCTGTGAGCGTCACACAAGGATACATACGAACATGTAACACATTATAATCCGGGACACATGTTTAGCAGACTGTCTGCGAGATGACACAGGAATGGACAACACCGGGGAGCTGCGTACGCTTATGGAGGACATGACAGAATGGCGAAGACTTGTGGCTCATGTTGGGTGCCCCAAGGGGCGGCCTAAGTAAGTAAGTATGTTCAGTAAGAGCTTTAAATTTAAATTCTAAGATGGATTGACATGACAAAGATTTGTTTGTTTTGTTTTTTGTTTTTAAGGGTTTTACGGCGCTTGCAACACATTTAGGTCATATCAGCGCCAGTAAAAAGGAAAAAAATGGGAGAGTAAAAAGTTCTAGAATTATAATTAAAGCACAAAAGAAAAGGTGAGACAAAGGGGAATTGGTTCAAATAGGGGACAGATGTAGATTCCAAGAGCACACCGTCAAAGTACTTAGTTTGGGATCACCTAAAAGTCTCATCCAGACACAAGCACAGGTCTCAACTAAGAGGAATACACTCAAATGTTTACCGATCATATAATATAACATGATGATGATGATGATAAAACTAAACATAATACAATGCATAACAGAGAGATGATTTACAAGGAAAAAAATATCATCTCCCAAAACTATAAATATACATTCGACTGTTTCCCTCCCAGCCAAGGAACTCCGGCAAGGATCAGGAGAAAACTAAGTAATCTAATTCCAAGACAATGACAGGAAACAAATGGAAAACGGGTATGGGCACAGACTACTGTGTTATCTATGGGTATGGGGGGATAGAAGACACAGCATGTCTGAGTGATTGCCCACTGGAGGTCAGGATCCTCACCCAGTGACAAAGATTTGTTAACTTAGAATTCTGCTAGGGCTAACCACCCAGTGACAAAGATTTGTTAACTTAGAATTCTGATAGGGCTAAGAACAAACTAATTAGAAATATGATTTGGTTTATTTCTACTTCATATTATTCACAATGTGTTGCTAGCTGTTCTGCAGCAAAGTTTTCAGCAACTTGCTAATCAAATAATAACAATTTTATTGCCTTTCCAGCCAACGGTGCATGAGCATTGTGAGAATAAAATAAACACTCCCTTGTTCTAAACGGACAGAGAAGATTTGGTATAGATAGTATGCGCAGAAGCTCGGTGTAGCGTAGTCGCACACATATGTAATGGCTTGTGATCGTATAGTGATTATTTTTTTTTATAGACGGTAATATTATTCCTTTGCATTGTGTTGTAGATCTTAATAATGACGAAAGAGTTCAAGGGCCTATGATGATAATTGAATGACAACATCAAGACATTCAAATAAAAGTCCAGGTTCCAATTTTCATTTCTTACTGCTTTATTTGTTGTGATAAATTCCAAATCCAAATCAAATAGCATGGTCATAATTCAATCAGTTTCATAAATTCCAAATCCGTAAAATCAATCCAAAAGTAAAGTCATTTTGCCTATGTAACCATTTTCAATATGCGTTGAATATTTTAAAAGTCCATAAAATTCAATCAATGATGTTGAGCACAAAAGTTAACATGTGCAGCTCATAGTCGAAATGAATAGCATAAAAGAATGACATGTAGAATAGAAACACTCTGTTTTGAACCCTATCGGAAACTATCCCACAATTCTTTTTGGCCACTCCTACTGACTTTTGACATCCTAAATTAATATTCAAAACCTGCCTCTTTCAAGTAATAATGAATATGACACAACTTGTATATAAAAAACAACAAGAATTTTCTCGAATATTATTATCAAACACTGCCTCTTTTGACATAGAAAGTACTTTGATAAATGACGCATTTTATGTATAACAACCAAAAATAGCATCAATCTGTTAGTGATATCCGCTGAGTTTTTTTTTACGTATCCCCTAAGTTTTATAGATAGTTCGAAGATGACGTCATTCAGGTCTTTGTTATTGTTTTTTGCCATCCGCGTTTATGAGTAGTTCTCACTAAACTGTATTAACCAGACTATAAACGTTCATGGTTACACACAGTTGTGTGTGTTGGCCAGTTATACTTCCGGATGACAATGTTGTGAACTTCTTAGACAAGCGCATACTATCTATACGTATCCCCTGAGTTGCGACGACCGTGTTTTGTGGACACAACCGAGCATAAATGCAATCTCCTGCAGCTACCCCCATGGTTCTTTCTAATATTTACCGTGTTTTATGATCATGTTTTAATCAAAACTCCTGCGTAAATTTATTGCATCAGCTTACTTACTCTCTTACACTCGGAAGTATAAAGGACAAACAAGACAAAACTGTGTGTATCCATAAACGTTTATAGTCAGGTTAATACAGTTCAGTGATCATTACTCATAAACGTGGATGGCAAAAAATAACAAAGGCCTGAGTGACGTCATCTTCGAACTATCTATAGATACATGAAAAAGACTCACGTTTACTTAATAATATTATAATTGCGATCCGTTTTACTTTAAAAGACACGGCATTATGCTATAGAAAGTTCGAATAGACGTCACTCATGTCTTTGTTATTGTTTTTTGCCATCCGCGTTAAAGAAGTACTTCTCACGAAACTGTATTAATCAGACCAAAATCCCTCAAGGTTACACACAGTTTTGTGTGTTGGCCAGTTTTCCTTCCGGATGGCAATGTTGTGAACTTCTTAACCAAGTGCATAATATCTATAGGGTATTTATAAAAAAACAACAACAAAAAACAAATACAAACGCTGAATTCGCCTAATGCAAGAAAAGTCAATTATGTATCTTGATGATCACAATAGGATTCAATAGTCGTAACGTCACTTCCTTCCTAATGACTCATGGTAACACTGGCTCTAAACTATCGGAACAATGGCGGACGCCCTTATGAAATATTTCTCCGACGAGCATAAAAGTGTATCCAGAGGAGAGAAACATTATAAATATGATCTTGTTTTGACTTTTATACATTCTGATCACAAGACATATGAAAGGTTTTAGCCAGCTTGAAGAATAAAAAGTAATGATTTTCTTTGTTTAGAACCAAGATGGCCGCCGTTGCCGGGCGGCGTGACATCACACTACTGAATCCAATTCACATAGAGGTAAACTGATACACACGACACAGCCAAGATTAGACGAAGAAAACGTCGGCAGCTAGATTTCGCGTGCTATCTATGGGTGCTGAATAATTAATGAATGATAGGGGATGCAAACACGACAGTTCTGCCGTAATTTGGAAAAAAAAACATATTTAAAAATTTGGCCAGAAAACTCGTCCTTCAAATATCGATCGACTTAAATGGCCCTCATCTTGGCAAAACTCTCAAACCTGGGACTTCGCGAGTTTTTGCCAAGATGAGGGTCATTTACATCGATCGATATTTGAAGAACGAGTTTTCTGGCCAAATTTTTCAACATGGGCTTTTCCAGACTAACGGCAGAATTGTCAACAATGACACAGTAATCGAAATATTCTACTCAAACATCCTGCGGCCTTCGTAAAGTTATGGCCTGACACTGACCAAAAAATGACGTCAAAATACCAGTCTTTTGCCACAAAAGAAAACAAATCGTGAGTTGTATTCAATAGTTCAACCAATGAAATAACTTGTTTCCATGAGCTCTACTAACGACAACTTACTAGGAGGTGCAAAAAAGTCAAATAATGACGTCAAACTACCAGTCCTTTTGGATTTCAGTGTCAGGCTATAACATAACGATGGCTACAAACATCCTGCATGAGCCAACTCTTTTAGTTTTCTTTTTAGGAGTTCACGGGTATTTTCGATAACTATGTTTTCATATCATTTGTTCATTTATTTACTGATTTATTCAGTTAGTTAATATCTTATTATTATTTTTAATGTATTGTATCTATGTATGTATTTATATGAATCTTTTAATGTATTTATTTAACTGTGTATTTATCTCTCTATCGACTCATGTACACATTTATATTATATATCTATTTATTTACTTGTGTATTTATTTTGCAATAAGTAAACATCGTGTTCCGAGAGACACCGTGTGTACGCATGCGTGAACCAATCATGTCCCACTCCCGTATCAAGCAAAGAACTCTCCTTCCTTTCCCACAAACTCAAGGCACCTGGAGATGATGATAATGGCGACCGTATTGATCTACCCTACATCGTGCCCAGCGATCTGCCCATAAGATCAATACTACCTTACAACTTACCCCCGCATAATGTCTTATTAATTTTCATTTTTGGCCAATTTTAAAATAAAATTCTAATTTATGTTAATAGATAGATAATTGAGATGCCGCCCAACTTATCAAAATTTCTTAAACCCTGAAAGTTCTTACAAAGTCTTATATATTTAAGAAGATTTAAAAAGTTGAGGGTTGTCTCCTTATTTCATTTATATTTTGAGAAGAAGAAGAATAAAATCTGGCCAAAATGGGGGAAAATGCGTTTGGCATTGTAAGGCAGACGAGGAAATTTGCGTGTACGATTCCCATTCCTCCTGAATTATATTGTATTACGATGGAGGCA